>NC_133617.1:4186729-4503459 GCF_048593235.1 Sminthopsis crassicaudata | reverse complement strand
CAACAATGTTAGCATCCCATTGCCCTGTGCACAGGTGCCCCCTTGTGGTACTAATGAGCATTACCAAGGGTCTCCTGGCTATGGGACCCTGAGGTTTGGTTACAAAGTGGGCGTGACTTGAGGGTCTGCAACTACTAGGGGGGGGACTGACTCTGGGCAGGCAAAGGGGGCAGGAGGAGCTTGAGATTTCAGGGCAGATGAGCCCACTGACCCTCCCCTGAGAGACACACCTTCCCCAAGGGACCTGTGACCCACACTTAAGACTCAGAGTGTGGTTTTTAAAGGCCAGATTTGCATCCAGCCCCGCCCCCTCCCCAGCCCAGCCCGGGCTCTGGGGGGAGGATAAGAGGGGCCTGGCAGAGCACGGACCCCGCCCGGTTCTCTCTGGGGAGCAGAGCTCGACTGTCCCTGTGAAATGTCTCAGCACAAGAAGGCGTCCTGCCCCAAGGGGCTGGCGAAGTCGGAGTCCTGACCCTCCATGACCCCGGGAACATCTGCCCCCACAATGGCGGGTTCTGGGAGTCCCCAGGCAGCTAACCAAGGTCCTCCTGGAGACTCTGACCTGCATCGCACAGGGAGGTTTCCTTCTCCTTCTCCAGACCAGCTGCCCTCGAACATCCTGAGGGTCAGTTACATGTAGTTCAGGGGCTGGTTCGAGTGCAGGTCGTGCTGTGTAGACGTCTTGGGCCTGGGTTTGGATAATCCAATCCTGGGGTTTCTCATCCTTTCAGCCCTCACAGCTCTCTCCAAGAGAGCAGGCTTGTGGGTCTAAGGTTGTCCCCTGGGACACTTGGCAGGGCCCACGAGGCCATGACCACAGACACCATGGAAGGGGAGCAAAGACACTAGAAAGGAGGTGGGAATACTGAGGAAGGTCCCTGCCCAAGAGCTGCAAACTGCTGTTGACCAAGGCCCCGCACCCCAAGGAGCCATGACCAGGATCTGCTGAGGGCAGCCTGGACCCTGAAGACCGGAAACTCTGCCCCAAATTTTGATAATCAGGGCAGGTCTTGTCCAGCTCTGCCAGCCAGACAACACCCCTCTCTGGGTGATACCACCTGGTATTCAAGGCTCTAGACCCAGTCTAGCCATTGTTAGTGCCAAAGGTTTAGGCCTCCAGCTAAACTAAAAAATTCCTTCAGGGTAAAGTGCCCTGTCTGCTATTACAGAGAGAATGCTGGGGCTGGAAGCACGAAGAGCTGAGTTCAAATCTGTCCTCAGACAATTATGAATGGTTTCAAGCTTGATAAATCAGCCTTTCTTGGGCTTTTTTTTTTTGTCTCTTAAATATGTATAAGTACCTGAATAAGAAATTTAAAATTTCATATTAGAATTATAAGCTCACTCAAATCCAACAGGCCTGAGCTTCCAAATTATGGGAACTTGACCGTTCCATGAACTCTGTATATTTTTGACACTACATACTAGGAACTAGCCATTCCTAGAGATGTTTGTGCTCCAGAGAAGAGTGGCTCCCTCCCTGGGCATAGACAATTAATAAAGAACTGTCAAGACACAGACGATATGGAACGAGTCAACTAGTGAAGCCCTCCCGTACCCCGCACCTGCACAGATGTATGTGCCAAACCCTTATATAATTTTTTGGCAAAAAGACTTCTTTGTATAAAGAGGGTATATAAGGTTGAGTGTGCTGTACCTCCACTGAGTCTCATCCGTGGGGAGGACGCTTCGCCCAGAAAAATCTTTACACAACTCAAGTTGAGAAGGCTGAAAAAGAGGGGCTCCCAGCCGTTTGATGATGTTGTGGGTTCCCTTGAGTTGGTGATGTATTCTCTTCCTCTATCTGCTATAATTGTCATATTGTTAATTGTTCTTATTTCTATTTGTTTTTTTATGCAAATCTAAACTATCTATACTTTGTCTTATTTGATTAAAACTTTTTACTTTTACTTTTTAACTGAGCTTGAGAGCGTCATTTATAGGAGCGAATCCGAACTTTCCTTTAATATCACAATACAGTACCCTACCTCCTGTTGCTGTTTTTGAGGATAAATTGAGACAATATTTGTTTAAAATTTTTTTTATTATTATAGTTTTTTATTTACAAGATATATGTCTGGGTAATTTTATAACACTGACAATTGCCAAGCCAATTTTCCCCCTTCTTACCTCCCCCCACAAATGGCAGGTTGACCAATACATGTTAAATAGTATAAATTAAATACAATATATGTATACATGACCAAACAGTTGTTTTGCTGTACAAACAGAATCGGACTTTGAAACAGTGTACCATTAGCCTGTGCAGGCTGACAAAATTAGAGGGATTGGGAATTCTATGTAGTGGTTCACAGTCAACCCCCAGAGTTCTTTCACTGGTTCAGTTCATTCCTGCTCTGTTGGAACTGATATGGTTCATCTCATTGTTGGAGAGGGCCACGTCCATCAGAATCGATCATCATACAGTATTGTTGTTGAAGTATACAACGATCTCCTGATCCTGCTCATTTCACTCAGCATCAGTTCGTGTAAGTTGAGACAATATTTGTAAAGTAACTTGAGAACTGTCAAATTCTATTTTAATATTATTATGATCAATAAGTCCACTAGTTGCTCTCATGTTCCCTGGAATACTACAACAAAGTGATGGTTCTGTGTGGGTCCAAACAACACAAACAATAGATGACACAGTTTTTTGTTTTGTTTTGGTTTTTTTTTTTTTACTGAGGCAGTTTTGGTGAAGTGACTTGCCAGGTTCACACAGCTCCCAGGAAGCCAGAAATGCCGGCTACTGGGCTCTGGAGATACCATTGATTGGATTACCAGCCAGAACTAATGGGATGCAACTGTTCCTGTGAATCTCAAAAATTGAAGGGGTTCCCAAGACTCACCATACAAGCTGTCATGATAATCAGTTTATCAGAGAGGACAAAAGAGCAGTGGATCTCTTTATGTTATGATACCACAAGATGGCAAGATCCTTTGGAACAAAACAAAAAGTCAGCCCATTACCTCTTGCTAGAAAGGTTTCCATGGAGATGATCCTAATGTCCAAAGATGACAAACTATGAAGGCATAAGAAATAGACTGAAGACATGGGAACTTTTGTTATATACCAATACTTTTTATGAAGAGTGCTTAAATTTATTCTTTTTTTGAATAATTTTTAATATTTTCCTAATTCCATGCACAAATAAATTTTCACATCCATTAATTAAATATTTGAGTTCCAAGCGCGAATGCATGTGAAATCACATAAAGCATATTTCTATCTTAATCATATTGTGAAAGGAAACAAAGACCAAAAGGAAAAAAGGTAAAAATACTCTGCTTTGACCTGCATTAAGATTCCATCAGTTCTTTCTCTGGAGATGGAATTTTTCATTATGAGACCTTTGGGATTTTCCCACCGCACTGCTGGGAATAGCTACGTCATGCAGCGCTGATCATTATAGCACTGCTGTTACTATGTACAATGTTAGTCTGGTTTTGTTCAACTCATTTTTAGTCAGTATAAGATGGTTTCCATGTTTTTCTGAACTCTTCCTGCTCGCCATTTCTTATTGTACAATAGTATGCCATTACAATTATATACCACATCTTGTGCAACTATTCTTGAATCAGTAGACATCTCAATTTCCCATTCTTTGCCACCATAAAAAGAGTTGCTATAAATATTTTTGATTTATAATTTTCCCCTTTGAAAATCTCTTTGAGATGTAGACCTAGCCACTGGTATTCCTGGGTCAAAGGGTATGCATAGTTCTAAAGCCCTAATGGCTTTCTAGAATTGTTGAACCACTTCACATTCCTGCCCAGAGTACATTAGTGTTCCAGATTTCCCATTTCTTCTTCCATACTTGTCATTCGTATTTTCTGTAATATTAGCCATCCGGATAGATGTGACAGGTTCCTCACAGTTGTTCTATTTTGCATTTCTCTATTCAATAGTTAGAGCATTTTTTCATGTGACTAAGCCTATCACATATAATGTTTGCTGATGCTTTTGGGTGATACTCCTTAACATTTTAAAGGAAAGCTCCATTTATTCCTGTGCTCTCTAGTGTTTTTAATAAAAAATGAGTGCTATATTTTGTCAAAAGGTTTTGCTGCCTCAATTGAGATAATCACATGATTTCTGTTAGTTTTGTGATTTAGTTGATTATACTGAAAGTGTTCCTAATATTGAAAAAAATCCCTGTTTTCCTGGATTTATAGATCTCCCCCGCTCCTAGCATATTATCCTGGTGATAAATTTTCACAATCTCTTCACTAATAGTATATTTAAATTTTTTGCATCAATATTCTGTGGGAAAATTGGTCTATAATTTTATTTTCTCTATTTTTGTTTGTCCCGGTTTATGGATCAGCATCATAGTTGTAAAATAAAAATAACTGGGTAGACTCACATGTTTTTCTAATAGTTTATTTGGAATTAAGAGCTCTTTAATGTTTGGTGGAATTCCCTTGTAATACTCCAAGCCCTGGAAGATTTTTCTTGGGGAGCTCACTGATGACTTGTTCCATTTCTTGTCCTAAAATGGGGTGACTGAAGTATTTTGCTTCCTCTTCTGTTAATGTGGACAGCTGGTATTTTGGTCATTTCCATTCCATCCATTTCTATTACATTGTCACATATTTTGGCAGAGTTGAGCAAAAGAGCTGCTAATTGTTGCTTTCCTTTCTTCTTCTTTGGCTTCATGAGCCTCCAGACTTCCTGCCAGCCATCCCTGGGGAGAAATCCCTTTGGAGAAATGGCCCATCTTCCTCAGCATCACCAGCAACCACTGCTCAGCAGCGCCCCCACAGGCAGACAGCCGCATGGAGCAGCAGAGGGCCTGTGTCACTCATCCCAGGTCTCCCTTAGGAGAGGAGTTCTCAGGGAGGACAGTGAGCCGTCCTCAGCAGCCGTCAGCTAAGTGCCCCCCGCAGTGCATATGAGCAATCTGGTTGGAGCAACCAAGGCCCTCGGAGGAATCATGGGAGTTAGTATGGGGGCCTCTATCATGATCCCTCCCACTCTCTGTCCTCAGACACTAAGGGACAACGGGCCAGGGCTTTGAATCCCAAGCGTGTTCCCAGCCTAAAGTTAAAAAGTAGCATGGCGTGAATAGAGCCCCTGCAGGCGCTGCACTCACAGCGTTGGAAAACCGGGAAAGGGGGGACTGGTCCCAAAGGACGCAGCTCTGGGGAAGAGTTCCAACCAGGAAGTGACAGGAGTTTGTCACTATAAGTGGTGATGGGAAAGAGGGACACTCAGAGAGACAGAGACACACAGAGACACACAGAGACAGAGACACACAGAGACACACAGAGACACACAGAGACAGAGGGAGGCAATAAGCTGCTGCTCCCTCAGGCTGCAGGGAGCGTTCCATGTGACCTGCAGCTGAAACATTCCAGGAGAACGGGAGCCCCTTGAGGTCAGGGCTGTCTGCGCTGCTCATTGGCATCCCTGGCCCTTAGCCTGGAGCTCCCACACTAAGCACTGCCTGTGTGTGTCCATCATTCCTTGACTCTGCTCCTCTGGCACAGGGGGAGGATAAACGCTTCTTTAGGGGGGTCTGTCCCACAGGATTCTCCCCCTTGCCCTTGTGTCCCAAGTCTCTTTGTGGCCCCCGTCACCTTCCAGGACTCAGGAAGCTGGGGACACAAACTCTCTGCCTGTGCCGAGGACATCCTGTCTTTGGGGACAGTCTGGGAGAACTGAGCAAAGAGGCTGAAAGGGCTGGAGCCAGAGAACAGGGGCCCATCCCTAGAGCTGGGCAGAGGCTCCAGGACTGATGTGGGGCCACAGGTCACAGGGACGGGTGAACACTGGCTCAGAGAGGGACAAGGGCCCGACTTGGCTCTGGCCAAACCCGCTCAGAGGCAGCAGGACGGCTCCATTTTCTCCATTCATGAAAAGTGCTGGGTCAGGGGCAGCTGGTGGGTGTAGTGTGGCGCAATGGTTAGAGCACCAGCCCCGAAGTTAGGAGGACCTGAGCTCAAATCTGGCTTCAGATACTTCACTTCACCCAAATTACCTCAGCAAAAAAAAAAAAAAAATTGTGATTGAAGAGTGTTGGAGTACACACACACACACTCACACACACACACAGACACACTCACACACTGACACACTCACACACACACTCACACACACTCACACACACTCACTCACACACTCACACACACTCACACACACTCTCACAACACACTCACACACACACTCACACACACACTCACACACACTCACTCACACACACATACACACACATACACACACACAGACACACTCACACACTCACACACACTCACTCACACACACTCACACTCACACACACTCTCACAACACACTCACACACACTCACACACACACTCACACACACTCACTCACACACTCACACACACACTCACACACTCACACACACACTCACACACTCACACACACATACACACACATACACACACACAGACACACTCACACACACACACACACACACAATGCTATCGTCCCATTGTCCTCTGCACAGACCCCCCCTTGTGGGACTGGTGAGCATTTCCCAGAGTCTCCTGGCTGTGAGGCCCATGAGCTTTGCTTAAAAGGCAGGGAGGGGTGTGTGTGACTTGAGGACCACTAGGGGACACTATGGGACCGTCTCTGGGCAGGCAAAGGAGGCAGGAGGAGTCTGAGGCTTTCTGGGAGGATGAGCTCCACTGGCTGTGGCTGCTGACTCCTGGGATCCCTCCGAGGTGACATCTCAGCTGGGCGGGGCAACGGCTTCCATAGCTCCTCCCCTCCCCCCTAGGGACACGCCTTCCCCAAGGGACCTGTGACCCCACACTTAGGACTCAGGGTGTGGTTTTTAAAGGCCAGATTTGCATCCAGCCCCGCCCCCTCCCCAGCCCAGCCCAGGCTCCCAGGGGGAGGATAAGAGGGGCCTGGCAGAGCCGGGACCCGCAGGTTCTCTCTGGGGAGCAGAGCTCTCGGGTCCCCCGCACCATGGCCTGGCCTCTCGTCTGCCTCCTCCTGCTCAGCTTCTGCTCAGGTCAGGGCTGGCCCTGCTCCTCCTGCTCCCCCCTCCCTGTCCCGGGGGCTCCTGGGAGGGTCTCCGAGCCCCTCCCCCCTCTCCCCTGTGCTGGGACATTCATGTCTGTCTGTGTTTCCAGGTTCCTTCTCCCAGCCTGTGCTGACTCAGTCTCCCTCCCTGTCTGTGTCCCTGGGAGCCACGGCCAGACTCTCCTGCAGCCTCAGCAGTGCATACACAGGGAACACTATTGCATGGCACCAGCAGAGCCCGGGAAAGGCCCCCCGGTACCTCATGTATGTCAGCAGCAGTGGAAGTGTGAGCAAGGGCGAGGGGGTCCCCGCCCGCTTCTCGGGCTCCGCCTCTGGGGCCGATCGCTACTTGTCCATCAGCAGCGTCCAGCCTGAGGATGAAGCCGATTATTACTGTGGGGCAGGTGATAGTAATGGTTATCACAGTGACACATTCAGTGGGGAAGTGGGACAAAAACCCCCCTGGCCGCCCCTCCCCCGCCCCACAGCTGCCCCGACCTCTGGCCCAGCCCCAGCTGCTGAAGGGCCCGGCTTGTGCTTCCTGTTTCTCTGTGTCAGGCTCAGAGCCCAATGTCCAGCACTCGCCCAAGAGCATGCTGGGAGTGAGTCCCAGAAATGGAGCCTTTGTCTCCCCATGACCAGCACTTTCCCCTTCCCAAGGGACTTCCCAGGACACGGACTCTGGGGCAGGGCTTTGGCTGAGCCTCAGGCTGTGGCTGGTGGAGGGGGTGAGGGGCCCTGCTATGGCCGGGCCCTTGTAGAGTGAAGGCTCTTGGGGGTTTCCATTGTCTCCTACAAGTGGCGCCCACACAATTCTATAAAGATATTTAAGAAAGAAGCTGCAAGAAGAGGCAAAACCTCATAACTGGAGCCCAGAGAGGTCGGGAGAGTTCTAGAAATCGTCAGCATATAGGGGAAGCCCCGGCTCTAGAATCAGTGGCTGGGGGAGCCTGGGGAACGGCCAGGCAAGTCCCCATTGGGCCCAGACAGGGCGTCCTCTCTATGGCTCAGACTCCAACAGGAGCCAGACCGTCCCTGTGAAATGTCTCAGCACAAGAAGGCGTCCTGCCCCAAGGGGCTGGCAAAGTCCGAGTCCTTCCATAGGGCTCTGGCAGGAGGGCCGACCCTCCATGACCCCGGGAACATCTGCCCCCACAATGGCGGGTTCTGGGAATCCCCAGGCAGCTAACCAAGGTCCTCCTGGAGACTCTGGCCGGCATCGCACAGGGAGGTTTCCTTCTCCTTCAGCTGCCCTCGAACATCCTGAGGGTCAGTTACATGTAGTTCAGGGGCTGGTTCAAGTGCAGGTCGTGCTGTGTAGACGTCTTGAGCCTGGGTTTGGATAATCCAATCCTGGGGTTTCTCAGCCCTCACGGCTCTCCCCAAGACCAGGCTTGTGGGTCTAAAGTGATCCCCTGGACACTTGGCAGGGCCTACGAGGCCATGACCACAGACACCATGGAGGGGGAGCAAAGACACTAGAAAGGAGGCGGAAACCTGGAGGATGGGGCCGGCCGGCCACAGGGACGGTCATTCCTGCCCAAGAGCTGCAAACTGCTGTTAACCAACATCTGTACCCCAAGGGGTGATGACCAGGATCTGCTGAGTGCAGTCTGGACCCTGAAGACAGGAAACTCTGCCCCAAATCTTGATAATTAGGGCAGGTCTTGTCCAGCTCTGCCAGCCAGGCAGAGGCTACAACACCTGCCTCTGGGTGATTCTGTCCTGGCATTCAAGGCTCTAGACCCAGTCTAGTCATTGTCAGTGCCAAAGATTTAGGTCACCTGTTAATTAAAAAGTGCTTTCATGGTAAAGTGCCCTCTACTGGTATTACAGAGAAAAGGTTGGAGCTGGAAGTATGAAGAGCTGAGTTCAAATGTGCCCTCAGACAATTATGAATGGTTTCAATCTTAACAAATCAGCCTTTCTTGGCCTTTTTTTTTTTTTTTTTTTTTTTTTTTTGTCTGTTAAATATGTATAAGAGCCTCTCCCTCCTGTTGCTGTTTTGACGATAAATTGAGACAATATTTGTAAAGTACCTTGAGAACCATCATTTTATTTTCATATTATTATGCTTGATAACTCCACCAGTCACACTCACAAAGTACTTCCCCTGGAATACTACAACAAGGTGACAGTTCTGTGTGGGTTCAAAGAACACAATACTTTTTTTTATTTTTTTGCTGAGGCAATTTGGGTGAAGTGATTTTTCCCAGGTTCACACAGCTAGGAAATGTGGTGTGTCTGAGGTTAGAATTGAACTCAGATCCCCCTGACTTCAGGGCTGGTGCTCAATCCACTGCACCAGCTAGCTGCCCTAACTCACAGACCTTTTAAGAATCAGCCCAAGGGCATGAGTTCCTCAAAATTGCCTTTTATTTAAATGATGATTTTAAAAAAATACAAATAAAATCAAGTCTGAAGTATCACCTATCAGATGGCAAAAAAAAAACATGATAAATGTTGGAAGGGACATGGGACAATTGGGACACTAATCATTTAAAGGATGGCATTCCCAAGGTTTCTCTAAAGAATTTCAGAATCGATTCTATGACATGAGAGACCCTGGCCCAAGACCTTCCTGCATGGTATGCCCTCCTCAAGGTCTCTTTAAAGAACTTTGTAACACGTTGGGAGACGTGGGAGACACTGGCACAGAATGTACAACTGCAGCACAGGAAGCAGTGTGCTCCATGAGCAAAACAGAAATGCAGACACATGAAATGTGCAGACTCAGGGACATCTCCTTTCCACGTGTTTATATGGATGGTGGAGCTTTCTGAACTCTCATTGGTCCAATCAACCATAATTGAACCCACTGTAGTTTGACCATGACATTATGATTTTTGGTTCTCTTTGACAATGTAGGACATCATAGTGGTTTGCATTTTGTTTCCCCCATTAGACTGTATCTTGAGACAGATGCCCTTTGCCTTTTTTTTTCTATAACACAAAGAAATAGTATGGGGTTTCTTTTGCACTTAATGTTAGGTTATTTTTCCCAGTTGCATTTAAAGATAGATTTCAAGATTTATCTTTGTAAAGTTTTGAGATTTGTAAGATTTCTACATTTTTCATGTTGTGAAAGAACGAATCAAAACAAAAGTGAAAAACCACAAGAAAGGGGGGAAAGTGAAAATAGTGTGCTGCAAACTGCATTTAGTCTTCCTAGTCCCGTTCTTGGGTATGGAGGGGATTTTTACATCAGAAGTCCAGCGTTGTTGCAACGTTACTTGTGGGAATTAATCTCGAATCTTCCTCCCAGAGCGTGGGCTTGTGGGTTTCTGCCTTTTGAATCTCCTGGAAGTCAATCCTAGTTGTGAATCTCCCAAAGACCCCTCCAATTCTCCCAGGAAGTCCTCTCCTTGACTGAATCCTGACTCTAGATCTTCCCCCAGTGAGCTTGTCCTTTTGTATACTCTCTAAAGGTATGAAGTCTAATATAGGAGCCAATGAGCGAACTCCTTTAAAGGTGTGAAAGGTGTGAGTCTGAACTAGAGAACTGTTAAGTACTATACTAAATTAGACAACCGACTTAGCATCTTGGAAGCATCCTAACAAGTATTGAAATTACTCTCTTTGGGGCAGCTAGGGGGCGCAGTGGATAGAGCACCAGCCTTGAATTCAGGAGGACCTGATTTCAAATCTGGTCTCAGACACTTAACACTTCCTAGCTGTGTGACCCTGGGCAAGTCGGCAAGTCACTTAACCCCATCCTAAAACAAAACAAAAAAGAAAACCCGACAACCGAAATTACTCCCTTGTCTATGGACCCTTTAGTAAGATGTAGTTTCCTTCCTTATCTAACAAGACCTATTTTTGCTTTTGTTTTATCTGAGATCAGGATCGCTATCCCTGTTCTTTATTACTTCAGCTGAAGCAGAAAATCTCCTACTCCAGGCTTTTGCTTTTATTCTGTGTGTATCTCCTTTACCACCTTAAGTCCAGCATTCTGGCCTGACAAGAATTTTGATCAAGGACTTTGATAAGAAAAATGTCCCCATAGACTCCAAAATGTTGATAGCCACACTTTTTGGGAGAGTGAAGTGTTTGAAATAAAATAGATATCAAACAACGAAAAATGGCCAAAGCAATTGTAGTATATTAGTGAAAAAGAATACTAGTGCACTGGAAGAAATGATGTGTGTGATGAACAAAGCATTATGGAAAGACTTATATGATCAGATGCAGAGTGAAGTAATCAAGGCCGCAAAAACAATATTCACAATGATGGCAACAATGTATATGAAAGAACAATGAGACAACAAAGAAACCAAAACAAATGTAGCGAAATGATGGAGTTCGAGTGGAGAGAACCGAGAATGACAAAGGAAATGTGCTTATTGAAGGTGACACGCAGATTGAGGAATTAGTGAGGCTGAAGACAGTTTTGGTAACTGAGATTACCTCCTAAGAAGCCAGAAATGCCAGTGACTGGACTCTGGAAATACCCCTGATTGGGTTGCCAAGCAGAATAATGGGAAGACTTTCTTAGTCCACCCCTTCCTGGAGGTGTCTCTCATTGCACATGTTCTCAGACATTCTTAAGGTATTATGAGTTGTGCTGGCTTTTTTTCACCTTACTAAAAAAAATTACTATTTGTCATGTGGAATTTCTCTGAGGGAGAGGAAGGGGAATAGGAAGGTCTATGTAAGATACTATGGTGATGTAAAAAATTATAAAACATCAAAAAATCATTAAAAGATCAGTTGGACAATGGCTGAATAAGTTATGGTACGTGAATGTCATGGAATATTATTGTTCTATAAAAATGATCAAGAGGATGATTTTACAAAAGCCTGGAGAGACTCACATGAACTGATCCTAAGTGAAATGAGCAGGACAGGAGATCATTGTACACGGCCACAAGATTATCCAATGATCAATTCTGATGAATGTGATTCTTTCCAAAGAGTTGATTGATGCCAGTTCCAATGATCTTGTGATGAAGAAAGGACTATAGGAACTGAATGTGGATCACAACATAACACTCTCACTCCTTTTGTTTTGTTCGATTACATTTTGTTTTCTTACTCATTTACTTTTTTTTTAATCTGATTTCTCTTGTGCAGCAAGAGAATTATATAAACATGTTTATACATATTAAATTTAACATATATTTAACATTTTTAACATATATTGAATTGTTTACTCTCTGGGGAGGGGGTAGGGGAAGAAGGAGAAAATCTGAAACACAAGACTATGCAATGGTTAATGTTGCCAAATTATCTGTGCATATGTTTTTAAAATAAAAAGTTTTATTTAAAAAATTATTAAAAGAAAAAGAAACCAGCATTTAAAAAATTTAAAATGTGGAGACTGGACTAGTTACTTGACATCCCAGTCATCTTGTGGCCTCCTGGATTTGTTTCAGTGACATTTCCTTGAATCTATATCAGATGAGCTGATATCCTCATCTCTTATTCAATTACAAAAAAAAGGAGTCGTGCTTCTGCCACAAAAAAAAATTAAATATAAAAGAATAAGATAGAAATTTATCATCAGCTGGATTCTCTGTGAACCCTATCATAGAAGATGAAAACAAGATAACAATCAAGGTGATAGTAATATTAATAACAGCCTCAAAATTCAATTCCAACATATTTTTCATATCAAGGTGGGGGAATGTGGGGAGAACTGAGAATGACAAAGGAAAGGTATGTATTGAAGGTGACAAATAGGATGAGGCAGTTTGTGTGGCTGAAGGCAGCTTTGAGAGCTGTGATTACCTCCCAGGAAGCCAGAAATGCCAATTACTGGGCTTTGAAGATACCACTTATTGGGTAACTGTTGGGATTACTAGGTGAGAACTCGGGTTGTCTGGATAGTGACAAGGTGAGAATTCAGGTTGGACAATTACAAGGTGAGAACTCAGGTTGACTTGATAGAAGGAGCAGGCTCATTGGCTGAGGTGGTTCTTCCCAGAAGCCCTTGCATTATCCCACGCCCATTCTCTGGGAGAATAAAAGAGAGGACTCTCAGAGATAGAAAAAGACTCTCTGCATTGCATCAGGCTTGACGGGGCTCTCTGCAGGAAGGGAAGTCACTTCTCTGGACAAGAGTTAACAGCAACTGCCTGGAGACAACGGTTCGTTACAGGAAGAAGAATCTGTCGGAGAGATTTAGTAGAAGACACAGCAGATCTCTTCCCAGAGAGTGATCCGGCAGCTTCTGGAGACGACAGCTCGTTACAATTGGCGCCCAACGTGGGGCAAGGACATTTGCTTATCCTGACAAGAGGAGCTAGACCAGACCTTCGCAATTTGGCGCCCGAACAGGGACAGACACGGTCCTGATTCCAGTGGAAAAGCCTCCCATCCAGATCTCAGTCTCTCTGACCCAGAACCGTGAGTAACGAGGAAACTTTGTTAAAGATTAAGTGAGTGTGCTAATAGATAAATAAGGAACTTAACTTGTTAAGGGCTAAACCAGGAATCTCTTATAGCTGAAATGGGGCAGATGTTAGCTATATTCAATCCCTGGACCTCAGCCGACTCAACCCCAGCCCCAGAAGCAACCTCAGCTCCACCCCCATTCAGGAGTGGTACTATAGAGAGTATAATCAAGATAATTGAGGAGCAGAGTTTACTTGTAACCTGGGTACAGATTGCTAAACTCTTGGCTGCATTAAGACTCACATCCCCTTGGTTCTTAGAGGAAGAAAAGATAGATGTAGATAAATGGAAGCTAGTGGGATATGAAATGAAAGAATTTCAAGCAAAAAATGGGCCTCGTTCAATTTCTGCAGAAGTATTTTATATCTACAACATAGTTCAATTAGCCTTAAACTATCAAGCAAGTTGTAGGAGAAGGAAAAGTTCTAAAAATGAACAGAGGAGGAAGTGTGAGGAAAAAAGGAAAGATCAAGATCTTTCCCTAGAGCAAGAGGATTTAAATGAGGAATTATGGTATGATTCTCTTGAAGAAGCTTCAACCCTGCCTAGAGAACAGATTATTGACAGGCCCACATCAACCCCACTTTCAGAGATGGAGGAAGAAAGAGGGGAAGAGGCAGAAACACAAACAGAATTGCCTGTGAAGAAGCCTAAGCCTATGACAAGATTAGAAAAAGCATTGGTTAAAGCTAAGAGAGAAGGACAGGATATAAGTGATTTTATACATGCATATCCTGTGATTGAAGAGATTGACTCTGTAGGTAAAAAAAGGAGAAGATATGCACCTTTAGATTTGAATAAAATTAAGGATTTGAAAAAAGGTTGTACCCTTTATGGGGCTACATCAGCTTATGTCAAAATGTTACTAGATGGTTTGTCTTATGAAGTCCTAACCCCGAATGATTGGAAATCCATAGCAAGGATATGCCTGGAACCTGGAGAAAATTTATTATGGCTTGCAGAATTTCATGAATTATGTAAAATTCAAGTCAGATGCAATTTGGAAATAGGAGTTAACACACAATTCACTTTTGAGCACTTAGCTGGTGAAGGTCAGTATGGAGAGAATTCGGAACAGATTAAAGTACTACAAACTGCATATAGCTACAGAAAAAATTCAAAGACATGCTCCTTTTCAATATTTAGGATATGAAGTATATCCTAAGACACTCACAGTACAAAAGCTTTCTTTAAGAACAGAGAAGTTGAACACCTTAAATGACTTTCAAAAATTAATAGGAGATATCCAATGGATGCGTCCAGTGTTAGGCTTAACTACCAATCAACTACAACCTCTATATGACATTTTAAGGGAAGACAGTGCTTTAAATTCACCACGCCAGCTTACAAAAGAAGCACGAAAGGCTTTGAGAGAAGTTGAACTGGCTTTATCCAATGTGGTTGAAAGAGTCACTCAAAAACCCTTGGAAATATCTGTTTTTGCTACAAAAGAGGCACCCACAGCAGTCCTTCATCAAGGAGACAGAGTGATTGAGTGGGTGAACCTCCCAGCACAACCAGAACAAAACCTTACACCTTACCCAGTGCTTGTGGCTAGGATTTTATTAAAGGCTATTAAGAGAGTAACACAATTATCTGGAATAAGTCCTGAAAAAATATACACATTCTATACTAACGCACAAATTAATGTATGCTGTGAAACCATCCCAGAATGGCAAATTTTATTGGCCACCGCTCCAAATTTTGCACATGGATCTCCATTAAAGATTACCCGGCTACTACATAATTGGCGATGGATTTTTGAAGAAAAGGTTTCTAAGGTTCCTCTTAAAGGACCAACAATCTTTACAGATGCCTCCAAAGAAAATATTTGTGCTATATACTCTCATGATTTAACCATAAAGAGAGTAATCAGGACTCCTTTTCAATCCACTCAACAGAATGAATTATTTGCTATCATGCTAGCTCTTACTTATTACCCAGGAGATGTAAATATAATTACTGATTCAGCCTATTCAGTAGGTGTAGTACAAAGAATTGCCACAGCCCAAATAAAATTTGCAGCCTCCAATATTTATCAGCTCTTTAAGGAACTTCAAGAGCAAGTGAGAAAACATCCAGGCAAGATTTATATCTTGCATGTCCACTCACATAGTGGACTTCCAGGTCCCATTTTTGATGGAAATTCAAAGGCAGATAGCTTTCTAACCATGTTAGCCAGTAGTCCTTTATTTCAGGAAGCACAAGAATCTCATTCTAAATATCATCAGGTTGCTCGAGCTTTACGTTTACAATTTGGAATCACAAGAGAGGAAGCTAGGAGCATAGTAAAAAGCTGTACAGCTTGTCTACCTTTCCATGCTCCTACACTCCCTCCAGGGAAGAATCCTCGTGGTTTGAGACCCAATGAAATGTGGCAAATGGATGTGACCCATTATAAATCTTTTGGTCGTCTATCTTTTATTCATGTCGTGGTAGACACCTTTTCAGGATTCACATTTGCAATGCCAGCAGCAAAAGAGACAGCCCGAGTGGTCACTGAATTCCTTATACAAGCTTTTGCAATTATGGGTGTGCCACAAGCAATAAAAACAGACAATGGACCTGCATATACGTCCAAACATTTTACACACTTTTGTGCACAGAATAAGATTTTACATACCACGGGCATACCCTTTAATCCTCAAGGGCAGGCAATAGTAGAGAGAAGAAACAGATATTAAGACACTCCTCCAAAAACAAAAGAAAGGGGGAGCCACAGGTAGGCCTAGGGAACTTCTAAATTTAGTTCTCTATACCATTAATTTTTTAATTTTTGACAAAGATGCACTGGCTCCGGCAGACAGGTTTTATAACCCACCAGAAGGGCAGTGTCCAGTGCGAGCATCTCCACTGTCCTTAGATAATCGCCAGGTGATGTGGAGAGATCCAGAAAGTGGTGAATGGAAGGGACCAGATAGGTTAACTGCCTGGGGGAGAGGGTTTGCTTGTATTTCTTCAGCAGGAGAAGGAATCAGATGGGTGCCAACGAGTCATATTCGCCTTGTCCATCAGAGAGAGACAGAAAAAGAGAAAGACCTCAAAACAAAGGAGAAAATCTAAGAAACATCTGGCACTGAAAGAGCATGGATAATAAGAAGACTGTTAAAGAACTTTAAAAACCAGCAGGAATCATTGGACTTCCTCACACAAGATGAGACTAATGGACAATGGACTTATGGACATTTATAAAATTTCAATTTATGATTATTTGATTATGTTATTTGTCATATACTTCTAGCATGTATTATGTTACTATGTTACTATGTGCTTAATACTTCCCATATTGATGGATTTATGTTTCAAGATCATGACTGTCCTATGTTCTAAATCAAAAGAAAGGGGGAGATGTTGGGATTACTAGGTGAGAACTCGGGTTGTCTGGATAGTGACAAGGTGAGAATTCAGGTTGGACAATTACAAGGTGAGAACTCAGGTTGACTTGATAGAGGGGGCAAGCTCATTGGCTGGGGTGGTTCTTCCCAGAAGCCCTTGCATTATCCCATGCCCATTCTCTGGGAGAATAAAAGAGAGGACTCTCAGAGATAGAAAAAGACTCTCTGCATTGCATCAGGCTTGACGGGGCTCTCTGCAGGAAGGGAAGTCACTTCTCTGGACAAGAGTTAACAGCAACTGCCTGGAGACAACGGTTCGTTAAAGGAAGAAGAATCTGTCGGAGAGATTTGAGTAGAAGACACAGCAGATCTCTTCCCAGAGAGTGATCCGGCAGCTTCTGGAGACAACAGCTCGTTACAGGTAACCAACCAGAAAAATTTGCATCAATATTCTTTTGGAAAATTGGGGATCAGCATCATAATTGTCTCATAAAAGGAATTTGGTAGATTCACATATTTTTCAAATAGTATTATAGTGTTTGGAATTAACTTATTTTAAATGTTTGGAAGAATTTACTTGTAATACATTGGCCCTGGAAAATTTTTCTTAGGGAGTTAACTGATGACTAGATCAACTTCTTTTCCTAAATGGGTTGATTTAAGGAGTTCTAGGTCAAAGAGAAGAAATGTGATGGCAACTAGAAAGAATTTTATTGAAAAAGGTAGCCGAGCGGAGCCTAGAGGATCAAACCCGCATTCGTAGGGGCTAGATTTTTCTAAGTACAAGTAAGCTGACATAGTCAGAAAGCGATAAGAACAACGATTGTAGCGAGGACAGAGTTGATTAAGAAGGTTACGATTATATTAATTACTTTTCTCTGGTTTTACCCAGAACTTAATGATTGGAAATCAGTAGTACTAATTATACTAGAAAAATATGAACCTCATCAGTAAATGGATACATATAGGAATAGTCAAACTACATCCACGAATGTCAATATCAGGCAGCTGTTTCAAAGCCAAAGTGATGAGTGGATGTAAAGTGGTAAAATAATTGTCGTAGGAGGCAGACTACTAGGAAGAGTGATCCAATAATTACATGTAACCCATGGAAACCTGTTGCTACAAAGAATGTGGAGCCTTAGATTCCGTCTGAGATAGTGAAGGGTGCTTCATAATATTCTATTGCTTGCAGGGTGGTGAAGTATAGGCCTAGGGCAATAGTAATTGAGAGGGCTTGAATTATTTGTTTTCAGTTACCTTCTATAAGGCTATGGTGGGCTCATGTAATAGAAACCCCAGAAGCCAAGAGAATGGCTGTATTAAGCCGAGGAACTTCTAGGGGATTTAGTGGTTTAATTCCTACGGGAGGTCAGCAACCTCCTAGTTCCAAGGCAGGAGATAGACTGGAATGGTAAAAGGCTTGGAAGAAGCCTATGAAGAAGAATACTTCTGATGTAATGAAAAGGATTGTACCATACTGTAGGCCTTTTTGGACAACAGGGGTAGGTTCCTTTTTGTACAATGTCTCGTCACCATTGGAATATTGTGAGAAGTATTGATGTAATTCCGATTAGGAGAAGAAGGATCGAGTGGAAGTAAAATCATATAGTTAGTCCGGATGTTAGAAGGAGTGCTGAGAGAGCTCCTGTGAGTGGTCATGGGCTTGGGTTTACTATGTGATAGGCATGAGTTTGGTGGGTCATTAAAATAGCATCTTGATAGTGAATGATGCTAGATTAAGACAACTAAGTGTCTTTTGTTAATTTGGACAATTGATCATTTTTGTAAATATTCATCCATTTCAATTACATTGTCAGATATATTGGCAAAGTTGAACAAAATAGCTACTAAGTGTTGCTTCCATTTCCTCTTCATTGGCAGTAAATTCACTCTATTCATTTTTGATCCTGGTAATTCCCTTTATCTAATCAAAGAAAACAAAAAATTTACTTATATTGTTTTTCTGATAAAATCAACTCTTGCTTTTATTTCTTAGTTCAAAAGTTTTCTTACTTTTGGCTTTATTAATCTCTTCTTTGATATTCAAAATTTCTAATTTAGTATTTAATTGGGCTTTTTAAAATTTGTTATTTTTTCTACATTTTGAAAATTATCTGCCTAATTCACTCATCTACTCTTTCTGTATTTTATTCATGTAAGCATTTAAATAAGGATGGCTTTGGCTGCATCCCCTAAATTTTGGCATGCTGTTTTATTGCTGCTGTTTTCTTGAATGGAATTATTGTTTCCCTGGTTTGCTGTTTGACCTACTCATTCTTGAGAATTAGATTGTTTAGTTTCCAATTAGTTTTTTAATTTATCTTTCATTTAGTGCATGTAATTTTTATGGCATCATGATCTGCAAAGGATGCATTTATTATTTCTACTTTTTTGCATTTGAATGTGACGTTTTATGACCTAATATGTGGTCAATTTTTGTTTCGGTGGCATGTACTGCTGAGAAAAAGGTATAGTCCTTTCTCTCTACAATCAGTTTTCTCCAGAAGTCGATCATATCTAACTTGTGTAAAATTCTACTCACTTTCTCAACTTCTTTCTCATTTATTTTGTGATTAGATTTGTCTAGTTTTGAGAGGGAGAGTTTGAGGTTCCCCACTAGTATAGTGTTGCTGCCTATTTCTTCTTGTAACTCACTTCATTTCTTCTGTAGGAATTTGGATGCTATCCCATTTATTTGTTGCATAAATTATTAGTATAGACATTACTCCATCGTATATGAGACCCTTTAGGAAGATGTAGTTTCCTTCCTTGTCTCTTTTAATTAGACCTATTTTTGCTTTTGTTTTCTCTGAGATCAGGATTGCTACCTTTATTACTTCAGCTGAAGCAGCGTATCTCCCATTCCAGCCTTTTGTCTTTGTTCTGTATCTCCCTTGCCACTTTGTCCCTTGCCAATTTGTTCCCAGTCCAAGGCCAAAAAGTAACACAGCATGAATCGAGCCCCTGCAGGTGCTGCAGTCACAGCTTTGAAAAACCAGAAAAGGGGGGACTGGTCCCAAAGAACACAGCTCTGGGGAATAGTTCCAAGGCAGAAGTGGTAAGATTTTGTCACTATAAATGGTGATTGAAAAGAGGGAGAGTCCAAGAGACAGAGACCGAGACAGAGGCCCCGTCACCTGCCAAGACTGAGGGAGTTGGAGACATGAACTCTGCTCAGACCGAGGACATCCTGTCTTTGGGGAAAGGCCTGGAGTGCTGAATGCAGGCAAAAATGCTGAAAGGCCTGGAGTGGCCGGAAGAGAACAGGGGCCCATCCCTAGAGCTGGGCAGAGGCTCCAGGACAGATGTGGGGCCACAGGTCACAGGGCCGGGTGAACACCAGCTCAGAGAGGGACAAGGGCCCCGATTTGCCTATGGCCAAGCTCACTTAGAGACAGCAGGACGGCTCCATTTTTTTCACCATTCATGAAAAGTGATAGGGCAGGGACCAGCTAGTGAATATAGTGTGGCGCAGTGGATAGAGCACCAGCCCTGAAGTCAGGAGGACCCGAGTTCAACTCTAGCCTCAGACACTTAACACTTCCTAGATGTGTGACCCTGGGCAAGTCACTTAACCCCAATTGCCTCAGGAAACAAAAAGAAAGAAAAAAATGATGGTGTATTTATTAATCCACTAGATGTGCTGATTGCAAGCTTTTGTGATTAAAGAGTGATGGAAAATCAGAAATGTTATCATCCCATTGACCTGTGCACAGATGCCCCCTTGTGGGACTGGTGAGCAGCAAGCTGGGTCTCCTGGCTAACCTTTTCACTTTGCTTACAAGGCTGAGGTGACCTGGGGGGCCTGCAGCCACTAGGGGCATTGTGGGACCGGCTCTGGGCAGGAATGGAGGCTGGAGGAGCCTGGGGATCTCAGGCGGAATGAGCCCAGCCGGCTGTCTCTGTGGTTGCTCTGACCCTTGGGGTCACTCATAGATGACAACTCTGCTGGGCGGGGGCAAGGGCTTCCTCTGCTCCATCCCCTTCCCCAGGGGACCTATGACCTAAGATTTAGGGCTCAGGGCTGCTTAAGAAGGCCCAGATTTGCATCCAGCCCCGCCCCCTCCCCAGCCCAGCTCAGGCTGGAATAAGAGGGCCCTGGCAGGGCCCGGACCCCGCCGGTTCTCTCTGGGCAGCAGAGCTCTCGGGTCCCCCGCACCATGGCCTGGCCTCTCTTCTGCCTCCTGCTGCTCAGCTTCTGCTCAGGTCAGGGCTGGCCCTGCTCCTCCTGCTCCCCCCTCCCTGTCCCGGGGGCTCCTGGGAGGGTCTCCGAGCCCCTCCCCCCTCTCCTGTGCTGGGACATTCATGTCTGTCTGTGCTTCCAGGTTCCTTCTCCCAGCCTGTGCTGACTCAGCCTCCCTCCATGTCTGTGTCCCTGGGAGCCACGGCCAGACTCTCCTGCAGCCTCAGCAGTCAGCACAGCAGCTACTATGTTGGTTGGTACCAGCAGAGCCCGGGAAAGGCCCCCCGGTACCTCATGTATGTCGGTACCAGTGGAGCTGGAGGCAAGGGCGAGGGGGTCCCCGCCCGCTTCTCGGGCTCCGCCTCTGGGGCCGATCGCTACTTGTCCATCAGCAGCGTCCAGCCTGAGGATGAAGCCGATTATTACTGTGGAGCAGATTATAGTAGTGGTAGTGGCTACGGTCACCACAGCGCTACATTCAGTGGGGAAGTGGGACAAAAACCCCCCTGGCCGCCCCGCCCCCACCCCACAGCTGCCCCGACTTCTGGCCCAGCCCCAGCTGCTGAAGGGCCCGGATTGTGCTTCCTGTTTCTCTGTGTCAGGCTCAGAGCCCAATGTCCAGCACTCGCCCAAGAGCATGCTGGGAGTGATGAGGGTAAATCTGGGGCTCTAAGCAGAGATGGATCAGCTCTTTTCCTCGGGCTCTAATTACTTCCCTCTCCTTCCCCAAAGTAACCAAGGGCAGGTCCGGATAGGGAATGAATTCGCTACTCAATGCTGTACTTAAAACAAAGTCTTTATTGATAGTAAAGGGCTAGACAGGCATTTGGCCTCCAGGAAGGCCACACTGCCTGGCAAGGGCAGGGACGCCAGAACAAGTTGGCGGGCACAAGGCAAGGATAAACCGAACGAGAGGTTTACATTTGTAGAAGTTCATTTTATGCATGACCAGGGTCATGAAACAACGTTTGCACAGAGATGTTATCCAAGAGGTTCCGGAGATATTTGTAAATAAGACAGGAATTTCTCTTAATCATTTGTGTCTCAAGTTATCTCCTTTTAACCTCTTCCAAGACAAGAATTTTCCTGTTTATTATTTTTATCTTGGCCTATCTCTTTTTTTTTTTTTTTGACCTTATCAAGAGTAAGTCCCAGAAATGGAGCCTTTGTCTCCCCACGACCAGCACTTTCCCCTTCCCCAGGAGGGACTCCAGGAAAATAAAAGTGTGGAGACTGGACTAGTTACTTGACATCCCAGTCATCTAGTGGCCTCCTGGATTTGTTTCAGTGACATTTCTTTGAATCTACATCACATGAGTTGATATCCTCATCTCCTGTATTAACTAGATTAAAAGCAGTCATGATGTTTCCTCCACAAAAAAAATTAAATGTAAAAGAATAATAAGATCGGAATTTTTCTGAGATGGATTCTCTGTGAACCCTAACATAGAAGATGAGAACAAGGTAACCATCAAAATAATAGTAATATTAGTAACAGCCTCAAACTTCAACTAAAACTCATTTTCCACAAAAGTAATATGGGGAGAACTGAGAATGACAAAGGAATTGAAAGTGAAATACAGGGGGCAGCTAGGGGGGCGCAGTGGATAGAGCACCAGCCTTGAATTCAGGAGGACCTGAGTTCAAATCTGATCTTAGACACTTAATACTTCCTAGTTGTGGGACCCTGGGCAAGTCACTTAACCCCAGCCTCAGAAAAAGAAAAGAAAAAAAAAAAAAAAAAGAAAGAAAGTGAAATACAGGATGAGGAATTTGTGTGGCCAAAGCTTTGGTAGCTGTGATTGCCTCAGAAAGTCAGAAATGTTAGTTACTGGGTTCTGGAGCTTCCACTAATTGTGTTACCACCTGAACTAATGGGATGCAACTGTTCCTCTGAATCTCAGAAATTGAAGGGGTTCCCCAGACTCACCATACAAGCTGTCATGATCATCAGTTTTTCAGAGAGGACAAAAGAGCATTGGATCTTTTTATGTTACTGTACTACAAGATGTCAAGATCTTTTGGAACAAAACAAAAAGTCAGCCCATTGCCTTTTGCTAGAAAGTTTCCATTAGAAATGTTCCTAATGTCCAAAGATGGCAAACCATGAGGTCATAAGAAACAGACTGAAAACATGGAATATCTCATTATATACCAATATTGTTTTACTTTACATTTTGTGAAGAGTGCTTAGATTTATTCTTTTTTGAATAATTTTTAATTTTTTCCCAATTCCAATCAAAAACAAATTTTCACATCCATTAATTAAACGTATGAGTCCCAAATTTTTCCCTTTCTCTTTTCCTTCCACATTCTTTGAAATAGCAAAGAATTTGTTATGGCCAGACAGGTAGAATTGCATAAAACATATTTCTATATTAATCATGTTGTGAAAGGAAACACAGACCAAATTTCTTTAAAAAAGAAAAAGTTAAAATATTATTCTTTGACCTGCATTAAGACTCCATCAGTACAGACAATTTTCAGATGAAGAAATTGAAACTATTTCTAGCCATATGAAAAGATGTCCCAAGTTATTATTAATCAGAGCAATGCAAATTTAGACAACTCTGAGATACCACTACACACCTCTCAGATTGACAAGAAAGACAGGAAAAGATAATGCTGAATTTTGGAGGGGATGCAGGGAAAATTGGGATACTGATACATTGTTAATGGAATTGTGACTACATCCAGCCATTCTGGAGAACGATTTGGAACTATGTTCAAAGAGTTATCAAACTGTGCATACCCTTTGATCCAGCAGTGCTACTACTGGGCTTATATCCCAAAGAGATCTTAAAGGAGGGAAAGGGATCTGTCTGTGAAAGAATGTTTGTGGCAGCCCTTTTGTAGTGGCCAGAAACTGGAAAATGAATGATGCCCATCAATCGGAGAGTGATTGAGTAAATTGGGGTATATGAATGCTATGGAATATTATTGCTCTGTAAGAAATGACCAGCAGGATGAATACAGAGAGGCTTGGAGAGACTTACATCAATTGATGCTGAGTGAAAGGAGCAGGACCAGGAGATCATTGTATACTTCAACAACAATACTGTATGAGGATCAGTTCTGATGGACGTGGCATCTTCAACAATGAGATGAAGCACATCAGTTCCAGTAGAGCAGTAATGAACTGAACCAGCTACACCCAGAGAAAGAACTCTGGGAGATGAGTGTGAATCACAACATAGCATTTCCACTCCCTCTGTTTTTGTCTTCTTGAATTTTTGATTTCCTTCTCAGGTTAATTTTACCTTATTTCTAAGTTCGATTTTTCTTGTGCAGCAAAATATCAGTATATATATATATATATATACATACATTGTATTAAACATATATTTTAACATATTTAATATGGATTGATCTACCTGCCTTCTAGTAGCGGGTGTCGGGGAAAGGAGGGGAAAAGTTTTGCAAGGGTCATTGCTGAAAATTTACCCATGCAAATATCTTGTAAATAAAAAGCTATAATGATTTTAAAAAGAAGAAGAAGAAGAAGAAGAAGAAGAAGAAGAAGAAGAAGAAGAAGAAGAAGAAGAAGAAGAAGAAGAAGAAGAAGAAGAAGAAGAAGAAGAAGAAGAAGAAGAAGAAGAAGAAGAAGAAGAAGAAGAAGAAGAAGAAGGAACATCAGGAGAGAACGAAAAAAAAATTAAACAAAAAAATTTTCAAAGTCTCCATCAGTTCTTTCTCTGGAGATAGAATTTTTCATCATGAGAGCTTTGGGATTTTCCCCCCACACTGCTGGGAATAGCTAAGTCATTCATTGTTGACCACTTTAATCTATTGCTATTACTATATACAACATTTGTCTGGTTCCACTCAATTCACTTTGAATCAGTTTGTGTAAGTCGGTTTCCATGTTTTTCTGAAATCCACATGCTCACCATTTCTTATGGCACAATAGTATTCCATTGCAATCATATGCCACAGATTGTCATAGTCAGACCATGTAATGCTTGCTGATGGTTTTAGAGAGATACTCAATGTTTTAAAGGAAAACTCCATTTATTCTTATGCTCTCTGATGTTTTTAGTAATAATGAATGTTACATTTTGTCAATAGGTTTTGTTGCATCAATTGAGTTAATTATAGGATTTGTTAGTTTTGTGATTGAGTTGATTATATTGACAGTTTTCCTAATGTTGAAAAAATCCCCGTTTTCCCTGTATTATAGATCCCACTTGATCCTGCATATTACTGTGGTGATAAATTCTTTTAATCTCTTTACTAATCATTTATTTTACATTTTTGCATCATTTTTCTTGGGGAAAATTGGTCTAAAATTTAGTTTTCTCTATTTTGGCTTGTCTTGGTTTAGGGATCAGCATCTTAGTTGTGTCTTAAAGGAACTGGGTAGACTCTTGTATTTTTCTTATATTTTATTTGGAATTAAGAGTTCTTTAATGTTTGGTGGAATTCCCTTGTAATACACCAAGCCCTGGAAGATTTTTCTTGGGGAGCTCACTGATGACTTGTTCCATTTCTTGTCCTAAAATGGGGTGACTGAAGTATTTTGCTTCCTCTTCTGTTAATGTGGACAGCTGGTATTTTGGTCATTTCCATTCCATCCATTTCCATCCATTGTCACATATTTTGGCAGAGTTGAGCAAAAGAGCTGCTAATTGTTGCTTTCCTTTCTTCTTCTCTGGTTTCTTGAGCCTCCAAACTTCCTGCCAGCCATCCCTGGGGAGAAATCCCTTTGGAGAAATGGCCCATTTTCCTCAGCACTGCTAGGAACCCCTGCTCAGCAGCGCCCCCACAGGCAGACAGCCGCATGGAGCAGCAGAGGGCCTGGTTCTGTGTCACTCATCCCAGGTCTCCCCTAGGAGAGGAGCTCTCATGGAGGATGGTTAGCCGTCCTCAGCAGCTGTTGGCCAACAGCTCCCCTCCCCCCCCCACCCGGGGCTCAGATGAAGCAATCTGGTTGGAGCAAGTAAGGCCCTCGGAGGAATCATGGGAGTTAGTATGGGGGCCTCTATCATGATCCCTCCCACTCTCTGTCCTCAGACACTAAGGGACAACGGGCCAGGGCTTTGAACCCCAAGCGTATTCCCAGCCTAAAGTTAAAAAGTAGCATGGCGTGAATAGAGCCCCTGCAGGCACTGCACTCACAGCGTTGGAAAACCGGGAAAGGGGGGACTGGTCCCAAAGATCGCAGCTCTGGGGAAGAGTTCTGACCAGGAAGTGACAGGAGTTTGTCACTATAAGTGGTGATGGGAAAGAGGGACACTCAGAGAGACAGAGACAGACAGAGACAGAGAGACAGAGAGAGACAGTTAAAGACAGAGGGAGGCAATAAGCTGCTGTTTGCTGCTGCTCCCTCAGGCTGCAGGGAGCGTTCCATGTGGACTGCAACTGAACCCTTCCAGGAAAATGGGAGCCCCTTGAGAATGGGATTATCTGAGTTGCTCATTGGTGTCCCCCACCCTTAGCCTGGAGCCCCCACACTAAGCACTGCCCACGTGTGTCCATCATTCCTTGTCTATGATCCTCTGATCCTCTGGCACAGGGATAAAGGCCTCTTTAGGGGGGGTCTTTCCAAGGGAGTCTCCCCACTTGCGCTTGTGTCCCACGTCTCCTTGTGGTTCCGTCACCTGCCAGGACTGGGGGAACTGGGGACACGAACTCTCTGCCCGTGCCGAGGACATCCTGTCTTTGGAGAAAGTCCGGGAGAACCTGAGCAAAGAGGCTGAAAGGGCTGGAGCCAGAGAACAGGGGCCCATCCCTAGAGCTGGGCAGAGGCTCCAGGGACAGATGTGGGGCCACAGGTCACAGGGAGGGGTGAACACCGGCTCAGAGAGGGACAAGGGCCTGACTTGGCTCCGGCCAAACACGCTCAGAGGCAGCAGGACGGCTCCATTTTCTTCATTAAAAGTGACGGTGCATTTATGGCCCCACTAGACCTGCTGACCCGGGTGTTTGTGACTGAAGAGTGATGGAGACCACACACACACACAGACACACAACACACAATGTAATCCTCCCATTGCCCTGTGCACAGATGCCCCCTTGTGGGACTGATGAGAAACACCAAGGGTCTCCTTCTGGCTGTGGGACCCTGAGGTTTGGTTACAAGGCCAGGGTAACCTGAAGGACGGCAGCCTCTAGGGGGCACTGTGGGACCGGCTCTGGGCCGGCAATAGGGGATCCCAGGAGAGATGAGCCCAGCTGGCTGTGGCTGCTCTGACCCCTGGGATCCCTCCTGGGTGACATCTCAGCTGGGCGGGACAACGGCTTCCATAGCTCCTCCCCTCCCCCCTAGGGACACGCCTTCCCCAGGGGACCCGTGACCCACACTTAGCACTCAGGGTGTGGTTTTTAAAGGCCAGATTTGCATCCAGCCCCGCCCCCTCCCCAGCCCAGCCCAGGCTCCCAGGGGGAGGATAAGAGGGGCCTGGCAGAGCCCGGACCCCGCCGGTTCTCTCTGGGGAGCAGAGCTCTCGGGTCCCCCGCACCATGGCCTGTCCTCTCGTCTGCCTCCTCCTGCTCAGCTTCTGCTCAGGTCAGGGCTGGCCCTGCTCCTCCTGCTCCCCCCTCCCTGTCCCAGGGGCTCCTGGGAGGGTCTCCGAGCCCCTCCCCCCTCTCCCCTGTGCTGGGACATTCATGTCTGTCTGTGTTTCCAGGTTCCTTCTCCCAGCCTGTGCTGACTCAGCCTCCCTCCCTGTCTGTGTCCCTGGGAGCCTCTGCCAGACTCTCCTGCAGCCTCAGCAGTGCATACAGCAGCTACTATGTTGGTTGGTACCAGCAGAGGCTGGGAAAGGCCCCCCGGTACCTCATGTATGTCAGCAGCAGTGGAAGTGTGAGCAAGGGCGAGGGGGTCCCCGGCCGCTTCTCGGGCTCCGCCTCTGGGGCTGATCGCTACTTGTCCATCAGCAGCGTCCAGCCTGAGGATGAAGCCCATTACTACTGTGGGACTGATTATGGTAGTGGTAGTAACTACGGTTACCACAGTGACACGTTCAGTGGGGAAGTGAGACAAAAACCCCCCTGGCCGCCCCTCCCCCGCCCCACAGCTGCCCTGACCTCTGGCCAGCCCCAGCTGCTGAAGGGCCCGGGCTTGTGCTTCCTGTTTCTCTTTCTTGGGCTCAAAGCATAAAGTCAATGACTTGCCCAAGAGCACACTGGGAGTGAGTCCTAGAAATGGACCCTGAAGCCAGACTTTGTCTCCCCGTGACCAGCACTTTACCCCTTCCCAAGCTACTTCTCAGGACACAGACTCCGGGGCAGGGCTTTGGCGGAGCCTCAGGCTGTGGCTGGTGGAGGGGGTGAGGGGCCCTGCCTCCATGAGGCTGCCATGGCCCGGCCCTTGTAGAGTGAAGGCTCTTGGGGGTTTCCATTGGCTCCTACAAGTGACGCCCACATTTAATATTGAGCTAGTCCATTTTTTCATGTGATTATAGATAACTTTGATTTATTCTTCCCAAAAATCACCTGTTCATGTCTTTTAACCATTTGTCAATTGGGGAATGACTTCTATTTTTATACATTTGATTTGTTTTCTTGTAAATTTTGGTTATATATTGGAGGAATAAGCTCTTTATCAGAGAAACTTGCTGAAAAATAATTTCTCCAGAGATCTCCTTTCCATCTAAAATCAATTGCAATGATTTTGTGCGAAAATATAATGATCAAAATTACTTACTTTACATGCCATGTTCTCTCCTCCTCAATAGTACTAGTCTAAGCACATTTTTAAAAAGTCGAGTCATTTTCCTCATTGGTTTCCCTTGGAATGACTGGGCCTTGAACAACAACAACAACAACAACAAAAACAGTGGACAAATATACTACAACAAGATTCAAGATGTACTTAAAAATTAATCATACAAGATTTTATTTTTGAAATTTAAACATCAAAGACAGGGGGGAGGGGAGACAAGGTGTAGCTCATGCCCGGCAAATCAAATGACTGCCCCTGCACTGACCACCATCTCCTCACAGACTCTCACAGAGACACACAGAACCCTGGACTCAGGAACTTTGGGAATAGTGGTGCTTCGTGAGCCTGCAGACTTCCTGCCAGCCAAAGCCTGGCAGCCATCCTTGGGGAGAAATCCCTTTGGAGAAATGGCCCATCTCCATCAGCAGCACCAGCAGCCACTGCTCAGCAGCGCCCCCAAAGGCAGACAGCTTCATGGAGCAGCAGAGGGCCTGGCTCTGTGTCACTCATCCCAGATCTCCCCTAGGAGAGGAGCTCTCCCGGAGGACAGTTAGCCATCCTCAGCGGCTGTCAGTCAACTGCCCCCTGCAGCTCAGATGAGGCAATCTGGTTGGAGTAAGTAAGGCCCTCAGAGGAATCATGGGAATTAGTATGGGGGCCATAATCATAACCCCAACCACTCTCTGACTTCATATCATAAGGACAATGGGCCAAGATTGTGAACCCCAAACCTGTTCCCAGCCTAAGGTCAAAAAGTAGCATGGTGTGAATAGAGCCCCTGCAGGTGCTGCACTCACAGCTTTGGAAAAACAAGAAAGGGGGGGACTGGTCCCAACGAATGCAGCTCTGGAGAAGAGTTCTGACCCGTAAGTGATAGGATTTTGTCACTATAAGTGGTGATGGGAAAGACAGAGAGTCAGAGAGACAGAGACAGAGACAGAGAAGAGAGAGACAAACAGAGAACAGGGAGGCAATAAGCTGCTGCTCCCTCAGGCCAATGGGAGCTTTCCATGTGACCTGCAGCTGAAACCTTCCAGGAAAATGGGAGCCCCTTGAGACCAGAGCTGTCTGCGCTGCTCATAGGCGTCCCCCACCTTTAGCGTGGAGCTCCCACCCTAAGCACTTCTCGCTTGTGTCCATCATTCCTTGTCTATGATCCTCTTGTGGGGAATGCAGAGATAAGGTGAAGAACTTGCAGGGATGTTTAAATTCTTTTTCTGTATTTTATTATTCATTATTTCTATGTCTCTATGACCTGCAACAAGTATGTTGTGCGGTAGCCAATATTACTTAAACTTTAGATATATTTACTTGACCTGAAATGATGACATTTATCACTATTCAATGTTATCAATATTTAGACTATTACTTGACTGCTGTTAGCTTAGTAATCTAAATTTTGAAGGCTTGTTGGCATCCATGTCTAACATTCCAGTAAGGGAGAGGGCACCTATTTATGCCTCCCCCTCCCCTTCTCTATGCTCTCTTGTGATGTAATTTCTTGTATAAAAGCTATGTATCTTTACTCCTTCTTTAGCCTTCCTACCAAGAGCTTTCTCTTTCTTATCTCGTGATGGGACGGCTCATCCTCCTCAGGTTTTAATAAATAACTTTTCAGCTTTCTACTGAGTGATCTCTGAGGAGTCATTTTGGGTAAGGGTCTTCTACATCCCTCTTCTACATCCTTGGCAGAGGAGGAAGGATAAAATTGTCCTTAGGGGGTCTGTCCTACGGGACTCTTCCCGCTTGCCCTTGTGTCCCAAGTCTCCTTGTGGTCCCGTCACCAGGACTGAGGGAACTGGGGACACAAACTCTGCTCCAAGTGAAGACATCCTGTCTTTGGGGACAGGCCGGGAGAACCTGAGGAAAGATGCAGAAAGGGCTGGAGCCAGAGAACAGGGGCCCATCCCTAGAGCTGGGCAGAGGCTCCAGGACAGATGTGGGGCCACAGGTCACAGGGACGGGTGAACACCGGCTCAGAGAGGGACAAGGGCCCGACTTGGCTCTGGCCAAACACACTTGGAGACAGCAGAACGGCTCCATTTTCTCCACCATTCATGAAAAGTGATGGGGCAGGGAGCAGCTAGTGGGTGTAGTGTGGTACAGTGGGTAGAGCACCAGCCCCGAAGTCAGGAGGACCTGAGTTCAAATCTGGCCTCAAACACTTTGCACTTAACACTTCTTGGCTGTGTGAGGCTGGGCAAGTTACTTAACCCCAATTGTCTTATAAAAAGAAAGAAAGGAAGGGAGGAAGGAAGGAAGGAAGAGAGGGAGGAAGGAAGGAAGGAAGGAAGGAAGGAAGGAAGGAAGGAAGGAAGGAAGGAAGGAAGGAAGGAAGGAAGGAAGGAGGGAAGGGAGGAAGGAAGGAAGAAAGGAAGGAAGGAAGGAGGGAGGGAAGGAAGGAAGGAAGGAAGGAAGGAAGGAAGGAAGGAAGGAAGGAAGGAAGGAAGGAGGGAGGGAGGGAAGGAAGGAAGGAAGGAAGGAAGGAAGGAAGGAAGGAAGGAAGGAAGGAAGGAAGGAGGGAGGGAGGGAGGGAAGGAAGGAAGGAAGGAAGGAAGGAAGGAAGGAAGGAAGGAAGGAAGGAAGGAAGAGAGGAAGGAAGGGAGGAGGGAAGGAAGGAAGGAAGGAAGGGAGGGAGGAGGGAAGGAAGGAAGGGAGGAAGGAAGGAAGGAAGGAAGGGAGGAAGGAAGGAAGGAAGGAAGGAAGGAAGGAAGAGAGGAAGGAAGGGAGGAGGGAAGGAAGGAAGGAAGGAAGGAAGGAGGGAAGGAAAGAAGGAAGGAAGGGAGGGAGGAGGGAAGGAAGGAAGGGAGGAAGAGAGGAAGGAAGGAAGGAAGGAAGGAAGGAGGGAAGGAAGGAAGGGAGGAAGGAAGGAAGGAAGGAAGGAAGGAAGGAAGGAAGGAAGGAAGGAAGGAAGGAAGGAAGGAAGGGAGGAGGGAAGGAAGGAGGGAAGGAAGGAAGGAGGGAAGGAAGGAAGGAAGAAAGGAGGGAAGGAAGGAAGAAAGGGAGGAAGGAAGGAAGAAAGGAGGGAAGGAAGGAAGAAAGGGAGGGAGGAAGGAAGGGAGGAGGGAAGGAAGGAAGGAGGGAAGGAAGGAAGAGAGGAAGGAAGGAAGAGAGGAAGGAAGGAAGGAAGGAAGGAAGGAAGGAAGGAAGGAAGGAAGGAAGGAAGGAAGGAAGGAAGGAAGGAAGGAAGGAAGGAGGGAGGGAAGAAGCGAGCGAGTAATGGTACATTTACTGACCCACTAGAATGCTGACCGTATCATTTGTGATTGAAGAGTGATGGAGAACACACAAAAGACATACACATAGACACATACATACAATACACAATGTTAGCATCCCATTGCCCTGTGCACAGGTGCCCCCTTGTGGGACTAATGAGCATTACCAAGGGTCTCCTGGCTATGGGACCCTGAGGCTTGGTTACAAAGTGGGCGTGACTTGAGGGTCTGCAACTACTAGGGGGGGACTGACTCTGGGCAGGCAAAGGGGGCAGGAGGAGCTTGGAGATTTCAGGGCAGATGAGCCCACTGACCCTCCCCCTGAGAGACACACCTTCCCCAAGGGACCTGTGACCCACACTTAAGACTCAGAGTGTGGTTTTTAAAGGCCAGATTTGCATCCAGCCCCGCCCCCTCCCCAGCCCAGCCCAGGCTCTGGGGGGAGGATAAGAGGGGCCTGGCAGAGCCCGGACCCCGCCGGTTCTCTCTGGGGAGCAGAGCTCGACTGTCCCTGTGAAATGTCTCAGCACAAAGAAGGTGTCCTGCCCCAAGGGGCTGGCGAAGTCCGAGTCCTGACCCTCCATGACCCCGGGAACATCTGCCCCCACAATGGCGGGTTCTGGGAGTCCCCAGGCAGCTAACCAAGGTCCTCCTGGAGACTCTGGCCAGCACCGTACAGGGAGGTTTCCTTCTCCTTCTCCAGACCAGCTGCCCTCGAACATCCTGAGGGTCAGTTACATGTAGTTCAGGGGCTGGTTCGAGTGCAGGTCGTGCTGTGTAGACATCTTGGGCCTGGGTTTGGATAATCCAATCCTGGGGCTTCTCATTCTTTCAGCCCTCACAGCTCTCTCCAAGAGCAGGCTTGTGGGTCTAAGGTTGTCCCCTAGACACTTGGCAGGGCCCACGAGGCCATGACCACAGACACCATGGAAGGGGAGCAAAGACACTAGAAAGGAGGTGGGAATACTGAGGAAGGTCCCTGCCCAAGAGCTGCAAACTGCTGTTGACCAAGGCCCGCACCCCAAGGAGCCATGACCAGGATCTGCTGAGGGCAGCCTGGACCCTGAAGACCGGAAACTCTGCCCCAAATTTTGATAATCAGGGCAGGTCTTGTCCAGCTCTGCCAGCCAGACAACACCCCTCTCTGGGTGATACCACCTGGCATTCAAGGCTCTAGACCCAGTCTAGCCATTGTTAGTGCCAAAGGTTTAGGCCTCCAGCTAAACTAAAAAATTCCTTCAGGGTAAAGTGCCCTCTCTGCTATTACAGAGAGAATGCTGGGGCTGGAAGCACGAAGAGCTGAGTTCAAATCTGTCCTCAGACAATTATGAATGGTTTCAAGCTTGATAAATCAGCCTTTCTTGGGCTTTTTTTTTTTTTTTTTTTTTTTTGTCTCTTAAATATGTATAAGTACCTGAATAAGAAATTTAAAATTTCATATTAAAATTATAAGCTCACTCAAATCTAACAGGCCTGAGCTTCCAAATTATGGGAACTTGACCGTTCCATGAACTCTGTATATTTTTGACACTACATACTAGGAACTAGCCATTCCTAGAGATGTTTGTGCTCCAGAGAAGAGTGGCTCCCTCCCTGGGCATAGACAATTAATAAAGAACTGTCAAGATGCAGACGATATGGAACGAGTCAACTAGTGAAGCCCTCCCGTACCCCGCACCTGCACAGATGTATGTGCCAAACCCTTATATAATTTTTTGGCAAAAATCCTTCTTTATATAAAGAGGGTATATAAGGTTGAGTGTGCTGTACCTCCACTGAGTCTCATCCGTGGGGAGGACGCTTTGCCCGGAAAAATCTTTACACAACTCAAGTTGAGAAGGCTGGAAAAGAGGGGCTCCCAGCCGTTTGATGATGTTGTGGTTTCCTTGAGTTGGTGATGTATTCTCTTCCTCTATCTGCTATAATTGTCATATTGTTAATTGTTCTTATTTCTATTTGTTTTTTTATGCAAATCTAAACTATCTATACCTTGTCTTATTTGATTAAAACTTTTTACTTTTACTTTTTAACTGAGCTTGAGAGCGTCATTTATAGGAGCGAATCCGAACTTTCCTTTAATATCACAATACAGTACCCTACCTCCTGTTGCTGTTTTTGAGGATAAATTGAGACAATATTTGTTTAAAAATTTTTTTATTATTATAGTTTTTTATTTACAAGATATATGCCTGGGTAATTTTACAACACTGACAATTGCCAAGCCAATTTTTCCCCTTCTTACCCCCCCAAAAAATGGCAGGTTGACCAATACATGTTAAATAGGTTAAAGTATAAATTAAATACAATATATGTATACATGACCAAACAGTTGTTTTGCTGTACAAACAGAATTGGACTTTGAAACAGTGTACCATTAGCCTGTGCAGGCGGACAAAATTAGAGGGATTGGGAATTCTATGTAGTGGTTCACAGTCAACCCCCAGAGTTCTTTCGCTGGTTCAGTTCATTCCTGCTCTGTTGGAACTGATATGGTTCATCTCATTGTTGGAGAGGCCACATCCATCAGAATCGATCATCATACAGTATTGTTGTTGAAGTATACAACGATCTCCTGATCCTGCTCATTTCCCTCAGCATCAGTTCGTGTAAGTTGAGACAATATTTGTAAAGTAACTTGAGAACTGTCAAATTCTATTTTAATATTATTATGATCAATAAGTCCACTAGTTGCTCTCACGTTCCCTGGAATACTACAACAAAGTGATGGTTCTGTGTGGGTCCAAACAACACAAACAATAGATGACACAGTTTTTTGTTTTGTTTTGTTTTGTTTTTTTTTACTGAGGCGTTTTGGTGAAGTGACTTGCCAGGTTCACACAGCTCCCAGGAAGCCAGAAATGCCGGCTACTGGGCTCTAGAGATACCATTGATTGGATTACCAGCCAGAACTAATGGGATGCAACTGTTCCTGTGAATCTCAAAAATTGAAGGGGTTCCCAAGACTCACCATACAAGCTGTCATGATAATCAGTTTATCAGAGAGGACAAAAGAGCAGTGGATCTCTTTATGTTATGATACCACAAGATGGCAAGATCCTTTGGAACAAAACAAAAAGTCAGCCCATTACCTCTTGCTAGAAAGGTTTCCATGCAGATGATTCTAATGTCTAAAGATGACAAACTATGAAGGCATAAGAAATAGACTGAAGACATGGGAACTCTTGTTATATACCAATACTTTTTATGAAGAGTGCTTAAATTTATTCTTTTTTTGAATAATTTTTAATATTTTCCTAATTCCATGCATAAATAAATTTTCACAATCTCTTCACTAATAGTATATTTAATTTTTTTGCATCAATATTCTTTGGGAAAATTGGTCTATAATTTTATTTTCTCTATTTTTGTTTGTCCCGGTTTATGGATCAGCATCATAGTTGTAAAATAAAAGGAACTGGGTAGACTCACATGTTTTTCTAATAGTTTATTTGGAATTAAGAGCTCTTTAATGTTTGGTGGAATTCCCTTGTAATACTCCAAGCCCTGGAAGATTTTTCTTAGGGAGCTCACTGATGACTTGTTCCATTTCTTGTCCTAAAATGGGGGGGGGGGACTTAAGTATTTTGCTTCCTCTTCTGTTAATGTGGACAGCTGGTATTTTGGTCATTTCCATTCCATCCATTTCTATTACACTGTCACATATACTGGCAGAGTTGAGCAAAAGAGCTGCTAATTGTTGCTTTCCTTTCTTCTTCTCTGGTTTCTTGAGCCTCCAGACTTCCTGCCAGCCATCCCTGGGGAGAAATCCCTTTGGAGAAATGGCCCATCTTCCTCAGCATCACCAGCAACCACTGCTCAGCAGCGCCCCCACAGGCAGACAGCCGCATGGAGCAGCAGAGGGCCTGTGTCACTCATCCCAGGTCTCCCTTAGGAGAGGAGTTCTCAGGGAGGATGGTTAGCCATCCTCAGCAGCCGTCAGCTAAGTGCCCCCCGCAGTGCATATGAGCAATCTGGTTGGAGCAACCAAGGCCCTTGGAGGAATCATGGGAGTATGGGGGCCTCTATCATGGTCCCTCCCACTCTCGGTCCTCAGACACTAAGGGACAACGGGCCAGGGCTTTGAACCCCAAACATGTTCCCAGTCTAAGGTCAAAAAGTAGCATGGCGTGAATAGAGCCCCTGCAGGCGCTGCACTCACAGCGTTGGAAAACCGGGAAAGGGGGGACTGGTCCCAAAGATCGCAGCTCTGGGGAAGAGTTCTGACCAGGAAGTGACAGGAGTTTGTCACTATAAGTGGTGATGGGAAAGAGGGACACTCAGAGAGACAGAGACACACAGAGACACACAGAGACTCACAGAGACACACAGAGAAAGAGACAGACACAGAGGGAGGCAATAAGCTGCTGCTCCCTCAGGCTGCAGGGAGTGTTCCATGTGACCTGCAGCTGAAACATTCCAGGAGAACGGGAGCCCCTTGAGGTCAGGGCTGTCTGCGCTGCTCATTGGCATCCCTGGCCCTTAGCCTGGAGCTCCCACACTAAGCACGGCCTGTGTGTGTCCATCATTCCTTGACTCTGCTCCTCTGGCACAGGGGGAGGATAAACGCTTCTTTAGGGGGATCTGTCCCACGGGATTCTCCCCCTTACCCTTGTGTCCCAAGTCTCCTTGTGGCCCCGTCACCTTCCAGGACTCAGGGAACTGGGGACACAAACTCTCTGCTCCTGCCGAGGACATCCTGTCTTTGGGGAAAGTCCGGGAGAACCTGAGCAAAGAGGCTGAAAGGGCTGGAGCCAGAGAACAGGGGCCCATCCCTAGAGCTGGGCAGAGGCTCCAGGACTGATGTGGGGCCACAGGTCACAGGGACGGGTGAACATCGGCTCAGAGAGGGACAAGGGCCCGACTTGGCTCCGGCCAAACACGCTCAGAGGCAGCAGGACGGCTCCATTTTCTCCATTCATGAAAAGTGCTGGGTCAGGGGCAGCTGGTGGGTGTAGTGTGGTACAGTGGTTAGAGCACCAGCCCCGAAGTTAGGAGGACCTGAGCTCAAATCTGGCCTCAGACACTTCACTTCACCCAAATTACCTCAGCAAAAAAAAAAAAAATTGTGATTGAAGAGTGTTGGAGTACACACACACACACTCACACACACACACACACACTCACACACACTCACACACACACACTCTCACACACACACTCACACACTCACACACACACTCACAGTCACACACAGACACACACACTCACACACTCAGTCACACACAGACACACACTCACACACACTCACACACACACTCACACACTCACACACACATACTCACACACACACACACACACACTCACACACTCACACACACATACTCACACACTCACACACACTCACACACTCACACACACACACTCACACACACACACACACACTCACAGTCACACACAGACACACACACTCACACACTCAGTCACACACAGACACACACACTCACACACACACTCACACACTCACACACATACTCACATACTCACACACACTCACACACTCACACTCACACACACTCACACACACACTCACACACACACTCACACACTCACACACATACACACACTCACACACACATACTCACACACACTCACACACACTCACACACACACTCACACACACACATACTCACACACATACACACACACTCACACAAACACTCACACACACTCACACACACACTCACACACTCACACACACATACACACACTCACACGCACACACTCACACACACACTCACACACTCACACACATACACACACTCACACACACTCACATACACACACTCACACACACACATACTCACACACATACACACACTCACACACACACTCACACACACTCACACACACTCACACACTCACACACACATACACACACTCACACGCACACACACTCACACACTCACACACATACACACACACTCACATACACACACTCACACACACATACACACACACTCACACACACTCACACACACTCACACACACACACTCACACACACTCACACACACACACACACACACACACACACACACACAATGCTATCATCCCATTGTCCTCTGCACAGACCCCCCCTTGTGGGACTGGTGAGCATTTCCCAGAGTCTCCTGGCTGTGAGGCCCATGAGCTTTGCTTAAAAGGCAGGGAGGGGTGTGTGTGACTTGAGGACCACTAGGGGACACTATGGGACCGTCTCTGGGCAGGCAAAGGAGGCAGGAGGAGTCTGAGGCTTTCTGGGAGGATGAGCTCCACTGGCTGTGGCTGCTGACTCCTGGGATCCCTCCGGGGTGACATCTCAGCTGGGCGGGGCAACGGCTTCCATGGCTCCTCCTCTCCCCCCTAGGGACACGCCTTCCCCAAGGGACCCATGACCCCACACTTAGCACTCAGGGTGTGGTTTTTAAAGGCCAGATTTGCATCCAGCCCCGCCCCCTCCCCAGCCCAGCCCAGGCTCCCAGGGGGAGGATAAGAGGGGCCTGGCAGAGCCGGACCCCGCCGGTTCTCTCTGGGCAGCAGAGCTCTCGGGTCCCCCGCACCATGGCCTGGCCTCTCGTCTGCCTCCTCCTGCTCAGCTTCTGCTCAGGTCAGGGCTGGCCCTGCTCCTCCTGCTCCCCCCTCCCTGTCCCGGGGGCTCCTGGGAGGGTCTCCGAGCCCCTCCCCCCTCTCCCCTGTGCTGGGACATTCATGTCTGTCTGTGTTTCCAGGTTCCTTCTCCCAGCCTGTGCTGACTCAGCCTCCCTCCCTGTCTGTGTCCCTGGGAGCCTCGGCCAGACTCTCCTGCACCCTCAGCAGTGCATACACAGGGAACACTATTGCATGGCACCAGCAGAGCCCGGGAAAAGCCCCCCGGTACCTCATGTATGTCAGCAGCAGTGGAAGTGTGAGCAAGGGCGAGGGGGTCCCCGCCCGCTTCTCGGGCTCCGCCTCTGGGGCCGATCGCTACTTGTCCATCAGCAACATCGAGCCTGAGGATGAAGCCGATTATTACTGTCAGACATATAGTAGTGGCTACGGTCACCACAGCGCTACATTCAGGGAGGAAGTGGGACAAAAACCCCCCTGGCCGCCCCTCCCCCGCCCCACAGCTGCCCCGACCTCTAGCCCAGCCCCAGCTGCTGAAGGGCCCGGCTTGTGCTTCCTGTTTCTCTGTGTCAGGCTCAGAGCCCAATGTCCAGCACTCGCCCAAGAGCATGCTGGGAGTGAGTCCCAGAAATGGGGCCTTTGTCTCCCCGTGAGCAGCACTTTCTCCTTCCCAAGCGACTTCCCAGGACACGGACTCTGGGGCAGGGCTTTGGCTGAGCCTCAGGCTGTGGCTGGTGGAGGGGTGAGGGGCCCTGCTATGGCCGGGCCCTTGTAGAGTGAAGGCTCTTGGGGGTTTCCATTGGCTCCTACAAGTGGCGCCCACACAATTCTACAAAGAGATTTAAGAAAGAAGCTGCAAGAAGAGGCAAAACCTCATAACTGGAGCCCAGAGAGGTCGGGAGAGTTCTAGAAATCATTAGAACATCAGGGGAGCCCCGGCTCTAGAATCAGCGGCTGGGGGAGCCTGGGGAATGGCCAGGCAAGTCCCCATTGGGCCCAGACAGGGCGTCCTCTCTATGGCTCAGACTCGGACAGGAGCCAGACTGTCCCTGTGAAATGTCTCAGCACAAGAAGTCATCCTGCCCCAAGGGGCTGGCAAAGTCCGAGTCCTTCCATAGGGCTCTGGCAGGAGGGCCGACCCTCCATGACCCCGGGAACATCTGCCCCCACAATGGTGGGTTCTGGGAATCCCCAGGCAGCTAACCAAGGTCCTCCTGGAGACTCTGGCCGGCATCGCACAGGGAGGTTTCCTTCTCCTTTTCCAGACCAGCTGCCCTCGAACATCCTGAGGGTCAGTTACATGTAGTTCAGGGGCTGGTTCGAGTGCAGGTCGTGCTGTGTAGACGTCTTGAGCCTGGGTTTGGATAATCCAATCCTGGGGTTTCTCATCCTTTCAGTCCTTGCAGCTCTCCCCAAGAGCAGGCTTGTGGGTCTAAAGTGATCCCCTGGACACTTGGCAGGGCCCACGAAGCCATGACCACAGACACCATGGACGGGAAGCAAAGACACTAGAAAGGAGGCAGAAACATGGAGGATGGGGCCGGCCGGCCACAGGGACGGTCATTCCTGCCCAAGAGCTGCAAACTGCTGTTAACCAACGTCTGTACCCCAAGGGGTGATGACCAGGATCTGCTGAGGGCAGTCTGGACCCTGAAGACAGGAAACTCTGCCCTAAATCTTGATAATTAGGGCAGGTCTTGTCCAGCTCTGCCAGCCAGGCAGAGGCTACAACACCTGCCTCTGGGTGATACTGTCCTGGCATTCAAGGCTCTAGACCCTGTCTAGTCATTGTCAGTGCCAAAGATTTAGGTCACCTGTTAATTAAAAAGTCCTTTCATGGTAAAGTGCCCTCTACTGGTATTACAGAGAAAAGGTTGGAGCTGGAAGTATGAAGAGCTGAGTTCAAATGTGCCCTCAGACAATTATGAATGGTTTCAATCTTAACAAATCAGCCTTTCTTGGCCTTTTTTTTTTTTTTTTTTGTCTGTTAAATATGTATAAAAGCCTCTCCCTCCTGTTGCTGTTTTGACGATAAATTGAGACAATATTTGTAAAGTACCTTGAGAACCATCATTTTATTTTCATATTATTATGCTTGATAACTCCACCAGTCACACTCACAAAGTACTTCCCCTGGAATACTACAACAAGGTGACAGTTCTGTGTGGGTTCAAAGAACACAATACTTTTTTTTATTTTTTTGCTGAGGCAATTTGGGTGAAGTGATTTTTCCCAGGTTCACACAGCTAGGAAATGTGATGTGTCTGAGGTTAGAATTGAACTCAGATCCCCCTGACTTCAGGGCTGGTGCTCAATCCACTGCACCAGCTAGCTGCCCTAACTCACAGACCTTTTAAGAATCAGCCCAAGGGCATGAGTTCCTCAAAATTGCCTTTTATTTAAATGATGATTTTAAAAAAATACAAATAAAATCAAGTCTGAAGTATCACCTATCAGATGGCAAAAAAAAAAACATGATAAATGTTGGAAGGGACATGGGACAATTGGGACACTAATCATTTAAAGGATGGCATTCCCAAGGTTTCTCTAAAGAATTTCAGAATCGATTCTATGACATGAGAGACCCTGGCCCAGGACCTTCCTGCATGGCATGCCCTCCTCAAGGTCTCTTTAAAGAACTTGGTAACACGTTGGGAGACGTGGGAGACACTGGCACAGAATGTACAACTGCAGCACAGGAAGCAGTGTGCTCCATGAGCAAAACAGAAAAGCAGACACATGAAATGTGCAGACTCAGGGACATCTCCTTTCCACGTGTTTATATGGATGGTGGAGCTTTCTGAACTCTCATTGGTCCAATCAACCATAATTGAACCCACTGTAGTTTGACCATGACATTATGATTTTTGGTTCTCTTTGACAATGTAGGACATCATAGTGGTTTGCATTTTGTTTCCCCCATTAGACTGTATCTTGAGACAGATACCCTTTGCCTTTTTTTTTCTATAACACAAAGAAATAGTATGGGGTTTCTTTTGCACTTAATGTTAGGTTATTTTTCCCAGTTGCATTTAAAGATAGATTTCAAGATTTATCTTTGTAAGGTTTTGAGATTTGTAAGATTTCTACATTTTTCATGTTGTGAAAGAACGAATCAAAACAAAAGTGAAAAACCACAAGAAAGGGGGGAAAGTGAAAATAGTGTGCTGCAAACTGCATTTAGTCTTCCTAGTCCCGTTCTTGGGTATGGAGGGGATTTTTACATCAGAAGTCCAGCGTTGTTGCAACGGTACTTGTGGGAATTAATCTCGAATCTTCCTCCCAGAGCGTGGGCTTGTGGGTTTCTGCCTTATGAATCTCCTGGAAGTCAATCCTAGTTGTGAATCTCCCAAAGACCCCTCCAATTCTCCCAGGAAGTCCTCTCCTTGACTGAATCTTGACTCTAGATCTTCCCCCAGTGAGCTTGTCCTTTTGTATACTCTCTAAAGGTATGAAGTCTAATATAGGAGCCAATGAGTGAACTCCTTTAAAGGTGTGAAAGGTGTGAGTCTGAACTAGAGAACTGTTAAGTACTATACTAAATTAGACAACCGACTTAGCATCTTGGAAGCATCCTAACAAGTATTGAAATTACTCTCTTTGGGGCAGCTAGGGGGCGCAGTGGATAGAGCACCAGCCTTGAATTCAGGAGGACCAGAGTTCAAATCTGGTCTCAGACACTTAACACTTCCTAGCTGTGTGACCCTGGGAAAGTCGGCAAGTCACTTAACCCCATCCTAAAACAAAACAAAAAAGAAAACCCGACAACCGAAATTACTCCCTTGTCTATGGACCCTTTAGTAAGATGTAGTTTCCTTCCCTATCTCTTTTAACAAGACCTATTTTTGCTTTTGTTTTATCTGAGATCAGGATCGCTATCCCTGTTCTTTATTACTTCAGCTGAAGCAGAAAATCTCCTACTCCAGGCTTTTGCTTTTATTCTGTGTGTATCTCCCTTACCACCTTAAGTCCAGCATTCTGGCCTGACAAGAGTTTTGATCAAGGACTTTGATAAGAAAAATGTCCCCATAGACTCCAAAAATGTTGATAGCCACACTTTCTGGGAGAGTGAAGTGTTTGAAATAAAGTAGATATCAAACAATGAAAAATGGCCAAAGCAATTGTAGTATATTAATGAAAAAGAATACTAGTGCACTGGAAGAAATGATGTGTGTGATGAACAAAGCATTATGGAAAGACTTATATGATCAGATGCAGAGTGAAGTAATCAAGGCCGCAAAAACAATATTCACAATGATGGCAACAATGTATATGAAAGAACAATGAGACAACAAAGAAACCAAAACAAATGTAGCAAAATGATGGAGTTCGAGTGGAGAGAACCGAGAATGACAAAGGAAATGTGCTTATTGAAGGTGACACGCAGATTGAGGAATTAGTGAGGCTGAAGACAGTTTTGGTAACTGAGATTACCTCCTAAGAAGCCAGAAATGCCAGTGACTGTACTCTGGAAATACCCCTGATTGGGTTGCCAAGCAGAATAATGGGAAGACTTTCTTAGTCCACCCCTTCCTGGAGGTGTCCCTCATTGCACATGTTCTCAGACGTTCTTAAGTTATTATGAGTTGTGCTGGCTTTTTTTCACCTTACTAAAAAAAATTACTATTTGTCATGTGGAATTTCTCTCAGGGAGAGGAAGGGGAATAGGAGGGTCTATGTAAGATACTATGGTGATGTAAAAAATTATAAAACATCAAAAAAATCATTAAAAGATCAGTTGGACAATGGCTGAATAAGTTATGGTACGTGAATGTCATGGAATATTATTGTTCTATAAAAATGATCAAGAGGATGATTTTACAAAAGCCTGGAGAGACTCACATGAACTGATCCTAAGTGAAATGAGCAGGACAAGAGATCATGTACACGGCAACTAGATTATCCAATGATCAATTCTGATGAATGTGATTCTTTCCAAAGAGTTGATTGATGCCAGTTCCAATGATCTTGTGATGAAGAAAGGACTATAGGAACTGAATGTGGATCACAACATAACACTCTCACTCCTTTTGTTTTGTTCAATTACATTTTGTTTTCTTACTCATTTACTTTTTTTTTTGATCTGATTTCTCTTGTGCAGCAAGAGAATTATATAAACATGTTTATACATATTAGATTTAACATATATTTAACATTTTTAACATATATTGAATTGTTTACTCTCTGGGGAGGGGGTAGGGGAAAGAGGAGAAAATCTGAAACACAAGACTATGCAATGGTTAATGTTGCCAAATTATCTGTGCATATGTTTTTAAAATAAAAAGTTTTATTTAAAAAATTATTAAAAGAAAAAGAAACCAGCATTAAAAAAAATTTTAAATGTGGAGACTGGACTAGTTACTTGACATCCCAGTCATCTTGTAGCCTCCTGGATTTGTTTCAGTGACTTTTCCTTAAATCTCCATCAGATGAGCTGATATCCTCATCTCTTATTCAATTACAAAAAAAAAGGAGTCGTGCTTCTGCCACAAAAAAATTAAATATAAAAGAATAAGATAGAAATTTATCATTAGCTGGATTCTCTGTGAACCCTATCATAGAAGATGAAAACAAGATAACAATCAAGGTAGTAGTAATATTAATAACAGCCTCAAAATTCAATTCCAACATATTTTTCATATCAAGGTGGGGGAATGTGGGGAGAACTGAGAATGACAAAGGAAAGGTATGTATTGAAGGTGACAAATAGGATGAGGCAGTTTGTGTGGCTGAAGGCAGCTTTGAGAGCTGTGATTACCTCCCAGGAAGCCAGAAATGCCAATTACTGGGCTTTGAAGATTGTAACGAGCTGTCGTCTCTAGAAGCTGCTGGATCGCTCTCTGGGAAGAGATCTGCTGTGTCTTCTACTCAAATCTCTCAGACAGATTCTTCTTCCTGTAACGAACCGTTGTCTCCAGGCAGTTGCTGTTAACTCTTGTCCTTAGAAGTGACTTCCCTTCCTGCAGAGAGCCCTGTCACGCCTGATGCAATGCAGAGTCTTTCTTCTTGAATCCTGGCTCTGAATCTCCTCCAGCTCTTATCCTTCTCCAGGCCGATCTGCTCTCTGCGCCCAGTGCTGTCTCTTTTATCCTCCCAGAGAATGGGCGTGGGATAATGCAAGGGCTTCTGGGAAGAACCACCCCAGCCAATGAGCTTGCCCCCTCTATCAGGTCAACCTGAGTTCTCACCTTGTAATTGTCCAGAAAACCTGAATTCTCACCTTGTCACTGTCCAGACAACCTCAGTTCTCACTTAGTAATCCTAACAGAAGATACCACTTATTTATTGGGTAACCAACCAGAAAAATTTGCATCAATATTCTTTTGGAAAATTGGGGATCAGCATCATAATTGTCTCATAAAAGGAATTTGGTAGATTCACATATTTTTCAAATAGTATTATAGTGTTTGGAATTAACTTATTTTAAATGTTTGGAAGAATTTACTTGTAATACATTGGCCCTGGAAAATTTTTCTTAGGGAGTTAACTGATGACTAGATCAACTTCTTTTCCTAAATGGGTTGATTTAAGGAGTTCTAGGTCAAAGAGAAGAAATGTGATGGCAACTAGAAAGAATTTTATTGAAAAAGGTAGCGGAGCGGAGCCTAGAGGATCAAACCCGCATTCGTAGGGGCTAGATTTTTCTAAGTACAAGTAAGCTGACGTAGTCAGAAAGCAATAGGACAGAGTTGATTAAGAGGGTTACGATTATATTAATTATTTTTCTCTGGTTTTACCCAGAACTTAATGATTGGAAATCAGTAGTACTAATTATACTAGAAAAATATGAACCTCATCAGTAAATGGATACATATAGGAATAGTCAAACTACATCCACAAAGTGTCAATATCAGGCAGCTGTTTCAAAGCCAAAGTGATGAGTGGATGTAAAGTGGTAAAATAATTGTCGTAGGAGGCAGACTACTAGGAAGAGTGATCCAATAATTACATGTAACCCATGGAAACCTGTTGCTACAAAGAATGTGGAGCCTTAGATTCCGTCTGAGATAGTGAAGGGTGCTTCATAATATTCTATTGCTTGCAGGGTGGTGAAGTATAGGCCTAGGGCAATAGTAATTGAGAGGGCTTGAATTATTTGTTTTCAGTTACCTTCTATAAGGCTATGGTGGGCTCATGTAATAGAAACCCCAGAAGCCAAGAGAATGGCTGTATTAAGCAGAGGAACTTCTAGGGGATTTAGTGGTTTAATTCCTATGGGAGGTCAGCAACCTCCTAGTTCCAAGGCAGGAGATAGACTGGAATGGTAAAAGGCTTGGAAGAAGCCTACGAAGAAGAATACTTCTGATGTAATGAAAAGGATTATACCATACTGTAGGCCTTTTTGGACAACAGGGGTAGGTTCCTTTTTGTACAATGTCTCGTCACCATTGGAATATTGTGAGAAGTATTGATGTAATTCCGATTAGGAGAAGAAGGATCGAGTGGAAGTGAAATCATATAGTTAGTCCGGATGTTAGAAGGAGTGCTGAGAGAGCTCCTGTGAGTGGTCATGGGCTTGGGTTTACTATGTGATAGGCATGAGTTTGGTGGGTCATTAAAATAGCATCTTGATAGTGAATGATGCTAGATTGAGACAACTAAGTGTCTTTTGTTAATTTGGACAATTGATGATTTTTGTAAATATTCATCCATTTCAATTACATTGTCAGATATATTGGCAAAGTTGAACAAAATAGCTACTAATTGTTGCTTCCATTTCCTCTTCATTGGCAGTAAATTCACTCTATTCATTTTTGATCCTGGTAATTCCCTTTATCTAATCAAAGAAAACAAAAAATTTACTTATATTGTTTTTCTGATAAAATCAACTCTTGCTTTTATTTCTTAATTCAAAAGTTTTCTTACTTTTGGCTTTATTAATCTCTTCTTTGATATTCAAAATTTCTAATTTAGTATTTAATTGGGCTTTTTAAAATTTGTTATTTTTTCTAGATTTTGAAAATTATCTGCCTAATTCACTCATCTACTCTTTCTGTATTTTATTCATGTAAGTATTTAAAGAAATAAGGATGGCTTTGGCTGCATCCCCTAAATTTTGGCATGTTGTTTTATTGCTGCTGTTTTCTTGAATGGAATTATTGTTTCCCTGGTTTGTTGTTTGACCTACTCATTCTTGAGAATTAGATTGTTTAGTTTCCAATTAGTTTTTTAATTTATCTTTCATTTAGTGCATGTAATTTTTATGGCATCATGATCTGCAAAGGATGCATTTATTATTTCTACTTTTTTGCATTTGAATGTGAGGTTTTATGACCTAATATGTGGTCAGTTTTTGTTTCGGTGGCATGTACTGCTGAGAAAAAGGTATAGTCCTTTCTCTCTACAATCAGTTTTCTCCAGAAGTCTATCATATCTAACTTGTGTAAAATTCTACTCACTTTTTCAACTTCTTTCTCATTTATTTTGTGATTAGATTTGTCTAGTTTTGAGAGGGGGAGTTTAAGGTTCCCCACTAGTATAGTGTTGCTGCCTATTTCTTCTTGTAACTCACTTCATTTCTTCTGTAGGAATTTGGATGCTATACCACTTATTTATTGCATAAATTATTAGTATAGACATTACTCCATCGTATATGAGACCCTTTAGGAAGATGTAGTTTCCTTCCTTGTCTCTTTTAATTAGACCTATTTTTGCTTTTGTTTTCTCTGAGATCAGGATTGCTACCTTTATTACTTCAGCTGAAGCAGAGTATCTCCCATTCCAGCCTTTTGTCTTTGTTCTGTATCTCCCTTGCCACTTTGTCCCTTGCCAATTTGTTCCCAGTCCAAGGCCAAAAAGTAACACAGCATGAATCGAGCCCCTGCAGGTGCTGCAGTCACAGCTTTGAAAAACCAGAAAAAGGGGGACTGGTCCCAAAGAACACAGCTCTGGGGAATAGTTCCAAGCCAGAAGTGGTAAGATTTTGTCACTATAAATGGTGATTGAAAAGAGGGAGAGTCCAAGAGACAGAGACCAAGACAGAGGCCCCGTCACCTGCCAAGACTGAGGGAGTTGGAGACATGAACTCTGCTCAGACCGAGGACATCCTGTCTTTGGGGAAAGGCCTGGAGTGCTGAATGCAGGCAAAATTGCTGAAAGGCCTGGAGTGGCCGGAAGAGAACAGGGGCCCATCCCTAGAGCTGGGCAGAGGCTCCAGGACAGATGTGGGGCCATAGGTCACAGTGGGGGGTGAACACCTGCTCAGAGAGGGACAAGAGCTCAACGTGGCTACGGCCAAACATGCTTGGAGGCAGCAGGACGGCTCCGTTTTCTCCACCATTCATGAAAAGTGATGGGGCAGGGGCAGCTGGTGGGTGCAGGGTGGTGCAGTGGGTAGTGCACTGGCCCTGAAGTCAGGAGGACCTGAGCTCAAATGTGACTTCTGGCACTTAGCAGTTAACACTTCCTGGCTGTGTGACCCTGGGCCAGTTAACTCAAATTACCTCAGCAAAAAAACTGTGTATTACAGACCCACTAGATGTGCTGACTGGAGCATTTGTGATTGAAGACTGATGGAGTACATGCACACACACTCACACACAGACACACTCACATACACACACAGTCACACACACACAGACACACACACACTCACACTCACACTCAAACGCAGACACACTCACATACACACACAGTCACACACACACAGACACACACACACTCACACACACACACACACACACAATGCTATCGTCCCATTGTCCTCTGCACAGACCCCCCCCCTTGTGGGACTGGTGAGCATTTCCCAGAGTCTCCTGGCTGTGAGGCTCCTGAGCTGTGCTTACAAGGTGGGCAAAGGGTGACTTGAGGACCTGTAGCCACTAAGGGGCGCTCTGAGACTGGCTCTGGGCAGGTAATGGGGGACAGGAGGAGCCTGGAGATCTCAATTTGGAGGAGCCCCGGTGTCTGTGTCTGTGGCTGCTCTGACCCCTGGGATCCCTCCTGGGTGACATCTCAGCTGGGTGGGGCAACGGCTTCCATGGCTCCTCCCCTCCCCCCTAGGGACACGCCTTCCCCAGGGGACCCGTGACCCACACTTAGGACTCAGGGTGTGGTTTTTAAAGGCCAGATTTGCATCCAGCCCCGCCCCCTCCCCAGCCCAGCCCAGGCTCTGGGGGGAGGATAAGAGGGGCCTGGCAGAGGCCGGACCCCGCCGGTTCTCTCTGGGGAGCAGAGCTCTCGGGTCCCCCGCACCATGGCCTGGCCTCTCGTCTGCCTCCTCCTGCTCAGCTTCTGCTCAGGTCAGGGCTGGCCCTGCTCCTCCTGCTCCCCCCTCCCTGTCCCGGGGGCTCCTGGGAGGGTCTCCGAGCCCCTCCCCCCTCTCCCCTGTGCTGGGACATTCATGTCTGTCTGTGTTTCCAGGTTCCTTCTCCCAGCCTGTGCTGACTCAGCCTCCCTCCCTGTCTGTGTCCCTGGGAGCCTCGGCCAGACTCTCCTGCAGCCTCAGCAGTGCATACACAGGGAACACTATTGCATGGCACCAGCAGAGCCCGGGAAAGGCCCCTCGGTACCTCATGTATGTCCGTAGTGATGGCTATGTAGGCAAGGCCGAGGGGGTCCCCGCCCGCTTCTCGGGCTCCGCCTCTGGGGCCGATCGCTACTTGTCCATCAGCAGCGTCCAGCCTGAGGATGAAGCCGATTATTACTGTCAGACATATTATGGTAGTGGTAGTGGCTATAGTTACCACAGCGCTACATTCAGTGGGGAAGTGGGACAAAAACCCCCCTGGCCGCCCCTCCCCCGCCCCACAGCTGCCCCGACCTCTGGCCAGCCCCAGCTGCTGAAGGGCCCGGGTTGTGCTTCCTGTTTCTCTGTGTCAGGCTCAGAGCCCAATGTCCAGCACTGGCCCAAGAGCATGCTGGGAGTGAGTCCCAGAAATGGAGCCTTTGTCTCCCTGTGAGCAGCACTTTCCCCTTCCCAAGCGACTTCCCAGGACACGGACTCCGGGGCAGGGCTTTGGCTGAGCCTTCAGGCTGTAGCTGGTGGAGGGGGTGAGGGGCCCTGCCCTGGCTGGGCCCTTGTAGAGTGAAGGCTCTTGGGGGTTTCCAGTGGCTCCTACCTGTAATGTTCTGTTTCTCTAGATTGTGATCATTATCTGGCAGCAAGTTTCTTGGGGAGCTTCTGGAGGCAGCCTTGGCTTCAATTTAGTTCAATAATCCCAAAATGCAGCCAGGAGTTAAAGTCCAATGCTTTATTGTGTCCTTCAAATCTTTTCCTGGGCCAGTTTAGCTTTCTCTGAGCCTGTCTCTGTTCTTGGCTCCTGAGAGCCTCCAGCCAGCACAAACATGGAAGGGGGAATGAATCAGACTCTGCTCCAAGAGTGTGGGTTTCCCAGACGTCAGTCCTAGTTGTGAATCTCCCGAAGTTCCCTCCTTGACTGAATCCTGGCTCTGAATCTTCCCCCAGTGCGGTTGTCTTTTTCTATGCTGTCTAAAGATGTGACGTCTAATATATGAACCAATGATCGAACTCCCTTAAAGTGTGAACTAAGGACATAAGTACCTTGTAAGAATCCTAACACCTACCAAGTGACGCCCACACAATTCTACAAAGAAATTTAAGAAAGATGCTCCAAGAAGAGGCAAAATCTTATAAATGGAGCCCATAGAGGTCAGGAGAGTTCTCGAAATCGTCAGAAGATTGGGGGAGGCGGGGGGCATCCAGGAGAGTCCCCATTAGGAAGGGTCCCAGACAGGGCAGCCTCTCCATGGCTCAGACTCGGACAGGAGCCAGACTGTCCCTGTGAAATGTCTCAGCACAAAGAAGGCGTCCAAAAGGGCTGGCAAAGTCCGAGTCCTTCCATAGGGCTCTGGGAGGAGGGCCGACCCTCCATGACCCCAGCACCATCTGCCCCCACAATGGCACGTTCTGGGAGTCCCCAGGCAGCTAACCATGGTCCTCCTGGAGACTCTGGCTTGCATTGCACAGGGAGGTTTCCTTCTCCTTCTCCAGACCAGCTGCCCTCGAACATCCTGAGGGTCAGTTACATGTAGTTCAGGGGCTGGTTCGAGTGCAGGTCGTGCTGTGTAGACGTCTTGGGCCTGGGTTTGGATAATCCAATCCTGGGATTTCTCATCCTTTCAGTCCTCGCAGCTCTCCCCAAGAGCAGGCTTGTGGGTCTAAGGTTGTCCCCTGGACACTTGCCAGGGCCCACAAGGCCATGACCACAGACACCATGGAGGGGGAACAAAGACACTAGAAAGGAGGCGGAAACCTGGAGGATGAGGCTGGCTGCTGACGGTCCCTGCCCAAGAGCTACAAACTGCTGTTAACCAATGTCCGTACCCCAAGGGGTCATGACCAGGATCTGCTGAGGGCAGCCTTGTCCCTGAAGACCAGAAACTCTGCCCCAAATCTTGATAATTAGGGCAGGTCTTGTCCAGCTTTGCCAGCCAGGCAGAGGCTAAAACACTCCCCTCTGGTTGATACTGCCCTGGCATTCCAGGCTTTGACAGACAGGCCATTGTTAGTACCAAAGGTTTCCACCTCCAGCTAAACTAAAAAGTCCCTTCAGGGTAAAGTGCCCTCTACTGGTATTGCAGAGAGAAGGCTGGGGCTACAAGCATGAAGAGCAGAGTTCAAATCTGCCCTCAGACAATTATAAATGGTTTCAATCTTGACAAATCAGCCTTTCTTGGGATTTTTTTTCCTGTTAAATATGTATAAGAGCCTCTACCTCCTGTTGCTCTTTGGAGGATAAAATGAGACAGTATTTGTAAAGTATATTGAGAACCATCAAGCTCTATTTTAATATTATTATGATCAATAATTCCATCAGTTGCACTCACAGAGAACTTCCTCTGGAATACTACAGCAAGGTGATGGTTCTGTGTGGGTCCAAACAACATAAACAATAGATCATATCATTATTATTATTATTATTATTATTATTATTATTATTATTTTGGTGAGGATATTTGGGGGCTGTGACTTGCTTGGTGAGGCCAGATTTCAACTCAGCTCCTCTGGATTTTGGGGCTGGTGCTCAAACCACTGCAATCTAACTGCCCTAGAGCACAGTCCTTTTAATAATCAGCCCAAGGACATGAGTTCCTCAAAATTGGCTTTTATTTAAGAGATGGCACTCACAAGGTGGTCAGAAAAGGCAATATAAGGACACTCCCAAAGTCACACTAAAGAACTTTAGAATCAATTATATGACATGGGAGGACCTCCCTGCATGCCGTGCCCTCTTCAGAGAAGGTACCATTCAAAGATAATCTCCAGGTCTCTCTAAAGAACTTTGAAATAGATTGGGATACATGGGAGACTGGCACAGAATGATCAACGTTAGTTGTGTTGAAGTAATGTGCTCCATGAGCAAAATAGAAATGCAGCTGTACAAAAGACACGTGAAATGTGCAAACTTAGAGATAGCGCCATTCCACATGTTTATATGGATGGTTTGTGTCTGGTCTGTGGTGGAGCTTTCTGAACTCACAATGGGCCAATCAACCACAGTTGAACCCACTGTACATTGGCCATGATACCATGATATCCTTTTGGTTCTCTTTGAAAATGTAGGCTGGACATCATAGTGGTTTGCATTTTGTTTCCCCTATTAGAATGTATCTTGAGACAGGGATCCTTTGCCTTTTTTTCTCTAATACAAGGCTTATAATGCCCAAAGAAATAGTAGATTCATTTTTTCACTTAATGTTAGTTTATTTTTCCCAATTACATTTAAAGATAGTTTTGAGGTTTATCATTGTAAGGCTTTGAGATTTGTAAGATTTCTACATTATTCATGTTGTGAAAGAACAAATCAAAACAAAAGTGAAAAAACTACAAGAAAGGAGCAAAAAGTGAAAATAGTATGCTTCAAACTGCATTTAGTCTCCCTAGGTCTGTTCTTGGATGTGGAGGGTATTTTTATATCAGAAGGCAATTGGAATTATCTTGGATGACTATTTTGCCAAGAAGAGCTGTGTATTCCAGTTGATTGTCACGCAATATTGCTGTTACTGCAAACATTTTTCTCCTGGTTCTTCTCATTTCACTCAGCTTCAGTTCATGTAAGTCTTCCCAGGACTTTCTAAAATCCACATACTCATCATTCATTATAGAACAATAATATTCCATTACATTCATATACAACAACTTGTTATTCCATTCCCCAACTGATAGGCATTCCCCCGATTTTCAGTTCCTTGCTACTACAAAAAAGAGTGGCTGTAAATATTTTTGTAAATGTGGGCCCTTCCCTTTTTTGTTTTTAATTAGGGAATCAGACCCAGTAGATGTAACATACCCTCCTGGCAGTTACAATTACCAGTCTGTCCTAGGCCCCACAGAGTACCTTTGACCACTGACCTTTGCAGTGTCAACTCTACCCGGCTCGCCTCCTCTGAGGCCTTCAAAGGTCTCTGGCCACGATCTCTTGAATAGCAGTTTAATAACCTGTACCACGCTCAAGAACAGCCACGTGTAATCTTAAAAGCCTTTATTATACCTACTCACATAATGCCCTGACTTGTCAGCTCCCTACTGAACACCTGGTCTGAAGACTCACGTGTTCACTACCAAACTCCTTACCTCTCAGCTATCCATCAGCCTGGCTTGGCTACCCCAGGCTAGGGAGCCAGATTAAAGAGAGTGACTGCTGTCTGCAGTGGGCTTATAAAGGGCCTGTGAGGTCACACACACAGCCAATCAGAAAGAGAGTCGTCACCCATTATGAAGCTATCTCAATATGGACAGGATCCCACCCACAGGGCAGTCCTATATCCACAGAGATTACTTCTGGGCCACTCAATCTCCTGTTGCACTGTGGCGCCGCCCATTTAAAGGGCCCTTACAATTCCCTTCTCTTGTTTTTTGGGAACCACATCCTTACAAGTAGAGACATTGCTGGATCAAAGAGAATGCACCAATTTAAAGGCCTTTGAACAGAGTTCTAAATTGTTCTCCAGAATGGGTGGATCAGTTTACAATAGTTCACAACTTTACTATGAGCACATTTGTGTCTCAAATGTCTCTCTAACGATATAAGGTTCTCTGTGAGCAGATTTCTTGGGGAGCTTCTGGAGGCAGCCTTAGTTTCAGTAATCATCCCAGATGCAGTCAGGAATTAAAGTCCAGATCCTTTATTGTCTCCTTCAAAGCCTTGAATCTTTTCCTAGGGCAGGTTAGCTTTCTTAGAGGCCTATCTCTCTCCTTGGTTCCAAAAGCTCCCTCTGAATCTCCAGCCAGCACAAAGGTGGAGTTTGGAATGAATGTTGATTCCTCCTCCCAGAGAGTGGGCTTGTGGGTTTCTGACTTGGGAATCTCCTAGAAGTCCAAGAGTGGGCTTGTCCTCTAGAGCTTCTTGCTTATATTTCTGCCCAACTTGTGAATCTCCTCCCTATATATGCTCTTTAAAGGTGTGAACACTAATAAGCACTAAGTACATAATCATTTAGAACCTCCTTTCAAGTTCTGGCCCATAACAATGTCCCTTCTAACATTTGTCATGGTTTTTTTCTGTCATCCTTGCCAATCTGACATATGGTACTTCATTTAATTTGTATTTCTTTAATCAATAATGATTTAGAGCATTTTTTTCATATAACTATAGAGACCTTTCATTCTTTCATCTAAAAACTGCCTGTCCATATCCTTTGATAATTTATCAATTGGGGAATGACTTGAATTCTTATCAATTTGACTTAGTTCTCTATATGTTTTTAAAATGAGTCCTTTTATCAGAAACACTGGTCGCAAAAATTGTTCCCCAGTTTTCTGTTTCCTTTTTAATTTTGGTTGAATTGGCTTTGTTGGTCCAAAAAAAAAATTAGTTTAATGTAATCAAAATTATCCATGTTGTATTTCCTAATATTTTCTGTGTCTTGTTAAGTAATAAGTTCTTCTCTTCTCCAAAGATCTGATAGGTAAACAATTCTTTGTTTCCCTAATTTTTTAGAGTAGCATCTTTTATGTTTAAATCAGGAATCCATTTTGACCTTGGAGTGTGAATTGTTGGTCATATACACATACAGTAGGGGAAGCTGCGGGACTGTCTCTGAGCAGGCAAAGGGGGCAGGAGGACCCTGGGGATCTCAGTGGGGATGGGCCAACAGGCTGTGCCAGTGGCTCTCTGATGCTTGGGATCAATCATGGGTGACATCCCAGCCGGCCCTCCCCCTGAGGGACACACCTTCTCCATTAGACCTGTGACTTCACACTTAGGAACCAGAGTGTGGTTAAAAAAAACCCAGATTTGCATCCAGCCCCCAACCAACCTCGCCAGCCCAATCACAGGTTCACAGGGGGAGGATAAGAGGGGCCTGGCAGAGCCCGGACCCCGCTGGTTCTCTCTGGGGAGCAGAGCTCTCGGGTCCCCCGCACCATGGCCTGGCCTCTCGTCTGCCTCCTCCTGCTCAGCTTCTGCTCAGGTCAGGGCTGGCCCTGCTCCTCCTGCTCCCCCCTCCCTGTCCCGGGGGCTCCTGGGAGGGTCTCCAAGCCCCTCCCCCCTCTCCTGTGCTGGGACATTCATGTCTGTCTGTGCTTCCAGGTTCCTTCTCCCAGCCTGTGCTGACTCAGTCTCCCTCCACGTCTGTGTCCCTGGGAGGCACCGCCAGACTCTCCTGCACCGTCAACAATGCACACAGATATTATGGAATCTATTGGCACCAGCAGAGCCCGGGAAAGGCCCCTCAGTACCTCATGTTTGTCAACAGCGATGGAAGTGTGAGCAAGAGTGAGGGGGTCCCCGCCCGCTTCTCGGGCTCCGCCTCTGGCACCAATCGCTACTTGTCCATCAGCAGCGTCCAGCCTGAGGACGAGGCCCATTACTACTGTGGGACAGATTATGGTAGTGGCTATGGTTACCACAGCACTACATTCAGGGAGGAAGTGGGACAAAAACCCTCCTGCCTGTCCCGCCCCACAGCTGGCCCTGACCTCTGGCCCAGCCCCAGCTGCTGAAGGGCCCGGGCTTGTGCTTCCTGTTTCTCTGTGTCAGGCTCAGAGCCCAATGTCCAGCACTGGCCCAAGAGCATGCTGGGAGTGAGTCCCAGAAATGAAGCCTTTGTCTCCCTGTGACCAGCACTTTCCCCCAAGAGACTTCCCAGGACACGGACTCCAGGGCAGGGCTTTGGCTGAGTCTTCAGGCTGTGGCTGGTGGAGGGGGTGAGGGGCCCTGCCATGGCCGGGCCCTTGTAGAGTGAAGGCTTTTGGGGGTTTCCATTGGCTCCTACAAGTGACGCCCACACAATTCTACAAAGAGATTTAAGAAAGATGCTCCAGGAAGAGGCAAAATCTTATAAATGGAGCCCAGAGAGGTCGGGAGAGTTCTAGAAATCGTCAGCATATAGGGGAAGCCCCGGCTCTAGAATCAGCTGCTGGAGGAGCCTGGGGAATGGCCAGGCAAGTTCCCATTGGGCCCAGACAGGGCCTCCTCTCCATGGCTCAGACTCGGACAGGAGCCAGACTGTCCCTGTGAAATGTCTCAGCACAAAGAAGGCATCCTGCCTGAAGGGGCTGGTGAAGTCCGAGTCCTTCCATAAGGCTCTGGCAGGGGGCCGACCCTCCATGACCCCAGGAACATCTTCCCCAACAATGGCAGGTTCTCGGAGTCCCCAGGCAGCTAACCATGGTCCTCCTGGAGACTCTGGCCAGCACCGTACAGGGAGGTTTCCTTCTCCTTCTCCAGACCAGCTGCCCTCGAACATCCTGAGGGTCAGTTACATGTAGTTCAGGGTCTGGTTCGAGTGCAGGTCGTGCTGTGTAGACGTCTTAGGCCTGGGTTTGGATAATCCAATCCTGGGGTTTCTCATCCTTTCAGTCCTCGCAGCTCTCCCCAAGAGCAGGCTTGTGGGTCTAAAGTGACCCCCTGGGGGTCAGGAGTCATGACGCCATGATCAAGGATACCATCAAAGAGAAGCAAAGACACTAGAAAGGAGGCAGAAATACTGAGGATGGGACTGGGCACTGACCGTCCCTGCCCAAGAGCCCCTCACTGCTGTTAACCAATGCCCACATCCCAAGGGGCCATGACCAGCCTGGACCCTGAAGAACGGAAACTCTGCCTCAAATCTTGATAATTAGGGCAGATCTTGTCCAGCTCTGCCAGCCAGACAACACCCCTCTCTGGGTGATACCGCCCTGGCATTCGAGGCTCTTGGCGCAGACAAGCCATTGTCAGTGCCAAAGGTTTCCGCCTCCAGCTAAACTAAAAAGTCCCTTCAGAGTAAAGTGTCCTCAACTGGTATTACAGAGAGAAGGCTGGAAGCATGAAGAGCTGAGCTTAAATCTGCCACTCACAAGGTGGTCAGAAAAGGCAATATAAGGACACTCCCAAGGTCACCCTAAAGAACTTTAGAATCAGTTATATGACATGGGAGGCCCTGGCCCAGGACCTCCCTGCATGGCGTGCCCTCCTCAGAGAAGTTCCAGCTCAAAGATAATCTCAAGTTCTCTCTAAATAACTGTGAAAGGGATTGGGAGACATGGGTGACACTAGCACAGAATGTACCACTGCAGCACAGGAAACAGTGTGCTCCATGAACAAAACAGAAATGCAGACACATGAAATGTGGAAACTCAGAGACATCTCCTTTCCACATGTTTATATGGATGGTTTGTGTCTAGCCTGTGGTGGAGCTTTCTGAATTCTCAGTGGTCCAATCAACCACAATTGAACCCACTGTACATTGACCATGATATCATGATTTCCTTTTGGTTCTCTTTGACAATGTAGGATGCATATCATAGTGGTTTGCATTTTGTTTCTCCCTTTAGACTGTATCTTGAGACAGGGACCCTTGGCCTACTTTTTTTCTCTAACACAATGCTTGTAATGCCCAAAGAAATAGTAAGTTCTTTTTTGCACTTAATGTTAGTTTACTTTTCCCAATTATATTTAAAGACAGATTTCAACATTTATCTTTGTAAGGTGTTGAGATTTGTAAGATTTCTCTATTAGTCATGTTGTGAAAGAAAAAAAAAATCAGAACAAAAGGGAAAAAACCACAAGAAAGGAGTAAAAAGTGAAAATAGTATGCTTCAAATTGCCTTCAGTCTCCCTAGTTCTTTTCTTGGATGTGGAGGGCATTTTTCCATCAGAAATCAACTGGAATTATTTTGGATTATGATTTTGCAAGAAGAGCTAAGTCTTTGCTAGTTGATTGTAAAGGGCTAGAATTGAGCAATGCACTTGGATAATGGAGCGCGTGAGACTAATTGCCAATTGGACAGTTCCCTATTAACTTGTTTGAAGGTTGACCCTCCCCAGCTGTTCTGTGCTGACTTGATTGGTGGGACAAAGAGGGGGGAGTGACGTGTGTGGGAGGAGTAGGAGGAGGAAGAGAAAGTGAGATGCAGAAGCTGACTCAGTTTCTCCTGGTGTTTGAGGGAGGAAGGTGTGTGTGAGGTAGCTAGGCCTAACCCCCTGAACTTGACTGTAAAAGATCAAGAATAAAGACGTTTAGTGATCCTGACTCCAGCTGATTTCTGGGAAGACAGAGTTCCAACATTTTGGCGCCCAATGTGGGGCCGGGACCCTACTTCCACTGAAGTCCTCAGGTGACCAGGAGATTAGGTGAGTATTCTAATAGAAATAAGGAACGTAACTTGTTAAGCACTAAACCACCGATCTCTAGTAGCTGAGATGGGGCAAGTGTTAGCTAAAAACATTCCCTGGGCCTCAGCTGACCCAGATACAGTCCCTGCTCCTGCTCTAGCCTCCCCTAGTAGTTATCCTATAGAGGATATAATTAAGATAATTGACCAGAAAAGTTTACTTGTAACCAGTCCACAAATGGATAGTCTCTTAGACTCATTGAATCACATGTCCCCTTGGTTCTTAAAGGAAGAAAAACTAAGCATAGATAACTGGAAGCTAGTGGAACTTGAAATGAAAGAATTTTACGCAAAAAAATGGGTCTTATTCAATTACCCCAGAGGTATTTTATCTATACAATGTGATTCAATTAGACTTAAGCTATTGGGCAAGTTATAGGAGAAGGAAAAGTGAACAGAGGAGAAAGTGTGAGGAACAAAAGACAGAAAATAAGCAAACTCAAGGCCTTGCCAGAGGGCAAGGGGATTTGAATGAGGAATTAGGGTGTGTTGACTCTGATTATCCTGATGAAATTTCAATCCCTCTTATAGAGCAGATTATTGATCAGCCCACATCAACTCCACCTTCAGGGATGGAGGGAGGAGGAGTAGTGGGAGGGGTGGTGATATCATAGGCACCTCCCCCCCAGCAATCATCAACCCCCATAACTAGATTACAGAAAGGGCTTATTGAAGCTATCCAAAATGGAAAAGAAATAGATAATGATTTCAAATTTCAAATTTTTCCCGTGATTCAACAGCATAATTCTGCAGGTCAAGAAAGTAGAAAATATGCTCCTTTTAATATGGATGTCCTTAAAGACCTGGAAATAGCTTGCATTCTCTTTGGGGCTACATCAAATTATGTTAAGATGTTAAGACAAAATTTGGCTTATGAAATTTTAACCCCTAGTGACTGGGGTTGTTGTGGTTTTCTGAATATAGTGAGCTCTGTAGGATTCAAGCCCAACAAAATAGTCAAAGTGGCCTTAATACTTCAGTCACTTGTGACCTACTACCAGGTGTAGGTTCTTATGCAGATGCTTCAGTACAGATTAATTACTCCACAACAGCATTTGAGCAAATTGCTGCTGCTGCTATCAAAGCAGGGGCTTCTCTCCCCAGTAAAAACTACAAGGGTGAGACCTACACAAAAATTGTACAAGGACCAAATGGACCCTTTGCTGATTTTGTGGCACGTTTGCAGACAGCTATCACACAGACTAATGGTGAAAATGAAGTAACAGACACTTTGGTGAGGCAACTAGCTAGAGACAATGCCAATGAGGTTTGTAGAAGGATTATACTAGGACTACGTAAGGATGCTCCTTTAGAGGAGATCATAAGACGCTGTGCCACAATGGGCACAAATACCTTTTATAGCCAGGCTATGATGCAGACTTCCCAAGATCCCAACATGGGGAGACAGGATCCCTTTTGGCAAGGGGCTTCCAGAGAGACTCGTCAATGCTTTCAATGCAGTAAAGTAGGCCATTTGAAAGCTCAATATTGGCATAGAGACAGAGTGAGAAGACAGGCTGGGAGAACAAGACCCAAAACCCCATGTCCAAAATGCAACAGAGGACTCCATTGGGCCTCAGAGTGTAGACTGATTCAGGGAAACGGGATGAGGGGCCCAGCTCCAGGGCCCCAGGCAAAAAGCACTTGGGGCATGATGGAAGCCGATGCCACACCCAGAGAGTGCCTCCAAGTCCAATACTCAGACATGTTTAATCAGCCAGGAAGCCATCTGAGGGGAGAAAGGGATTACACAATCAGTCAGCCAGGAAGCAACATGATGGGAGAAAGGGACTACAATTAGGGAGGATAGAGTTGTATGCAGCTGGGACAACTGAGATACCCCCTGGAGAGGTAAAATCTGTTCCTCTCCAACCTATGGATCCCTTGCCTCCAGGGACAGTAGGCTTGACCATTTCCCCTCCTGAGAGTACTTACAAGACAGTGTTAATTCATACACTGATGTGGGAAACTGGGGAATGTGTAGATAATATCCCAGTCACTAACACAGGGAGACAATGTGTGACTTATCAACCAGGGGAAGTAGTAGCATCGGGTTTATTCATACAGACCCCTAATAAGCAACCTGGTGACAGTCACCCATGTTCGGACTCCAAACAGAAAAAACCAGGAATATACTGGACAGCAGCTGTGACAGCTGACCGACCTATGCTCACCATCTATATAAATGGCATAGCATTAGAAGGACTGGTGGACACAGGTGCAGATCGCACAGTCATTAGAGGTGCCAACTGGCCCAGTCACTGGCCAAAGAAAAAGGCAGACACCTACATGTCTGGGGTAGGAGGATCAATAATAGCAGCTGAAATTAGTGCTACCCCTTTAAGATGGATATTTGAAGGTGAAACAGGAGTTTTTACTCCTTTTATAGTTGAAAAAATCCCCATCAATCTATGGGGAAGGGACATTTTACAACAATTAGGGTTAAAAATGAGTACTTCGTTTTTTTTGGCAGGGCTGCTGTTGAAGGCCTGCCAACACTTTCACCTGTTCCTAACCAATGGAAAACTGATACACCAGTGTGGATAGAACAGTGGCCCTTAGGTAGCGATAAAATTCAGGCCTTACTAGACACAGTACAGGAACAACTTGACCAAGGACACTTACAACCTTCTCTAAGTCCTTGGAATTCCCCAGTATTTGTTGTAAAAAAGAAATCTGGAAAATGGAGGATGTTGACTGATTTAAGAAAGGTAAATGAACAGATGGAAACTATGGGAACTCTTCAACCTGGACTTCCATCTCCTACTCAATTGCCTAGAGAATGGGCTCTGTGGGTTATAGACATTAAGGATTGTTTCTATTCTATCCCTCTAGATAAGGAGGATATGAAAAGATTTGCCTTTTCAGTGCCCAGCGTTAGCTGAGCCTTATAAAAGATATGAATGGACAGTTTTGCCACAGGGAATGAAAAACAGCCCTACTATGTGTCAAATGTATGTTGCTGCTGCTCTTACTCCAATAAGAAAAGCATTTCCAAAAGTAATGTTATTACATTACATGGATGATATATTGGGATGTGCACCTGAGGAACAAATGTTAGAAGCATGTCTACAAAAAAGCATAGGAACACTAAGGAATTATAAATTGCACATAGCTTCAGAAAAGATTCAAAGACATGCTCCTTTTCAATATTTAGGATATGAAGTATATCCTAAGGTGCTTACAGTATAAAAACTCTCCTTAAGAACAGAGAAGCTAAACACCTTAAATGAGTTCCAGAAATTGATAGGAGATATCCAATGGATGTGTCCCGTGCTAGGCTTGACTACATGCCAATTGCAACCATTATATGACATTTGAAGGGGAGACAGCGCTTTAAATTCAACATGCCAGCTTACAAAAGAAGCTCAAGAGGCTTTGAGACAAGTTGAACTGGCTTTATCCAATGTGGTTGAAAGAGTCACTCAAAAACCCTTGGAAATATCAGTTTTTGCTACACAAGAGGCACCCACAGCAGTCCTTCATCAAGGAGACAGTGTGATAGAGTGGGTGAACCTCCCAGCACAACCAGAACAAAGCCTTATTCTTTACCCAGTGCTTGTGCTAGGATTTTATTAAAGGCCATTAAACGAGCAGTACAATTATCTGGGATAAGACCTGACAAGATATATACCTTTTATACTAATGCACAAAGTTAATGTGTGCTGTGAAACCATCCCAGAGTGGCAAAATTTATTAACCATGGCTCCAAATTTTACACACAGGTCTCCATTAAAGATAACCAGACTGTTACATAATTGGCGATGGATTCTTGAAGAAAAGGTTTCTAAAGTTCCTCTTAAAGGACCAACAATCTTTACAGATACATGCAAACATAATATTTGTGCTGTATATTCTCGTGACTTAACTATAAAGAGAGTAATCAGAACTCCTTTTCAGTCCACTCAGCAGGATGAATTATATGCAATCATTCTAGCTCTTGCTAGACATAAGTATAATATCTGATTCGGCCTATTCAGTAGGTGTGGTACAAAGAATTGCCACAGCCCAAATAAAATTTGTAGCCTCCAATATATATCAGCTCTTTAAGGAACTTCAAGAGCGAGTGACAAAGCATCCAGGTAAGAGTTATATTTTGCATGTCCACTCCCATAGTGGACTTCCAGGTCCTATTTTTGATGGAAATTCAAAGGCAGATAGCCTTCTAACCATGCTGGCCAGTACTCCTTTATTTCAAGAAGCACAAGAATCTCATTCTAAATATCATCAGGCTGCCCGAGCTTTACATTTACAATTTGGAATAACAAGAGAAGAAGTTAGGAGCATAGTAAAAGCCTGTTCAGCTTGCCTTCCTTTCCATGCTCCTACATTCCCTCCAGGGAAGAACCCTAGTGGTTTGAGACCTAATGAAATTTGGCAAATGGTTGTGAGCCATTATAAATCTCTTGGTCGTCTATCTTTTATCCATATTATGGTAGACATCTTTTTAGGATTTACAATGCCAGCAGCAAAAGAGACAGCCCTAGTGGTCACTGAATTCCTTATACAAGCATTTACAATTATGGGTGTGCCACAAGCAATAAAAACAGACAATGGACCTGCATATATTCTAAACATTTTACACACTTTTGTACACAGTATAAGATTTTACATACCATGGCAACCTCAAGGGCAGGAAATAATAGAGAGAAGAAACAGAGATATTAAGACATTCCTCCAAAAACAAAAGAAAAGGGGAATCATGGGTAACCCTAGAGATCTTCTAAATTTAGTTCTCTATACCATTAATTTTTAATTTTTGACAAAGATGCACTGGCTCCGGCAGACAGGTTTTATAACCCACAGGAAGGGCAGTGTCCAGTGCAAGCAGCTCCACTGTCTTTAAGATAATCACCAGGTGATGTGGAGAGATCCAGAAAGTGGTGAATGGAAGGGACCAGATAGGTTAACTGCTTGGGGGAGAGGGTTTGCTTGTATCTCCACAGATGGAGAAGGAATCAGATGGATGCCAATGAGCTATCTTTGCCTTGTCCATTGGAGAGAGATGGAGCAGACCCTTGAAACGAAGGAGAAGACCCAAGAAACATTGGTTGGTTCCATTGCTGACTGTGCCCACCACTGAAAGAACCTGGCAGTTATGGCGTTTGACTCATGGACATCAAAAACTGCTGGACTTGAAAATCCTCAGGAATCATTGGATTCTCTGAGACATCATAAGACTATTGTAGGACTTGAAAGTCCTCAGGAATCATTGGATTCTCTGAGGCATCATAAGACTGTTGCAGGACTTCAAAACCTGTAGGGATCATTGGATTCCCTAACATATAAAAAGACTGATGTGGGATTTCAAAAACTTGTGGGGATCATTGGATTCCCTAACATGTGAAGCAATGGGACAATAGATTGGTTTTGGACTATCTCTTGGTTGCTGAAGAAGGCGTGTATGTGTGACTGATGTTTACATACCCTCCTTCTAGGACTTCTTGAAATCTCTTACAATAACATGTTGATTTATATTGTTTGTTATATCACTACTTGCATGTACAATTCCTGTTTGTTACACCATATCGAGTCTGCACTGACTGTGGGGAGAGTCATCACTAATAGCCTGTGTTATTGCTATGTGCTTGTGTAATAACTCCCATGCTGATGGGTTTGTGCATACTTGTCTCTAATAAGGCCCTTCAACCCAGAAACCCACTAGCAAATCCCCACTTCCCTTTGGTGCTTTTCATCTCCCTTCCTGAGAAGTCGGGGGGTGTGGGGTGTGATCACCTCCTTTTTGGGGTTCTCACCTCCCTGAAAAGTCAGGGATGGTGCGACCTCCTGTGGTCTAAAACAAAAGAAAGCAGGAGATGTAAAGGGCTAGAACTGAGCAATGCACTTGGATAATGGAGCGCGTGAGACTAATTGCCAATTGGACAGTTCCCTATTAACTTGTTTGAAGGTTGACCCTCCCCAGCTGTTCTGTGCTGACTTGATTGGTGGGACAAAGAGGGTTAGGGTTAGGGTTAGGGTTAGTGTGTGGGAGGAGTAGGAGGAGGAAGAGAAAGTGAGATGCAGAAGCTGACTCAGTTTCTCCTGGTGTTTGAGGGAGGAAGGTGTGTGTGAGGTAGCTAGGCCTAACCCCCTGAACTTGACTGTAAAAGATCAAGAATAAAGACGTTTAGTGATCCTGACTCCAGCTGATTTCTGGGAGGACAGAGTTCCAGCAGTTGATCATCACACATTGCTATTACTGTGCACAATTTTCTCTTGGTTCTTCTCATTTCACTCAGCTTCAGCTCATGTATGTCTTCCCAGGGTTTTCTAAAATCTACCAACTCACCATTTATAATAAAACAATAATATTCCATTATATTCATATACAACAACTTGTTCTTCCATTCCTCAACTGATAGGCATTTCCTCAATTTTCACTTCCTTGCTACCATAAAAAAAGAGTTGCTACAAATATTTTTGTACATGTGCATCCTTTTCTTTTTCTTTTTAATGATCTGTTTGGGAATCAGACCCAGTAGAGACATTGCTGGTTCAAAGAGTATGCAGGATTTTATAGCCCTTTGAACAGAGTTAGTTCACAACTCGACCTTGAGCTCATTAGTGTCCCAATTGTCCCATGTCCCTTCCAATATTTATCATGTTTTTTTCTGTCATCTTACCCAATCTGATGGCACTTCAGACTTGATCTAAATTGCATTTCTTTAATCAATAATGATTTAGAGGTTTTTTTTTTTCATATGAGTATAGATAGCTTTAATTATTTCATCTGAAAACCTACTTATGTCCTGTTTCAACTTATTATTATTAGTATTAATTGAGGAATGACTTGAATTCTTATCAATTTGACTTAGTTCTCGATTTTTAAAATGAGGCTTTTATCAGAAACACTGGTTGTAAAAATTGTTTCCCCATTTTCTGTTTCCCTTTTAATTTTAGTTATCAAAAAAAATTAGTTTGATATAATCAAAATTATCCATGTTATATTTCCTAATGTTCTCTATCTCTTCTTTAGTCATAACTTTCTCCCTTCTCCAAAGATCTGATAGGTGAACAATTCTTTGTCTTCCTAATTTACTTTGAATAACATCTTTTATGTCTAAATCAGGAATCTATTTTGACCTTTTCTTGTATGGGATATGATTTTCAGGTCCATGCCCTAGTTTCTGCAATACCATTTTAGACTTTTCCCATCTGTTTTCGCCAAATAGTGAGCTATTAACCAAGAAGCTGGAGTTTGAAAGATTTATCAAAGAGAAGATTCCTATAAATAGTGACTTACTTATTTCACTGATCCACTACTCTTAATACCAAATGGTACCTTGCTGAACATTTTTTTTTTCATTAATTTCTTTGATATTCTTGATCTTTTGTTCTTCCAATGGATTACTTTATTATTTTTCCTAGTTCTATAAAATAATTCTTGGCAGTTTGATTCATATGGAACTGAATAAACAGACCAGATAGAATGATCACTTTTACTATATTAGTTCAGCCTATCTTGAACAATTTGTATTTTTCCAATTACTTATATCTGACTTTGTGTGGAAAGTGTTTTATAACTTTTCTCTAAATTATAATTGTTCTCTGTGAGCAGATTTCTTGGGGAGCTTCTGAAGGCAGCTTTTGTTTCAGTTCAGTTCAATAATCCCAAATGCAGCCAGGAGTTAGAGTCCAGATCCTTTATTGTGTCCCTCAAAGTCCTGAATCTTTTCCTGGGTCTGGTTAGCTTTAATAGAGGCCTATCTCTCTCCTTGGTTCCAAGAACTCTTTCAGAATCTCTCCAGCCAGCTTCAGCCTCTTGTCCTCCCAATGTCTCCAGCCAGCACAAAGGTGGAAGATGGAATGAATCTTGACTCTGAAGTCCTTTCCTGAAGTTCTACCTGAAGTTCTCCTTGGCCCTGAGAGCTTCCTGCTTATATGTTGCCCACTGAGTACACACTAATCATTTCATCACTAGGAAACCATTATTTGCTGTAGGATTAAATCAATGCTGAACTAGATTTAACCATTGTCTCCTCAATTCCACTCAGTACCTTGTTTCAAGTTCTGGCCCATAACATGTCCTTGTAGGGTCAAATCAATCATACTGAACCATGCTCAATTACATAATTATTGTCTCTATTCATTCCAGTGACTTAGCACCTTGTAAGAATCCTAACAAATCTGTGTGCATATAGTTTCTGGCTTTGTCTTGGCAGATAGATTCCCAAATATTTTATATTGTTTATAGTTATCTTAAGTGAAATTTGTCTTTTTATCTCTTGCTGCTTGGGTTTGTTGGTTATATATAGAAATGTCAATGATTTTATGGAGTTATTTTATACCCTGCAACTTTGCTAAAATTGTTAATAATGTCAAGTAGTTTTTTAGTTGATTCTCCAGAATTCTCTAAAGATACCATCATATTCTGCAAAGAGTGATAGGTTTGTTTTCTGGTTGCTTATTCTCATTTCTTCCATTTTTTTTCTTCTTCTTGCTAAAGCTAATATTTCTAGTATAATATTGAATAATAGTAATGATAATGGGCATTCTTGTTCTGATCTTACTGGGAAGGCTTCTTGTTGGAGCACATTACATATAATACTTGCTGGTGGCTTTAGATAGATGATCCTTAATGTATTTAATTTTAAAATTTTCTTTATTTTTTTTTTACTGTTTTGTAACTATATTTGATACTTTTTTATTTTTACAAAAATTTTATGCATAGGGAATTTTCCAGCATTGACAATTGCAAAACTTTTTGTTTCAACTTTTCCCCTCCTTCCCCCACCCCTTCCCCCAGCAAAATGAAGTAATCAAAGCCACAAAAACAATATGCACAATGATGGCAACAATGTGAATGAAAAGAAGTGAACCAAAGAATCAAAAGCAAATGTAGCAAAATGAAATAGTCCCAGCCACAAAAACAATATACACAATGATGGCAACAATGTCAATGAAAAAAAAAGTGACAACAAAGAATCAAAAGCAAATGTGGTAAAATGATGGAGGTCCAGTGGGACCTGAATGAAGAGATATGGGAAGACATTCCTAGTCCACCCCTTCCTGGAGGTGTCCCTCCTTGCACATGTTCTCAGACAGTCTTAAGGTATTGATGAGTTGGGCTGGATATTTTTCACCTTTGTTAAAAAATTACCATTTGTCATATGAAATGGCTCTCAGGGAAGAGAAGGGGAATAGGGCGGTATATGTAAGATACTATGGTGATGTAAGAAACAAAAAACATCCACAAAAATTATTAAAAGGAAAAAGAAAAAGCAGCATAAAAAATGAAAAGTGTGGAGACTGGATGAGTTACTTCACATCCCACTTATCCTGTGACCTCCTAGATTTGTTTCTGTGACATTTCCTTGAATCCACATCAGATGAGCTGATATCCTTATCTCTTGTTCAATTACAAAAAAGCAGTCATTGTGTTTCCCCCACAAAAAAAATAAATGTAAAAGAATAAGATAGAAATTTATCCTCAGCTGGATTCTTTGTGAACCCTATCATAGAAGATGAGAACAAAGAAACAATCAAAATAAGAGTAATATTAACAGCAGCCTCAAACTTCAACTCCAAATCATTTTCCATATCAAGGTGGAGGAATGTGGGGAGAACTGAGAATGACAAAAGTGTTGAAGGTGACAGACAGGATGAGGAATTTATGTGGCCGAAGACAGCTTTGGTAACTGTGAAGCCAGAAATGCCAGTTCCTGGGTTCTGGAAATACCACCGATTGGATTACCAACCAGAACTAATGGGATACAACTGTTCCTCGGAATCTCGGAAAGTGAAGGGGTTCCCCAGACTCACCATACAAGCTGTCGTGATCATCAGTTTATCAGAGAGGACAAAAGAGCAGTGGATCTCTTTATGTTATGGTACCACAAGATGGCAAAGTCCTTTGGAACAAAACAAAAAGACAGACCATTGTCTGCAAAGTTTCCATGTAGATGGTCCTAATGTCCAAAGACATTAAAAATGCTTTCTTTGTTGAACCACTTCACATTTCTGCCAAGACTACATTAGTACCCCATTGTCCCATATCATCTCCCATATTTGTCATTTTTATTTTCTGTAATATTAGCCAATCAGATAGGTGGGAAGGGTTCCTCAGATTTGTTCTACAATACATTTCTCTATAGAATAGTTAGACCTTTTTTTTCACGTGACCAAGTCCATCACATATAATGCTTGCTGATGGTTTTAGAGAGAGACTCCTTAACATTTTAAAGGAAAGCTCCATTTATTTCTATGCTCTCTAGTGTTTTCAATAAAACTGAGTGCTATATTTTCTATAAAGGTTTTGCTGCATCGATTGAGATAATCATATGATTCCTGTTAGTTTGTGATTGAGTTGATTATATTGACAGTTTTCCTAATATTGACAAAATTCTGTTCTCTTGGTCTTATAGATCCCAACTGGTCTTGGTGTATTACTGTGGTGATAAATTCTTGTAATCTCTTTACTAATCCTTTACTTAAAATATTTACATCAGTATTCTTGGGGAAAATTGGTCTGTAATTTTCTTTTCTCTATTTTAGCTCGTCCTGGTTTAGGGATCAGGATCATAGTTGTGTCATAAAAGGAACTGGGTAGACTCCCATATTTTTCAAATAGTTTATTTAGAATTAATTGTTCTTTAATGTTTGGTGGAATTCCCTTGTAATACACCAAGCCCTAGAACATTTTCCTTAGGGAGCTCACTGATGACTTGTTCCATTTCTTGTCCTAAAATGGGGTGACTGAAGTATTTTGCTTCCTCTTCTGGTAATGTGGACAGCTGGTATTTTGGTCATTTCCATTCCATCCATTTCTATTACATTGTCACATATACTGGCAGAGTTGAGCAAAAGAGCTGCTAATTGTTGCTTTCCTCTTCTTTGGCTTCTTGAACTTTCAGACTTCCTGCTAGCCATCCCCGGGGAGAAATCCCTTTGGAGAAATGATCCATCATCTTCATTAGGACCCCAGCCCCCACCGCTCAGCAGCGCCCCCAAAAGGCAGACAGCCGGGTCGAGCAGTGGAGGGCCTACTTCTAGGTCACTCTTCACAGGTCTCCCCTAGGAGAGGAGCTCTCAGGGAGGACAGTGAGCCATCCTCAGCAGCTGTCAGCCAAGTGCCCCCCACAGCGCAGAGGAGACAATCTGGTTGGAGCAAGTAAGGCCCTTGGATGTTCTGGGCCAGAACTTGAAACAAGAAGTGGGACTGAGGAGACAGTGGTTAAACCCAGGTCAGCATTGATTTAATCCTACAACAAAGAATGGTTCCCAGGGGTGTCATGATTGTGGTGTGCTCAGTGTGGGGCACAGAAGGAGGAGCTCTCAGGCCTAGAAGAGACGAGAGCACCAGAAGCTCTTGGGGTGGGGAAAGATTCATCCCATCGTCCTCCTTGGTGGTGGCTGAGGCTGGAGCACAAACCTGTGGAGTCGGGGAGACTCAGAGGCAGAGAAGGAGGCGGGAGCTCAGGCTCTGGGACGGAGGAGAGAGAGAGGCCCCCAGGAAAGCTAACGGAGCCAGGAAAGGAGCTGAGACTTAGAGACAAGAAAGGATTTGGACGTTAACCCCCGGCTGCACTTGTGATTACTGAGCTGAAAGGAAGGCTGCTCCCAGTGACCCAAAGGAAACCTGAACAGAGAACTTTACATGTTAGAGAGAACACTACACTTGAAGGATCATGGGGGCCAAGATCACAACCCTGCTCACTCTCTGTCCTCAGACACTAAGGGACAACGGGCCAGGGCTTTGAACCCCAAGCGTGTTCCCAGTCTAAGGTCAAAAAGTAGCATGGTGTGAATAGAGCCCCTGCAGGCGCTTCACTCACAGCGTTGGAAAATCAAGAAAGGGGGGACTGGTCCCAACGAACGCAGCTCTGGGGAAGAGTTCTGACCCGGAAGTGACAGGAGTTTGTCACTATAAGTGGTGATGGGAAAGAGGGACACTCAGAGAGACAGAGACACACAGAGACACACAGAGACAGAGACAGACAGAGACAGAGGGAGGCAATAAGCTGCTGCTCCCTCAGGCTGCAGGGAGCATTCCAAGTGACCTGCAGCTGAAACCTTTCAGGAAAACGGGAGCCCCTTGAGAACCTGGCTGTCTGCGCTGCTCATTGGCCACCCTGGCCCTTAGCCTGGAGCCCCCACACTAAGCACGGCCTGTGTGTCCATCATTGTGCTACTCTGGCAGTGGGGGAGGGATAAAGGTGTCCTTAGGGGGTCTGTCCCACCGGACTCTCCCTGGTTGCCCTTGTGTCCCAAGTCTCCTTGCAGTCCTGTCACCACGACTGGGGGAACTGGGGACACGAACTCTCTGCCCGTGCCGAGGACATCCTGTCTTTGGAGAAAGTCCGGGAGAACCTGAGCAAAGAGGCTGAAAGGGCTGGAGCCAGAGAACAGGGGCCCATCCCTAGAGCTGGGCAGAGGCTCCAGGACAGATGTGGGGCCACAGGTCACAGGGACGGGTGAACACTGGCTCAGAGAGGGACAAGGGCCCGACTTGGCTCTGGCCAAACACGCTCAGAGGCAGCAGGACGGCTCCATTTTCTCCATTCATGAAAAGTGCTGGGTCAGGGGCAGCTGGTGGGTGTAGTGTGGCGCAGTGGGTAGAGCACCAGCCCCGAAGTTAGGAGGACCTGAGCTCAAATCTGGCTTCAGACACTTAACACGGCTGTGTGACCCCAATTACCTCAGCAAAAACCTCTCCCGGAGTATTACCCACCGACTGGAGCACTTGTGATAGAAGAGTGACGGAACACGCACACAAGGTTATCCTCCCATAGTCGCTGCCTAATCTCCCCCTTGTGGGACTGATGAGCATTCCCCAGAGTCTCTAGGTGGGGCCCCTGAGCTTTGCTTTGGGAGGGTGGGGGCAGGTGGTGTGTGGGAGTGAGACTTGAGGGACGTAGCCACTAGGGGGAGCTGTGGGACCGGCTTTGGGCAGACAAAGGAGGCAGGAGAAGCCTGAGGATCTCAGGGGGTTTGAGCCCCAGTGTCTGTGTCTGTGACTGCCTGAGCCCGGATCCCTCCTGGGTGACATCTCAGCTGGGCGGGGCAAGGGCTTCCATGGCTCCTCCCCTCCCCCCTAGGGACACGCCTTCCCCAGGGGACCTGTGACCCCACACTTAGGACTCAGGGTGTGGTTTTTAAAGCCCAGATTTGCATCCAGCCCCGCCCCCTCCCCAGCCCAGCCCAGGCTCCCAGGGGGAGGATAAGAGGGGCCTGGCAGAGCCGGACCCCGCCGGTTCTCTCTGGGCAGCAGAGCTCTCGGGTCCCCCGCACCATGGCCTGGCCTCTCGTCTGCCTCCTGCTGCTCAGCTTCTGCTCAGGTCAGGGCTGGCCCTGCTCCTCCTGCTCCCCCCTCCCTGTCCCGGGGGCTCCTGGGAGGGTCTCCAAGCCCCTCCCCCCTCTCCCCTGTGCTGAGACATTCATGTCTGTCTGTGTTTCCAGGTTCCTTCTCCCAGCTGACTCAGCCTCCCTCCCTGTCTGTGTCCCTGGGAGCCTCGGCCAGACTCTCCTGCACCCTCAGCAGTGCATACACAGGGAACACTATTGCATGGCACCAGCAGAGCCCGGGAAAGGCCCCTCGGTTCCTCATGTATGTCAGCAGCAGTGGAAGTGTGAGCAAGGGCGAGGGGGTCCCCGCCCGCTTCTCGGGCTCCGCCTCTGGGGCCGATCGCTACTTGTCCATCAGCAGCGTCCAGCCTGAGGATGAAGCCGATTATTACTGTCAGACATATAGTAGTGGCTATAGTTACCACAGCGCTACATTCAGTGGGGAAGTGGGACAAAAACCCCCCTGGCCGCCCCTCCCCCGCCCCACAGCTGCCCCGACCTCTGGCCCAGCCCCAGCTGCTGAAGGGCCCGGCTTGTGCTTCCTGTTTCTCTGTGTCAGGCTCAGAGCCCAATGTCCAGCACTCGCCCAAGAGCACGCTGGGAGTGAGTCCCAGAAATGGGGCCTTTGTCTCCCCGTGAGCAGCACTTTCCTCTTCCCAAGCGACTTCCCAGGACACGGACTCCAGGGCAGGGCTTTGGCTGAGCCTCAGGCTGTGGCTGGTGGAGGGGGTGAGGGGCCCTCGGTGCCACCCGTGCCAGGCTGCTCTCACAAGGAGAACCCTTGTTTGTCTAAGTCTGGGAGGATGAACCTCAGGCCCCAGGTAGTCTAAGGCCAGGGAAGTCTGCATAATCAACAGCAAGTCACAGGAACGGCCCCCTGCGGGACAGGGTTCTACTATAAACTGATAATCCAGTCCCACTGTGAATGATGGCCGGACAGAACCACAGTCTAAGGTGAGCTTTCGGCCCCTTGCCGGAGCTCGTGGCCACAAGCACCTTCAAGGTCGAAGCCTTGGAAATGGAAATGAGAACAAAGTCGGGGTCCCTGGCAAGAGCTGCTCACCTCTGGTAATCAGAGCCACCGCTCCAATGGGCCTTGCTTTTTTTTTTTGCTTTGGAAAAGTTTCCATAAAAAATGTTAACATGTAATGAGTTCATTACTAAATTTGAAGGAACTTAAATGAATTACTTTTAAACAAATAATTTTAAATGAATTGATTAAAATGTTATGTTTTAATTTCTAACATGGTAAATATCTTTTTAATTAAAGCTTTTTATGCATAGATAATTTTCAACATCGACCCTTGTAAAATCTTGTGTTCCAAACATTTTTCCCCTTCCCTCCCCCCTCCTCCCTTCCATAGATGGCAAGTAATCCAATATAGAGGATGGCAAATATCAATAGATGTGACTCAATAAACAAAAGCTCTTAGAGGTCCTCAATAACTTATAAGAGAGTAAAGAGATCCTAACAATAAAAAATTTAGAGAATCACTGAATTAAGATGAGAAAAGAATGTGGAGAAAGCTACATCAGAACACGACTGTGGTACTAAAAGCAGAAGGCATTAATACAAATTGGATAACTGAAAACGAATCAATTAGAACATGACAGTAAGTTACATAATACTAGAAGCAAATCATTTGGGGGGAGAAAGAGTTCATTAATTTTACGCAACTATATTATTGTCCAAGTTATTCAAGAACACCTCAAGAAGAAATTACATTTAAGTTTGGCCTTATGTTTATTGATTCCATTTGGTAATAAATTATACACACACACATAATTCAGCAATTTTATATGTATTTAAATATATTATAATTACTATCAAAGAGGATAATAATATTGAGTGAAATGGAGATTGACCCCTATTATTGAGACTATAACCTTATTAATGAGGAATAAATTATTCAATGGACTTCCTAGATTGGTATAGTGTCCAGAAGGATAAAAACCAAATATAAAACAATGATTCAAGTATAGAGGTTAATTGAGCTACTCCATAAATCCAATCAGAACCCAAAAGACCTTGATACATGTAGGAATCATATTCCTTCCTTTCCAAGCAATTACAGAGATAAGAATAAGATAAATGGCAGGATTGGGGAGTAGGGAGGGGACATTGTCCAGTAGGATGTGACTGATAATTTCTATGAGAACAAGATCAGTCAAGTGGTTTAGCAGATAAACTATTAAGCATTTAAAGAGTAAGTGGAAAGAACCAGAGATCCAGCCTGAGTAGAGAAATTTTTTCAAGTATTGTAGAAAAAGAGAGAGAGAAAAGTTTCAAATGCTAAGTGGAAAGAGCAAATAACAAGTGAAAAGATGATTAAGGTTGTTTTGGGGGAGACCATGTTTGTGAGCAGCTGCAAATGATCTCCTAGAGAGGAAAAAAATCATAATCATAACAGCTGACATTTATGCAGCTTATACATTCATGGCCTTTTAAAATTTGGAAAATGCTTTGACATATATTGTAGCTCATTTGACAATCACAACCACAATGTAAAATAAGTATCAGAAGCATTTTTATCTCAATTTCTGAAATGAGGAAACTGAAGTTGAGAGTTAAAAAAAATAGCATCTTGGTAGATGTTGGGAATATAATTTTACCTAAGATCTCCCAGATATCAAGTTCAGCACTCTATAGATTAAAGAAACATGATGGCACAAAAAGGGGATGGGGGTGAGGGGGAAGGCTTGGAACAAGAGAACAAGAAGATAAACTAATGAGATCATCACTGAAAAAAATGGAGCAAAGTTATCTGCTATAATTCTACACTTAAAAAAGAAGAAGCCGGCAACATGAGCAGACTGCAGAATAAGTGTTTTGGGAAATAAGATAATTATTGAATCTGGTCTCCATTAAGCTTGTAGTCTAAAATTTTCAGAAAAGTGTGTGACCAAACTCTTTTTTCCTTTCACTGTATTCACAAAGACTGTCTCCAGTGTGAATTCTCTGGTGGTAAGTAAGATGTGACCTTTGGCGGAAGGACTTGCCACATTCATGACATTCGTATGGCTTCTCTCCAGTGTGAATTCGCTGATGTTTAGTGAGTTGGGTCTTTTGGCAAAAGGCCTTCCCACATGCACTACATTCATAAGGTTTGTTTCCAGTATGAGTTCTCTGATGTCGGGTAAGTTGCGTTTTCCGGCTAAAGGCCTTCCCACATTCATTACATTTGTAAGGCTTCTCCCCCGTGTGAATTCTCTGATGTCCAATAAGTTGTATGCTCTGGGGAAAGGTCTTCCCACAGTCTTTACATTCATATGGTTTCTCTCCAGTGTGAATCCTGTGATGGTAAGTAAGGGAAGAGCTGTGTTTGAAGGCCTTCCCACACTCGTGACATTCATAGGGTTTCTCTCCTGTATGAACTCTGTGATGGGAATTAAGAGATGAGCTATGTCTAAATGTCTTCCCACAGTAATTACATTCGTAAGGTTTTTCTCCTGTGTGAATTCTCTGATGGCCAAGAAGCTGTATGCTCTGGGGAAAGGCCTTCCCACATTCGTGACACTCGTAAGGCTTTTCTCCAGTGTGAGTTCTCTGATGTAGGGTGAGGTAAGTGCCTCGGATGAAGGACTTCCCACACTCAGTACATTCAAAAGGCTTCTCTCCAGTGTGAATTCTCTGATGTTCAGTAAGATATGCACTTCGGCTGAAGGTCTTCCCACACTGATTGCATTCATAAGGTTTCTCCCCGGAATGACGCCTCTTGTGTCGAGCAAGATGTGTGCTCTTAGCAAAAGTCCTCCCACAGTCATGACATTCATAAGCTTTCTCTCCAGGATTAATCTTCTGATGTTTAATGACTTCACGCTTATCAGACTTAGTCAGTTTCTTTTGAGCATGATTTTTTTGCTTTGAAGTAATGGATGAACTGCAGCATGTGATATTTCCACATTCATTACAGTCACAAGTTTTTTCTCCCGTATGAATGCTATGATATTCTGTAAAATCAGAATTACAACTGAAGGCCTTCTCACATTCATCATAACTAGAATATGTCTTCTTTGAGCAGTTTCCATTGCATTTACTTAAGGCTGAATTTAGCCTGAAGCTCTTCTTGTGTCCATCACATGGATGGAGACTGTTCGCTATTGGTTCTCCCTGTTGAGAAGAGACTGGCCCCAGACTGAAGTCTCTGCCCCATTCATCACATTCATGGCCCCTCACTGAATTCAAAGAGTTCCTTTGGGCGACTTTTACTTGTTGAGCACATTTCCCCACATGGCTCTGCTGACTTTCTAATCTGGCATCACATTCAAAGGATTCTCCTGTCTTGGAGACCCTGGTGCAATCCCTTGGGAGTCTTTCCTGGGATGAGAGATCTGTGGAATGGCCCGGCTTTGGGGTTTTAGTCCTAGTCTTCTGGTCTGAAAGAAAGAAAACATGTCAAGATCCCCTGTACCCATTGCCACAGGAACGCATGAAGCCTTTGTTTAGCTTTGCTATGGATCAAGTAATGTGCTAAGTACAGAGTTCCCTTCTACACCCTGCAGAAAGCAGTCAAACTTCAAAAAGGCAGGATAACTGAGAATGCCCTTGATTTCAGAAGTGGAACTGCTCTTCACTTTCCCTGAAGCTCTGATTCTGGTCCTCACTCATCAGAGCCGCCTTCCAGAGGTTCAGGAATACAAAGGAGAAGCATGGGTCTGTCAGCCTTTCCCATACTGTCCCCAAGCCTAAAGCTGCCCTCCCCCAAGCCCACTAGAAGGGACCAGGCTCCTGAGCCCAATTCAGTGTGTGACAGGAATGGGTACACATTACTTCATAGGGCAGAGATTAAGAGTGAATGATTTCTCAATGATATAATGCAAGGGAACAGAGAAAGGGGGCAAGGCTTTGAAGATGGAATGAAGCTGAAAAGAAGGCACAAAGAATAAGGAAAATCTATATCAGAAGGAGGGAAGATAGAAAGGGAACAAAGGAATGGGGAAAGGGATAAGGCTGGGGGCAACGTCACACAATGGACCTGGCTGCTCTAATACCCCAACACTCCCAGCCAAAGCGCTCCTCCTCACTGGCACAAAATCATGCCCATTTTCATCACAGTCCCTGCCTTTCCTTCCATTCAGTCCCACAAGGGCGTTTCAATGGCTAATTTCCTTCTATAGCACCATCTCCGTTCCTTGCAGATTTCATTAAATGCTGCCTTCTCTTACGGGATGGAACACTGGGCTCGGAGTCAGGAAGGCCTGAGTATAAATCCAGTCTTAGACACTCACTAACAGTGAAACCCTGAGCAAGTCACTTAACTATCTGCCTCAGTTTCCTTATCTACGGAATGAGCTGGAAAAGGAAACAGAAGACGACTTCAGTATCTTTGCCAAGAAAATCCCAAATAGGTTCACTAAGAGTAAGACCTTACTGAAATGACTGAATAACAAAATCTTTCACTTGTCTAAGGAGTTGATCATAATTCTGGCCAAAAGCAGGTAGGGATCATCATTGGTGACTGTGGCTTTCTATGACTCGGTATGTCTCATGTTTTTATCTGGATTGCAAAACCCTAAGTCCCTCTCAAGAGCCTTTGGGAATCCTCCATAATTAGGAGGCAAAGAAAACAGATATGTCATAAAAATCAGTGGTTGACAGTTTTCTTGGAAGACAGGATTCACTTGGGAACTGCAATATCTTAGTTCTAAAATATAGCAAGAGAAGGCAGAGAATGAAGAAAAGTACCAGAAAGATTCAGAAGAAAAGTGTTTAAGCCTCTTAAAGAATGAGCACCATCTGGCATGCCTCCCAGAGTTCCCCGTAGCCACCAGGACATAAGATGACTGGGCTGAGGAGTGCTGAGTTGGATCGATTTTCTGCCACTTTTATTATTATTTTTTTTCCTGAGGCTGGGGTTAAGGGACTTGCCCAGGGTCACACAGCTAGGAAGTGTTAAGTGTCTGAGACCAGATTTGAACTTGGGTCCTCCTGAATTCAGGGCTCTATCCACTGCGCCACCTAGCTGCCTGCCCCTTCTGCCACTTTTTATACCCTACTTGTTCGATCATCAGTCTATTCTTTATTTTTTAATCCCACTAACCCTAATAATTTTTTATTCATTCCTTTTATCTTTGCCTCACTACAAATTTCCCAATGTATACTGACCCCACGAGAGAGATGACTGAGAACCTGTACTCAATAGTATTAGTCAGTTCCTCATGATTCTGTGAGATGTAATGATTACCAGCCATTATTTTGCTACACTCACCTAGTTACACGCATTTAGTCATATCATAACAGGGAGGTGGTGAAAGCAAAGTACTGACCCAAACTCTGTGTAAGTTACAGAGCTGTACGGGTTCTAACAGAGGGAGAGTGTAGCGTTCACTCCGTTTTCCAGCTGCGGAGCTTGCTTGTGCAGCCACGAGCTGCTGCCCCGGACCTCTCCATCCTGTTTAGCTCGATCTCCATGTCCAAACCAAGCTCAGGGGCCAGGGTACCGGATGTCTGCCCAACAGGTTCTGGGACCACATATGGAGCTCGGAGCCCCTCCTCTTGCCCAGCCCGAGGAGGAGACCGTCCAGTTGGGGACCATCTGGCCAGCGGAGATGCCCGGCCCTGCTCCATACGTTGACCACTGGATGCTGTGCTCTGTTGTGGCCTCCTCAGGATGTCCGGGTAAGAAGTCTGGCCTTATAAAGGGAAGGCACAGGCCGGAGGGGCGTCTCGGGGGCCCACTTCAGTAGAGGGGGCCAGGACCCTTAGTCAGGGCTCAGAGCTCTCCTCAGTTTCCTTTTTAGTCCTTTGGAGTGATTTTTGGAGCCAAGCCTTTAAAAAAAAAAAAAAAAAAAAGCACAAAAATGGGGGGAAAGCAGTTCAACGAGACAAATCACCATAACAACTGAATGTGCCCTAACACACGCTGTGGTGTCCCCAATGTCTGCACACCGCAGGGGGCCGCGCTAACTCACTCCGGGAAGTCACTGGGCTTTCCCTTGGCACTGCTGCAGCCAAGGTGAAGACTGTTTCCTGCTCCCGCCTACGTCACTTTTCCTGAATTCACTAGAAGTCTTCCCAAGATTTTTTGAATTGCTTATAGCTTCTTAGAGCCAAGTAATATTCTGTTATCTTCATGGACCAGAATGTCTTTAGTCATTCTTCAAACGCCGGGCATCTCTTTTCCTTAGCAAGCTTTGCTACCAGGAAGTAGAAATATTTTGGTCTGGGGACAGAATTTTCTGCTTTGCCTGTTAATGTACATGCTCAGGAATGGGATCTCTGAACAAAGGAACTGTTCGTCTCGGACACCGTTGTAGGGTACTCTCCACACGGGCTGGGTCAGTTCCCAGCTACACCAATACCTCTCAGCGTCTCCTGCCCCTCCAACGGGGGCTTCTGCTCTGGATCATCCCACGAGATCTCCTCGGAATCCTAGAATTTCAGTGTTAGATGAGACCTCACCACCCAAGCAGTTTTACTCAAAACCACAAAGGAGACCCCTTAGAACACATCCAGTTATAGTCATCCAGCTCCTTGGAGAGCTCCAAAGAGACCGACCATCTCCCCGGGAGGCCCCACCACCAGGACGTTCGGGTTTTTCCTGATCCCTCTGACTGAAGCACGCCAATACCATCTGTGGAGTTTTCTTGGAGAAGAAGCTGGAGCTCGGGGAATTTCCTTTCCTGCTGACGTGGCCCGTTCAGTCAGGACTCTTCCCGAGCCCGTTTGGGGGGCTTCTTGGCAAGGACCCCAGCACGGCTCCTCCTCTGGCTCCTTTACAAAGTGCCGAGGCAGACGGGGCTGAGACGGGCCCAGGCCCAGGGTCGGTTGGTATCTGAGGCTCCATCTGGACTCTGCAAAGCGAGTCTTTCAGATACTAGCCCCAGAGCTCTGACTGCCCGGCTGCCCTTCTTCAGCAGATTAAGGCATGTGAAAATTAAGGGGACAGAGTGACCCAGCCTGTGAGCGGGTGTGGCCGAGTCTGAGCCACTCTCTACCCGATCCGGAAGGTCTGAAAACAGCGGTGGCCAAGGGCTCCCAGCGGCTGACGGAGCAGCTCCCTTCTCCCAGGTGTCCTTCCCAGCTCAAACTGAAGCACAAAGTCTTTCTCATTTCTTTCCCTCGGACCCTTACGGCCATGAACACTGGCTCCTGGGCCATATTCTGCCTTTGTTGAGAAGACTAGTTCCCAGTCACTCCCCTCTGTCTAAGCCAATCCAACCCAGAGTCTGTGCTGGGGATTCTGCCTCATCCCTCCCAGGGCACCCTCCCATTCCCGGGGACATCACCTTCCTTTCCTTCAGCCCCTTATAGAGGTGCTCATGTCCTAACTCTAATTCTCTGGAATGCTGCTCCCTTCACAGCCTCAGCCCTGTAGTTCCCTCCCTGAGGATGACAAGCTCACTTTGCAGGCAGAAAACCCAGGGTTTGAAGGCAGAGGGATCAGAACCAAACCTTTGAGGCTTCTAGCTGTGTGACCAAGAAGCCACGTAAGCACTCAGGCCAGCTCCTCATCGGCGAACTGGAGATGATGAGAGGACTCGCCTCCCATGCTGTCGTGAAGGCGGAGCGAGATAATGGCTTGGCTAGCCCAAAGCACGGCTTCTAAGCCATCGAGCTACTTCTCTCTGCCTCAGTTCAACCCTAAATAGTTTTCATCCTCGCTACCTCTGCCCAGACCCTCCCTCCTTCTCCTCCGGCTTCAGAATCCCATCTCTCATGCTCTCAAATGGATCTCCACCAAAGACCATGGAGCCTTGGGCTCCTGGACCCAAGAAGGAGCTCAGTCATTAGCCTTGGCCAAGTCTCTTCCATTTCTGGATCTCCACCAAAGACCATGGAGCCTCGGGCTCCTGGACCCAAGAAGGAGCTCAGCCACGGCCAGAGCCTCCTCAGTCTCCACTCCACCCTGACTCCCTCAACTTCCAAGTCTTCCCTGTGGCCAACTCTGTTTTTGATTAGTTATACCCCAGCTAAGACAGTCAGCCTGGCATACAAAAGAGGCTTAATAAAGCCTTCCTGAATGGAATACCATGGGAAAGAGGGCATTTTGCTATTGGCTCAAGTTCTGATCTCACCAATGACCACACTGGATGTGTGACCTTGGTCACTTAACTTTCTGGGCCTCAGATTGCTCACCTACAAAATGGAAAAACAAGAGGACCAATCTCAGAGATGTTTTGACCGCCAAGTGACATCAAGCCTGTGATGAACCTTACAAGGACTGAAGTGCTCACAAATGCTGGTTATTAGTAGTGCTGCAAACGAAAGAGAGCTGGCAAAACCAAAACTTACTTATCGGCATAAAATAGGAACACAGGAAAACATGGTCTCGACTAGAAATCAATGTTCAAGATCTTTAAAGACTTGACAGGGATGTATAAAATGAACAAGCATTTTTCCAAAAAAGAGATGTTCAAATTCTAGTCATCCCAGAAACACCGCCTTGAACCCATTACATTTGCAAAGGTAAAGGCCAGGAAGGGAAGGCGGGGGAAGCTGTCGGCAACAGGACAATCCAGGCTGAGACGGGTAAGTTCCACCCCAGGACCAGGCTTCTAGGACTGTATCCGGGGGCACATGGACAGCAACCGAAGGCCTCCCCAGCAAAATCACTCCCAAAGGTCAGGGACAACGCTTGGGTCCAACTACTGGCCTCTGTGTTGTATTATTTCAGTCAGGTCCGACTCTTCACAACCCCAATTTGGGGGTTTCTTGGCAAAAATACTGGAGTCATACTGGATTTCCTTTTCCAGATTATTTTACACATTGAGGAAACTGCGCAAACAGGGCTCAGTGTCTTGAACAAATCACGCTTGCCTGCCGGTGTCCCTCACTCACCTGCATACCTGCATCTTGGGCCTCTTCCCTCGGGCGTCCAAGGTGCCTCCCCCTGCTCCAACTGGGAGATCACGTCTGGTTTGGACACGGCAAGTCCTGCTCATTGGAAACAGGAAAGCACAGGAGTCAGAGCTGGCACAATACCAGCTGACCCCACTTTATTCTGGAAACTTTAATCCTCCACCCAGAGGGCTCTACTCCCCCCTCTCTGGGAGCTGATCTTCCCTGCGTTCCTAACAGGGAAGTGGGGAAGAGGACACAGAGTGGGTTTGAGGTCCTGGGGCCCAATCCCCTCCAAGAGCATGGAGGCTTTTCTTGCCCTCATTTCTCTGTAGCACAGCACACAATCACTGTCCAACCCTGATAGCACTTCCCAGCAGAGCCGAAGGCAGAAAGCAGAGACCCTCCAGGGGCAGAGTCTGGCTCCCAGGCTCCTTACCCAGGCAGACCAGGTTCCTGTAGTTCTCCAGCATCACCTCCCGGTAAAGCTCCTTCTGAGAAGGGCCCAGACGCCCCCATTCCTCCCAGGAGAAGTCCACGGCCACGTCACGGAACGTTACCGATTCCTGAAACAGCACAGACACAGGCTTACCCAGACTGTCCCTCCCATTCCCTGGGAGGAGAGGGGTGCAGTGGGCACAAATCGTCAGGAGCGGACCCACACTTCCTGGATATCCCAGTTCATGTTCACTTTTGAATCACAGAACCAAACAACAATCCTCAATGTGCTCCAAAGGGCTGTGAGCTCAGTGGCCAAGCCGGGGATTCCTCTTAGCCAGGCAGATCACCAGCCACCAGCCTGTGTCCTCCCACAAGTCAGCCCAAATCCGTGCAGGACACCCAGCATGGACAGAGTTTTTAAACTTCTCCTGACCTTGGATCCATAGCAACAGGGCTTGAGGATGATCCTAGCGGTCTTAAGGGCCCCACTCAATCCCACTCCAGTTCTTTGACCACATTGCACTCTAATTTATTCTCACTTCCCATCCCTTCCCCTCCCTGTTCCCCCCCACCCCCCTCAATCTTGCCTAACCTTGGGCTCTAGTTTCTCTCCAGGGCTTTTCTTGACATCCCAGCCTCTGCTCCATAATCTGAGCTTTTTCATTAAGGGCTAATCCTGATGTCAGCTGCCTAACCCAGCAGCACCTCTGGTCCAATCCCTCAGTGCCCCAAGCACAAAAGAGTTATTAGAGAGAAAATCTAAGAATTTCTCCAAATTCTACCTATTTTCCATGATCAAATGGAAAAATCAATTGAAAGTCCCTAACAAATCATCATAAATATCAGTTAAGATCATAAACATCAGCAGAAAGACTGAAAGTCTAAACCCATTAACTGGCAGGAAACTGCTACATTGCCTCATATTGGGCAGGTCATCTCAGACTGAAAGGAACCATTTAGAAATCTCCATTGGTTGCTCTGTCCAGAACTGCACAAGTCTCTAGGGAGTGTGGGGGGAGCTCCAGGGGAACTGGGAGATGCTGGTGCCATACTTCTGGAGAAGCTCACTCCCACTGGAGATCCAATTTCTTTCTGGGAACTTGGCCAGTTTTTCCTGTTTCCTGGCTATGGGACTAGGAAAAGTCCCTGCCCCATTTATGGCCTTAGGTTCCTCTCCTGTAAAATGGGGGAGCTGGACTTTATGATCTTTACCCTTCTCTCTCTCTCCAAATCTAGAATAGCTTCTAAACCTCCATGTCTATACTCTAAGGCTCAGGCTAGTGTGGCCACTGCCCATGAGGAAAACTCACCTCCAGAGCCCCAGCTATCGAGATCACAGGAACCATTTTTCTTCTTCCTCTTAAGTTCTTCCTACTTTGGGGAAGGGGCAGAGCTGTGGAGATAAAGAGAAATATAAGACTCAATAAGTCTATCAGCACTTATTAAAGTCCCATTCTGTGCAGAGTACTGGGAATGCAAAACCCCAAATGGAATGGGCTCTCAAGGAACTTACACAATCCAAACACACATAGAAATTACATATAGACAAAATAAATAAATGCAAAGTAATTTCAGGGAGGAAATCACAACAGCAGAGGAGATTAGGAAAGGCCTCAAGAAACTTTGCAGGGCATTGGGGACTCTAAGAAATGGAGATGAAGATATATTTAGGAGAGGTTTTGTCATGTGTGAGCAAAGTGTGTAGGAAAAGGAAAAATGTATCACATGCTCAGCAATGTAATAAAGAGCCAGGTGGGGAGAAATGACGGACAAGTATCTGGAGCTTCTGGAACTGGGACATGACCTAGTCAAACCTGGCCCCTAGGTGTCTGATGTTGGCAGTTGGGTAGGGTCTGGTTAGGAGAGAAGGTAGTGGACGTGACTGTATCAGGTCAGTGTGATGTGATGAGGTCTCAACTGGAGGCCAGAAACAAAAGAGCTGGTGGAGGCAGAAGCACTCGACAAGATTATGTGGGGAGTGAGCAAAGGAAAACGGCTTGAGCTGAAATGGAAGCATTTAGGGATAAAACAAGAGGGAATTGTAGATTTTCAGGACTTTCTTTCAACCAAATCTGAACTCAATAGGAAATTTGAATTATTACAGTCCACATCAAAGGCCAATTTCAAGGAACTTTACATGGACAAATTGTTTTTTACATGGAAATGTATACCATATTTTTAAGAGAGATGACATCCACTGGGTAGCTCAAAAGAAAGACTAGGGCAGAATTAAGTATGATCTAACTCTAAAAAAGCAAAGTCACCTAAGAAAAGATGTAAATAATAATTAAGTTAAACACATGAGGTGCAGAGGAAGAATAAACAGAGGTATTAGAGGGAGAAGGAGGCCTCATAGTTCTGAAAACCTACTCACATAGAGAATGGTTTAAAAACACAACGCTACCTATACACCATGAAGAGCACAGAACTTCCAAAATCTATAAACAGATGGGGGGAGGGATGAGTAGATGGGGAAGCAAAGGGAGGGATCCATGAATGAAGGGAAGTTAAGTAATAGCAAGATAAGTTAAGGAACAAAATAAAGCAGAAAAGTTAGCAGAAATAGAAAAGAAGATAGCAGAGATAGAAAACACAACAACAAAGATCTGTTAATGGGCCAGAACTCTGAACTTGAAACAAAGGATTCTTAAAAGGTACAAAGTCAGACAATAGTTATCTTATTTAGCATGGTTCAGTATGATTGATTTAATCCTACAAGGAGAAGTTATGGGCCAGAACTTCAAACAAGGCACTAAGTGGAATTGAGGAGACAGTGGTTAAATCTAGTTTAGCTTTGATTTAATCCTACAACAAAGAATGGTTCCCAGTGATGTCATGATTGGGGTGTGCTCAGTGTGGGGCATATAAGGAGGAGCTCTCAGGCCCACAAGAGACCAGAAGCTCTCGGGGCTGAGACGGATTCATCCCATCATCCACCTTTGTGGTGGCTGAGGCTGAAGCACAAACCATTGGAGTCGGGGAGAATCAGAGGGCAGAGAAGGAGATGGGAGCTCAAGCTCTCGGGACCAAGGAGAGAAAGAGGCCCCCAAGAAAGCTAACGGGGCCCAGGAAAGAAGACAAGACTTGGAAAGAGACAATAAAAGATTTGGACTTTTAACCCCTAGATGCACTTGTGGTGATTACTGCTCTCAGAGACCCCAAGGAAACCAAAACAGAACATTACAAGGATCAGGACTAGAATTTATTAGAAAAAAAGTATGGCTAGCAATCATAAGTCTTAGACAAAGTCAAGATAACTTACCTATCAGATTCTTTGGAGAAGGGAGGAATTTATGGCCAAAGAACTAGAGAACATTATGAAATGCAAAATGGATAAATTTGAATAAGTTAAAAAGGGTTTGCAAAAACAAAACAGCTGAGATTAGAAGGGAAGCAGAAAGCTGAGAAAAATTTCTTATACCAGTATTTCTGTTAAAGACTTCATTTCTAAAATATATCGAGAACTGAGTCAAATGTATAATATATAAGGCATTCCTCAATTGGTAAATGGTCAAAGATTAGTTTTCAGATGATGAAATTAAAATCATCTACAGTCATATAAAAAATGCTCTAAATCACTATTGATTAGAGAAATACAAATGAAAACAATTCTAAGATACCATCTCACACCTCTCAGATTGTCTAAGATGACAGGAAAGATGTTGGAGGGGATGTGGGAAAACTGGGACACTAATGCATTGTTGGTAGATGATACAACCATTCTGAAGAGCAATTTGAAACTATGCCCAAAGGGCTACAAAACTGCATACCCTTTGACCCCACAATGCTATTACTAATTCTGTATTTCAAGGAAATCATAAAGGAGAATATCCTTTATCCAAAAATGTTTCTAGCAGCTCTTTTTGTGGTAGCAAAGAATTGGAAAATGAGTGGATGCCCATCACTTAGGGAATGGCTAAATAAATTATGGCATTTGAAAATTAAACATTATTGTTCTACAAAAAATGATGAACAAGACAATTTTAGAAAGGGATGGAAAGACTTACATGAACCGAAGTCGAGCAAAACAAGCTCAACTAGGACAATATTGTACACACATCAGCAAAAAGGTGCAATGATTAACTATGATAGATTTGTTTCTTTTCAGTTGAGTGACCCAAGGCAATCCCAATAAACTTGAGTGGAAAATGTTATTCACATCCACAGACAAAACTATGGAGACTGAATGTAAATTAACACATACGATATTCACTTCTTCCCCCCTATTTTTTTTCTTGAGATTTTTCCCTCCCAAAATGGTTCACAATTGTTTAAAAAAAAAGTGCACATATAACAACAACAAAAAAGTTTTTACATGTAACTAGGAAAAATAAAAATTTATCCAAAGAGTGAATGATATATCATTATACTGAACAAGCATGTTTTTTCAAAAGAGATATCAAACAATATATCTTCTGCTCCTTCACAAAGTTGGGAAGTTCATGGCATATATTTTAAGACTTTTTTTAAAGGTACTAATCAGTTATGCGGGGGGGGGGGGTTGCTCCTCTTTTTTAAATTTTTTGATGTTTCTTCAAAAACATTTGTTTTATGTGATAGTTCTTAGGGAGGGATACTGAGAGAAATTTTGGTGATTAAAAAAACCACACAGATGTTTTCTTTAAAAGAAAAAAAGAAAGCAGTCAGAAAAATCCAGCCTACCCAGGAGTGGAGTTGATTGTTCAAATCCTGTCAGTGATAGCTGAAAGACCACGAAAAACAAGGCAGGCACCCCAAACGTCCCTGTTTACAAGAAATCGATAAACAACTAACGACTTCAATCCCAGGGGAGGGGGGCGGCAATCTTTAATTGAAGAGAAGTTGGCTGAACACCTGGAGAGAAGAAGGGCCTGCAGGGGCTCAAGCGGTTCCCAGCACACTACAGGCTAACTATTCGTCCCCTGGACTTTGGGGCAGTGGAGGGAGGGGAGAGAACCGCTCCAGTGTGCATTGACATGTCCAGGCGGCAGGGGGCGCCCAGGGGAAGGGCCGGGACCTGTCCATGGTCCTGCTCTTTCCACATCGCCCTTAGTTATCCGGATGCTCTTCTCCAGGGCGCACTTTCCGGCTGGGCTAGGGGGCGGTGCTCAGGCCCGAGCCCATCAAGGTCCCTTAGGAGGCCGGGTCAGACCGGGGGCCTGAGGCTCCCGCAGGCCCAAGAACTAGAGGGGAGCCTGGTGCGACCTGGGGTGGGGGTGGGAGGGTGCAGACAGGCCAAGGCCCGTACCCTAGAAAGGTCCCGACTGGCATGCTGGCCGGGACTGGGAGTTCTGGGGAAGACCAGGGCCCCACCCCCACCCCCGTCCGGTCTAGGTAGTATCCAGGTCTGGGCTTGCCGCGGGAGCGGACGGGAGGGAGGAAGACGCCGCCGGAAGCGCCGGAACACCAAGGGTCTGCCTCATGGAGACGAGTCAGGAGAGAGGAAATGGGCTTGGGTTCGAGCAGAGAGGCAGGCCTCGGAGACCCCGGCAGGAAAGGCCCATAGCGAGGCCGGGGGGTGCGCCCCTTTGGCTTGGGTAGAAGCAGACTCCGCAAGGGCGGGTCAAGGGGGGGCAGTGGCCAAGGGAAAAGCAAGGACCCCGCCCCCACCAGAAGCCAGAGGACCAACACCAGGGGCTCCCAGTCATCTCCACACTTATCTCCAGGGGCTCCGGGCTAAATTTAACGTCACTTCCGGTCAGGAAAGCCTTACCCCCAGAGAGGCAACAGAGGGAGGGGCTCGGGTCAGGAGCAATAGAAGTAGCAAGGCCCTCCCAACCCCACGTCGATGATTGGCTGCCAGGACACGCCCCGCCCCGAACTGGACCAATGGCGGGCGGGCGACGGCGTGACGGCTGGTCCCCCGCCTCTCTTACCTACCCAAAGCCTCGGAATCCAAGCTTTGGATGTGCTCAGGCCCTCCCGGGCGCAGACGACATCTCCCACTCACCCAGGCCAAGAGCGCGGGGCTCCGGGAGCGGCGACGGCTGAGGATGCGCTGGCGCCGAGACACCGAACCTGACAAGTCAGATAGCAGAACGCAAGGAAGTCACGTCAGGCGATTCAGAGGAAGTGACTGTGGAAAGGGAGGAAGAAAGATAGCCTAGGCAGGTGTTTGCGCATGCGTGTAGAGCCGCGGAGTACACGTGACTGCCCCCTGCTGCTGGGGCGGCCCACAAGGCCAAGCTCCCCATGCCCCTGCCTCCAGGGCCTTCCACGCCCGACCTGAAGGGGGCGGACCCGAGGCTGGAGGGGCGGGGAAGGAGCCCCTGGGCCCACCAGCTTCATTGCCAAGGGCTCTGGGAGGAGGCATTTCTTCACTGGAGGAGGTCGGGGCCTGTTTAATTTGGCCTCGAGGCGGGAGAGTGTCCAAGCTCTCTGAAGCCCCCGCCAAACCCCAGAGAGGGGAAAGGCGCTGGCACCCGCTTTTCCCTCCCAGGAGCCCCCGCTCTCTGGGACGGACAGGCCCCAAGTCCCCCTGCGGACCTGTGCTGAACCAACCCTGGTGCTGGCGGGTGTCCTGGAACAGGGAGGAGGCCTGGCTGGGAGCGGGCCTGCCTCAGTTTGAAAATTAAAATTGTGTAGCGGGCAGCACTCCAGTGGGACTGGGTTAACCCTCCCCTCCCCCTGCCCCCCTCCTTCCATCCCCTCCCCCTCCTCCCCCTCCCCTTCCTCCCCTCCCCCCTTTTGTTTTTGCTGCACGGTGGGTGCTGTTGGCACTCCCAACCGCTGCCCGACCCGTGGGGTTATAAGGAAGGTTATAGGTGGTAAATCCCAAATTCCTGTAACAAAGAGCAAAGCCTTTGTCGGTTTTAAGGCGTGACGGAGGGCCTGCAGGAGAGAGCCAGTGACACTGGTTGCCCTCAGGAGCCTGGAAAAGGTATCTCCTGTAACGGGAATAAGCCGCTTGACCCAACGGGTGGCGTCCATTTGCCGGAGGGATTAGGATCCGTGGAGGGGGAACTGACGGAGGGGGGCGGAAGGGAGCCATATAACACGCCGCCCCCCCTCTGCTAAGACGGGATCTAGCAGCTAGGTGACCCTTCTCATGAGCGGCCTGAGCTGGAGGAGGACGACATTTTTCTACTGATGAAGAATATAGCAGAGCCTCTGCTGCTTGGCTGCCTGAAAAAACAGGACCAAGACCATCAGTATGAGACCGAACGTGACAGACACGGGAGAGGTTCGGGCGACGAGTGTTGAGCTGTTTGAGGCAAAAAAGATATATTAGCGTTTTTGTCTTCAGTGGAGGCGGAAGGCGAAAGAAGAGCTTTTACAGCATCGCGCTGCATGCCCGAGGAAGAATTCTCGGGCTTCAATTACAGCACACACTTCATTCTGAGGAGTAGACTCGTGGGAGGTGTGGAGAACCCACTGTTGGTCGGTATTGGGGCATACTCTTGCAGCCTTCCCCATTTGGTGGCGCCAGCGAACACTGTTGGGCCCACGACTGGTTCTGTAGATATGATCTTAGGAGGGACCACAGGGGGCTGGTCATTTGATAGAGACTATCACAAGTAGCTTTAAAGCTTACAAGAGACACCATGGAGGCCCCACAGCAAATTATCCTGTGCAATAGCTAAAATGTGTTGTTCTGGTATGGGGGCATGCACAATTGGGTAGGCCCCATTAAGCCAGTGTCCTTTGTATGCAGGACCAAAGAAATTCAGCCAGCAAAGCTGTCCAAGCTCCTGTGACCTTTGTGGCTCTTCAAGGGTACAACCACTCTATAGGGTCTTCTCCTTGATGGAGCATGGCAAACAAGGGGGCATCTTTTTGATTTTTTCAATTGGAAGAGTGGGGTCTATATGTGTGAGCCGTTTAGACCATAATTGAATGTAAGACTGGAATCCACTGATGGGGAACAATAGTGAAGAGTCACCTGGTAATATGTCATATAAGCGCTTCATTAGTGAAGGTGGAATAGGAACTACTCACCTCATCTATTATGTCAGCCCAATCACCTTTTGAAAATCGTTCAGTTTTCACTTTGGTCATATCCAATTGGGGAGGATGTAGAGAAACGTACACTCTACCACAAAACCCAAATAAGAAAAAGGTGGTTTGAATTTTATCAGAAGCAGGGTATAAGCCATTGAGCAGCAGTGCAGTGAGGATTGGTTTGTGCACATGTTGTAACTAAGTTTCATTGCTAGCATTTACTGCTAACAATAGATCATCCATATAGTGGACAATCAAATCATTGGGAAATTCCTGCCTAACCAGTTGTATTACTCTGTTAACATACCAGTGACACAAAGTTGGACTGTTTTGCATGCCCTGGAGACTGACTGGAGACTGACGGGATGAATTATCGTGCTCACTGAAACTGTACAACCCATGGGGGGAGTTTTAACTGATGCTGTAAGAAAGCCACAAGGAAGTTTTCAAACCAATCTGATCCTTTCCTCCTGCAGCCTTACACTTGGGCTCTCCAGGTTCTGTAGAAATCTTTGTGGAGTGCTGGGAGTGAGATATTCCTACCTTGGCAATAAAGGATACAATCGTGCCGGCTGGGGAGAAAGGGAAAAGGCGGAGGTGGAGGCAAGGTTTGTAACTCTGGCCGCTTCTTCCCTGTCAAGGATCCTACAATCTGGCATTATGTACTCGGTGTGAAGCAGGTGGGGCTGCTCTGATGCAGCCTCTTGTTAGTCTGTTCCCTAGCACTCTTTGTTGCTAGGTTCCCTAGCAACTAGAAACTAAAAAACTTAATTCAGTGCTATATCAAACTGCCAAGGGATTTCTTTATATAACTAGAAAAAATAATGAAATATAAGTATAAAACAAAGCGAGTCAGGAATCTAAAAAGAAAAAAAGGAATCCTGCAGTGCCAGATTTCACACTGTAGCACAAGTCGGTAATCAAGCAATTTGCCACAGGTTAAAAAGATTTATCAACCAATAAAACCAAAGCTATACAACATATGGAATCAAATATATCTAATACCCTAGTATTCACTAACCACAATTGTATTTACCCATATATCCTGAATTATATATGCAATACCATAATTTAGTATCTTAAGACTGGAAGCAGTTTCCTTTTTGTCTTTGTAGCTTTGCTTAGTACATGATAGGCACTTAGGTTAGCATTGATTAATGGTGAGTGTTTTGAGATAGCTATCTCCTAACCAATTCTGCCCAAATGGAACAAGAAATTTAACCAAGATGTGAATTGAAACTATAAATTTAGTTAAGATTTTCAGAAATGATAAAAAAGTATAATTAAATTGAAATCAAATTAAGTCAAGTTTAAAGTCACATCACACTTTTGCTAGCTTTGTGACCTTGCAGTTTATAGAGATTTGAATGTCATAGCAAATATTTTTCGGCAGTCTTTTGAAAATTAAATCAGAAACTAATTGAATAATACTGAAGATACATAATTATCAATTGAATATCAAATCTGGTTTTATTCATACATACACACAACACACCCTCTTTCAGAGAAGGACATAAGGATTTGCATGGCAAACTTTGGTCTTTCAATATATACAGTATTCAGAATGTTTTCAATATGATCCTTTGAAAATTTCTAAAATGAAAAAAATAAACTTTCTTCAGAAATCTTAGGAATATGGCCATGTAAATACCACACAAAGAATTGATACCTTAGTGCATGGACATTAGGGGAATAGGTGCTAAATTTGAGTTCTGCACACATCAATATAAGATCCTTTTTTAAGATTTTTAAGATAAGATATTTTTAATGAAAATTGCATTGATTTTTTTCATGTTTTATTTTCCTCAGTTACATGAATACAATTCTTTTACATTTTTAAAAAACTCTTCCTACACATCCCTCCATTAAGAAGGCACATGTGAACTTATGCAAAACATTTCCATAAAAGTCATATTGCAAAAGAAAGCTGTACTCAGACCATCAGTTTTCTGGGTATGCATAGCATTTTTCGTCATAAATCCTTCGTAGTAGTGTTGTTTCATTATATTACTAGGAATAGCAAAGTCATTCACAGCAGAGTATCCCACAACTTTGCTGTTACTATGTCCACATAGTACTGGAGGACTTTCCAGGTTTTTCTGAGAGCATCCTGCTCATTTCTTATACAGCAATAATATTCATAATTCCATACAATTTTTTCAATGATTCCCCCAATTGATGGGCCATCACTTCAATTTCCAATTCTTTCCTCTGAGACAAGAGCTGCTATGAAATTATTTTTAATCTTTTGGAGTCATACCTAATAGTTGTACTTTCAGGTCAAAGGATATTTATGATTTTATAGTCCAATTGGGCATAGTAGTTCATCTCTTTTTATCATTTGTCAGTTGGAGAATAGCTTTTTATAATTTGAGTCAGTTGCCTATACATTTGAGAGTATATATATGTATTCCTAAGATTTCTGAACTAAGTTTTTTTCATTTTAGTAATTTTCAAAGGATCATATTGAAAGCATGTATATATTGAAAGATCAAAGTTTGCCATGCAGATCCTTATGTCCTTCTCTGAAACAGAGTGTGTGTGTGTATATGAAACCAGATTTGATATTGTATTCAATTGATAATTATGTATCTTCAGTATTATTCAAATATATTAGAGAAAAACTGCTTCAAAATTTTCATAGTTACTATTGCTATTTCCCTGTTTATTCTATTGAAACTGTCCCTCAAAAGTATGCTTGTGACCACTTCTCCCAACATGCCCTCTTTCACCCTCCCCCTTCTTTTATTCTCTTTCCCTCCTTTCCTGCAAGCTAAGATATATTTCTATATCCATAATTAGTGTGTATATTATTTCCTCTTTAATGAGAGTAAGGTTCACTTATTCACCCTTCCCTTCTCTTGCCCTCCATTGGAAAAGCTTTTTCTTTCCTCTTTTATGGCAGATAAATTTTTATCATTCCATCTCTTTCCTTTTCTCCAAGTACATTCCTTTCTCATGCTTTGATTTTTAGGTAGTATCCCTTCATATTCAATTCACACCTTTCACATATATATCTATGTTCCTACTGCCATAATAATGAGAAAGGTTTTATAAGTTACAAGTATCATTTTCCCATGTAGTAATAAAATAAACCTAGCATAGGACCCTTGGCAAGTCACTTAATCCCACCTTGTTAAGTCTTTTATGATTTCCCTTTTCCTAATTACCGCCTTATGCTTCTTCTGAGTTCTATATTTGAAAATCAGATTTTCTATCCTCTTTTCATCACAAAAGCTTGAAAGTTCTCTATTTCATTGAATATCCACTTTTTGCCCTGAAGGATTATATTCAGTTTTGCCGGGTAAGTAATTCTTAGTTCCAGTGCTTTCTGGAATATATTCCAAGCCCTCTTATCCTTTAACATAGAAGCTGCTAAATCGTATGTTATCTTGACTGTGGCTCCACTATTTTGCTTCTGGATGCTTGCGAATTTTCTCCTTGACTTGGGAGCTCCAGAATTTGGCTATATTATTCCTGGAGTTTTCATCGTTCAGGAGGTGATCAGTAGGCTCTGGTTCTAGAATATCAGGTCAGTTTTTCTTGATACTTTTTAAAAAGATGATGTTCAGACTTTTTTTGATTATGGCTTCAGGTAAAACCAAACAAATATGCAGGTACTATGTTATGAAGTTTACAAATGTTATGTCAGTTTAGCTTTACAACAACCCTGGAGATAGGTGCTATTATGAACCCCATTTTACAGTTGAATTGAAGAATATCAGATCAGTTTTCCTTGATAAGTTTTTAAAAGATGTTCAGCTTTTTTTTTTTTTTTTTGATCATGGTTTTCAGGCAAAACCAAATAAATATGCAGGTACTATGTTATGAAGTTTACAAATGTTATGTCAGTTTAGCTTTACAACAACCCTGGAGATAGGTGCTATTACGAACCCCATTTTGCAGTTGAAGAAACTGAAGCAGAAGAATATCAGATCAGTTTTCCTTGATAAGTTTTTAAAAGATGATGTTCAGACTTTTATATATATATATTTTTTGATTATGGCTTCAGGTAAAACCAAACAAATGCAGGTACTATGTTATGAAGTTTACAAATGTTATGTCAGTTTAGCTTTACAACAACCCTGGAGATAGGTGCTATTATATACCCCGTTTTACAGCTGAAGAAACTGAAGCAGAGGATATTTGATTTGCTACTATGTTTCTGAGGACATATTCAAACTTGAGTTTTCTTGACTCCCAAGTTCAGCACTCTTTTCACTGTGCTAGTTGAAGCAAATGAACTTCACCATAGTTTGAGATTGAAAGGACAGTATCTATCCTGTGGTAGAGAGAAAGTCCCACTTTCCAAAGCATTTTGTAATTCTCAAAGTAGGGTTGGAGGAAATTTAAGTCATGTGGTTGAAGTCCCTCATTTCCTAATGAGAGGAAGAATAATGCCTGAATGTGGCTCCAGATGCTCAGATGCCTAACCCAGGGCTCTTGCATCACACTAGAGAAGTAGTTTATCTCCCACGTCTATGTGCTCTTCATTCTTAATCAGAATTTCAGTTGTCCATCACTTGCTAACATTATGAAACCACCAACTTCTTGTAAACCTTGCTATTTGTAGAGTCTGGTAGAAGAATCACTCTTCCCACCCACTCCTACCCTTTTTTCTCCTCGACTTTTTATGAACACACTGAAATACAGTCTTGTCCCCTGCTCCCCTTGTGAAATAATTTGTTCTCACATTCTACTGGTCTTGAAACAACCAGGTTCCTACCACGTCAGCTCCATAATGAAGTTCCCCTTCCTGAAATCCAGCCATTGTTCCCTTCAGCATTAGGGCTCTTCATGATGAAACGTGCTCACCACATGTAGAATAACCCCTACATTTTCAGACACAGCCAATAAAGGGATCTATTTTGCTTGACTCTGCATAATTGTTACAGGAGTTTTGCTTATTTTCCCCCTCTCAATGACAAACAGGATATATTAAGGAAAAGGAGGTTAGGATCATTTGCCCTGTTTTTCATTTTCTTATTATTTTTTTTTCTTTTTGCTGAGGCAGTTGGGGGTTAAGTGACTTGCCTAGGGTCACACAGCTAGGAAGTGTTAAGTGTCTGAGGTAGATTTGAACTCGGATCCTCCTGACTTCAGGGCTGGTGCTTCATCCACTCCACCATCTAACTGCCCCTTGCCCTTTTGTTTTTAAAGAGAACCAATGACATTACAGGTAATGTCTAGACTTGAGCATGAATTGGATCTAAGTGAGGCAGAGTGAAGCAAAGTCATCTATCCCATTCTCTCTTCCAGTCATCAGTCAGTGACAGGACTAAAGCCTGGTGGAGGCCGAATGCAGTGGATGACCTTAGTGTCTCTGAGGTCTGACCAAAGTGTCAGTACTCCACAGCAACCGCTTCAAACCAGCTTCATGGCCACTTGTTCATTCGGCATGGGGAACTCTTTCCATGCGCGGGCCAGGCGCCACCTTAACTCGCTGATGGGTGGGAGGTCTCTTGGTCACCCTGTACAGAATGTGACTTTCCAGCTCCAGAAAGCCCAGGTCCTCCACCAGCCAGTGCCATGCCCCCTCCATCCGAGGATCCAGCGGTTACATAAATGCGGAAGTTCTTTGGGGGTCAGTTCCCTTCCCTGGGCAGGACACTCTCTAGGATGGTTGAGGTTGATATGGACATCGCCAGAGCTGGCTTAGTGTTTGGGGGGCTTCATAGGAAAGTGGGGGGGGGGAGAGAGTTGTCAGGCTGACCACCAAACTGGACGGCTGCGGAGCCGTGGTGCAGATCTCACGGATGCAGACCTGTGGAAATAGTCTATGGCGCCAGCCGGGAGACGGGATGACTCCCATTTGAATTGTCTCAGGAAGATTCTGAAGATCTGGCGGGATGACCTTGGCAGGATGACCCTGGCGGGATGGCTCCGGACCTTAAACTGCCCAGTTCCGACTACCGCAAAGGGCGCAGCTCCGGGGGGCGGCCGCATTGTTCCAGTACCTAACATACGTTTGACAAAAAAGCTCACGCAGGATAGGTGCTCTTGAATGGTCAGGAAAAGCGATCCAAGGACCCACTCCCAAACTCTCTTAAGAACTTACACCCGATTATGTGGCAGGGGAGACCCCGGCCCAGTGGCCCAGCGCTGCGAGCCCTCAGCGGAGAAGGGCCGGGCTCCGTGAGCGAAGCAGCACTGAAGTAGCCCACGGGCAACGTGAACTGGAAATCAGAGAAGCCCTCCAACGCTCACACCGACTGTTTGCGGCGGACTGTTGGGCACCGGTGGCCGAGCGCTCGGCGCTCGCAGCGATCTGATCGCGCAGTGGGACGCGCGCGATAACTGACCCTCGCCTAGTGACGTCAAAATGGGCCTCCCGTCCAGTGCAGGACAACCACCGACCTAGTGGCGCGAGGCCGTGGCCAACTGCCGAGACTGCGGCTCCTCCGAGTCCCGGGAGGGTGTCGGGAGACCCGGGGGAGAGTCCTGGGGGGTCCGCGCCGTCCCAGAGGCACCGTCCTCCCCCCCGCCGCTCACCTCGGCGGTTAGGGACAAGGGCGCGGAAGGAATCACCGTTAAAAGCGGAGTGGCTTCCAAAGTTTGTCTCGGGGCGGCTTTGTGAGGCTTATAACGGCCAAGACGTTGGAGGCAGCCACGCGCGCGCTTAAAGTGGAAAGCCACCTTATCTAAGAGTAAAAATTCGCTTACAGTCCTCCGACATCATCTGCCATGGAAACGAGATTATCTATATCTATATCTATATCTATATCTATATCTATATCTATATCTATATCTATATATCTATATCTATATGCTAAATTTCCCATACACACACACACACACACACACACACACACACACACACACACACACATTGGAGGAAATGCTAAGTTTCCCTTACGGGTTAAGTCAATTCCCCACTAATTTCATAGAAATCCTCCTATCCACTCTTCCCCCAGACCCCTTCAGTGAGTGGACCCCAGGTTAAGCAAGCCTACCTCCTACTAACCTTGGAGAAAGTGATATCCTTGGCACCTGGGGCTTACAGACTTCCCAATGAGTCTGGACCAACATGTGCTTAGTTATACCTGCTGACACACACGAGGGACAGGCAGAGGCCAAAGAGGTTCAGAATTAGGTCTAGTCTTGGCTGATAAAATTTGAGGAACAGGCATAGAGGAAAGCAAACTATGATTTTTTACACATTTTATAGATGAGGGGGGGAAGAATTAAAGGAAGAATAAAGAGTTTAGTAAAGATGGAACAAAATTTTACCCAAGTAACAAAAGCTATTAAAATTAGAATAGTCTAAGTAGAAATTTTTTTTAAATCAGTAAAATTAGAGAGAAAGAGACAGACAGACAGAGAGAGAGAGAGAGAGAGAGAGAGAGAGAGAGAGAGAGAGAGAGAGAGAGAGAGAGAGAGAGAGAGAAAGAGAGAATAAAATCAAGAGACAAAAAAAATTCCCAGAAGAATATCTCTTACCAAAATCAATTGACCAAAAATCACATCATGGGGAGAAAATCTAAGAGTAATCAACAACCTGAAAACTACAACTAAAAAAGGGAAAAAAAAAAAAGGAAAAAAAAAAGCCTAAATAGAGTACTTGAAGAAATCATGAATTACAAAGTGCCCATACTTAACTAGGACCAGCGGCCAAAACGGACTCCTTTTTTTTCAAGAAACCTCAAAAGAAAAACTCCCAGTAATGTCAAAGCCAAACCCAGGACTTCCAAGTAAAAGAAAAAATACAGGATGGGTTAGAATGATATTTCTGAAAGCCAAAGATTAAGGTTTACATAAAAAATACCTATCAAAACTGAGTATGATCCTATGGGTGGGAGTCGGGGAAGAACGGATCTTTTAACATAATAGTGGACTTCCAAGCATTGCTGATGCGAAGAATAAACACAAGAGAAACCTAGAAAGGTTATTGGTATTGTTTACTTATTTCAGTTGTGTCCGATTTTTTGTAATGTCGTTTGATGTATTTGTGGAAAAGATACTGGAGTGGTTTGCTATTCCCTTCTCCAGTTCATTTTACAGATGATGAGACAGACAAACAGGGTTAAGTGATTTGCCCAGGATCACACATTAAGTTTCTAAGGCCAGATCTGAATTCAGGAAGATGATTTTTCCTTACTCTGAGCCCAGCACTCTATTTACTGTACCAAGCAGTTGCAGAACGGTTAGTACTCTGGAGCAATCGTTAGGGACAAAATCATGAATAAATGTTTAAATTTTAATGAGAGGAGATGCAACAAGTGCCCCCTAGGATTCCTAACATTTCCAAGGGTCAAAGAAGGAATTAAATTAGGTGATCTGGTTCTATTTTGATACAAAGTGAAAAAAAAAAAGTGGAGGGAAGGCTTACACTAGGAAGTAAAGAGGGTAGGTAAATAAGAAAAAGATCATACAACCATGGAAGAAGAGGTGGGAAAATAAATGAGATAAAATCAGATTTTCACCTGAAATGATCAAAGAAAGGTTGAACACATGTAGACATATGGTGTAAAAACATTAAGCAATAGGGAAACAATCAGGAATAAGAAAAGAGGGGAGAGGATTTAAGAACAAATTGTTGGGGAAATTCTGAGAGTGCTAGGTATAATGAAGCAATTTATTAATAAAGCTAGCAAATAACAATATAGTAGGACATCGACTTAAAATGGACAAGGGTAGCTGGCAGGAGGTGGAGCCTGTAATTGGCATCTGGACCAAAGAAAGGGGAGTGGTAATGGAATAGAAAGAGATTGGTTAGTATTTTCTCTCAGTATTTTCTTTGCAAATGAGTGAGGGACAAGGGAAGAATAAGGAAAGAAGAAAATAGCAGAGGAAAGAAGAGAAATAGTTAACTATAGTAGCCATGAACAGGACTAAGATGTGCATATTAAATGGAAGAAGGTTGCAGAATGGATTAAAAAGTAGAATAATATGTTTGGTTGGTTTATAAGAATCACATTTGAGATAGAATCACACAAAATTAAGAGTTTGAAACAGAGTTTATATGCTCCAGTTGAACATAAAAAAAGAGAGGTAATAATGATGATCTCAGATAATAGGAAAAACAGACATAATTAAAAATGATAAACTGGAAAACTATTATGATTTAAGGGTCCATTAACAGTATAATTAGATGAATATGAATCAACATGCAAAGTAAAAATGTTATTTTACAGAAGGAAACCTTTGGGGACCTCAATGGACCTCTTTTGCCCCCTCCCAATATATTGATAAAATCTAGAACTGGGTGTTTTTTGGAGAGTGAGAAGGGGAAAAAATTTAATAAAATGGCTATCTAATCTGACTTAAAAAGAGAGGAAAACCAAATTGCCAGTATTAAAAAAGAAAAAAAATCACCAGTAAAAATGAAATAAAGAAAATCACAAGGGATTATTTTGCCCAATTATATGTGCATAACTTATATGAAATGGATGGATAATTACAGTAATGTAAACTATCCAGATTAATAGTTTGAGAAATAGAAAAGTTAAACTCAATTTCAGAAAGACATTTAGCTAAGCTATAAATGACCGGCTATTCCCCTAAAGAAAAAAAAAGGCCCATGGCCAGATGATTTTATAAGTAAATTCTGTCAAGCATTTGAATAGCAATTTAAATATATAAAATTTGCCAAATTGGGAAAGGATCTTGCTAAATACAATTATGCTAAATCCAAACACCAATATGAGCCTGCTAGAAAAACAAGAAAATGACATGCTTATCTCCTTAATACTGATGCAATATATATTAATATTATTTGCTATTTTTCATGTTTCATGTTATGTTTCATGTTCAGAGGTGATACAAATATATTTAAAAGTGTATACACTCTGATCAGGTTTATGGAATTTATATATCAACTGGATGTTCTCTCTAAAATGTAATGTTCTCTGTTGGGGTTTTCTTGGGTCTCTGGGAGCAGCTCCTGCAAAGTCCTATCTCCTTCATTTGGGGCTCGGCTAGTTTTCTGGGGGCCTTCTAGAGTCTTGATTTCAGTGGAGAAGCCAAGGAGAGCCTGTCATCAAATGTGGTGTGAGATGGGATGAATCTGTCTTGAGTCCAAGGGCTTGTGCTTCAGCCTCCAGCCACCACAAAGGTGGACAATGGGATGAATCTGTCTCAGCCTCTGAGAGCTTCTAGTGTGCTTGTCTTTTTTGGTCCTGAGAACTTCTAATTTATATATATGCTCCACACTGAGTATACACCAATCATTATATCACTAGGAAACCATTAGTTGTTGGATTAAATCAATGCTGAACTGGATTTACCACTTTCTCCTCAATTCTACTTAGTGCCTTGTTTCAAGTTCTGGCCCATAACATGTCCTTGTAGGGTTAAATCAATCATACTGAGCCATGCTAAATGAGATAACTATTGTCTCTACCAATTCCATTGACTTAGTACCTTATAAGAATCCTTTGTTTCAAGTTCAGAGTTCTGGCCCATAACAATCAACCAAGATTGATTCAACATAAGGAAAATTATAAATGGTGATCAACTACATTGATTTATAATTTCAATAAAAATAGTGTGTGTGTATATGTATGTGTATGTGTGTTTATCGAGATGCTGAAAAAATTTGCAAAACAAAAAACCATTTATTTGTAAAAATCAATAAAAATAGAATACATGAGTCTTTTCTTAATATAATAAATATTACTTATGTAAAACTGTGGGCCAACATAATATTGAATGGAGAAATGCTTGGAGTTTTTTTAGTAAGAACAATAACAAAGAACTCTTATTATCATGATCATTATTTAACATAGTGATAGAGATGCTAGTTATACAAATAAAACTAAAAAAAGAAAAAATTAAGGGAATAACAGAAGCAAAGAGAAAGTAAAACAGTTGGAAATATCTTGTCAGATAATGTAATCATGTGTCTGAAGAATTCTAGAAATTCAAATTAAAAATAGATATAAATACATATAAATTATGCTTTCTGTACGCTACTAACAAAATTCTTTTTTTTTTTTTTTTTTTTTTTTTTTTTTCCTGAGGCTGGGATTAAGTGACTTGCCCAGGGTCATGCAGCCAGGAAGTGTTAAGTGTCTGAGACCAAATTTGAACTCGGGTCCTCCTGAAATCAGGGATGGTGCTCTATCCACCGCGCCACCTAGCTGCCCATACTAACAAAATTCAGCAAAAAGATATAGGAAAAAAATTCATTGAGAATATTTACCAGATGATGTAATCATATATCTAGAGAATTCTAAAAATTCAAATAAAAAATAAAACAATAATTTTGGCAAAATAATAGGATATAAAATAAATCCACTTAAATCATCATGTTTTCTGTATGCTACTAAACAAGGCTCAGCAGGAAGAAATAGAAAAAAGAAAATTCCATTCAAAATAACTTCAGGACATGTAAAATATTCATGAATCTATCAGGACACACATGGGAATCTTATCAATAAAACTTTAAAAGTACTATAAAAATAAGTGATCAAAGAAATAAGAAGGAAATTAATAAATGTTGGAGGGCTGTGGTACAACAGGTACTCTCATGCACTACTGGTGAAATAGTGAATTGGGCTCCTAGTTACAAAACTGTACAAGCTCCTGATAAAACTGGTGGCACCCTTTGGCCGCAGTGCTGGATCTGGAGTCAGGATGGCCTGAATTCTTTTGACCTCAGACACTTTGTAGTTATGTAACTCTGGGCAATCAAATCCATATGTATATATGTGTGAATACAAGTCATTCCTCAATTGATAGATGCTACAAAGATATAAACAATTTTCAGATGAAGGAATTAAAGAAAATGGCTATAAATGTATAATCGTCATGAAAAAATGCTCTAAGTCATGATTGAGAAATGATAGAGAAATGCAAATCAAGACAACCCTGAGGTACCATTCTTAGATTGGCTAAGATGGCAAGAAAAGATGATGATAAATGTTGGAGAAGATATGCAAAAACTGGGATATTAATGCATTTTTGGTGGTTATGAACTGACCCAACCATTCTGGGTAACAATTTGGAACTATGCCCAAAAGATTATCAAACTGTGCATATCCTTTGGTCTAATAGTGTCACTACTAACCCAAAGAGATCATGAAAAAGGGAAAAGGATTCAAGTATGCAAAAATGTTTATAGCATCCCTTTTTGTGGTGGCAAGGAACTGAAAACTGAGTGGATGCCCATCAGTTGGTGAAATGGCTGAGTAAGTTATGGTACTTGAATATAATGCAATATTATTGTTCTATAAGAAATGATGAGCAGGCTGATTTCAGAAAAGCCTGGGACGATTTGCATGAGCTGATGCTCGGTAAAGTAGAACCAAGAGAACATTGTCCACAGCAACAACAAGTTTATGTGATGATCTATTGTGATGGACATGGCTCTTTCCAACAATGAGGTGATTCAAGGCTATTCCAATAGATTTGTGATGGAGAAAGCCATCCTCATCTAGAGAGAACTATGGAGATTAAATATGGATCAAAGCAAGGTATTTTTCACATTTTGTTGTTTTATTTGTTTGCTTGTTATTTTAATTTTCTTTGTCATTTTTTATCTAGTTTTTCCTTTATAGCACAACAAATATAGAACTATGTTTAGGAGAAGTGTACATGTTTAACCTATATTGGATTACTTGCTTCTAGGGATGAGAAAAGGGAAGGAGGAGAAAGAGAAATTGGAACCCAGGTTTTGTAAGGGAATGTTGAAAACTAACTTTCCACATATTTGAAAAAAAACAACTATCATGATAATTTTCCATGGACAGCTGGATGAAGGGTACACTGCCGAGGGAGAGGCAACTGAGGTAGCGAGACAAGCAGAATGCTACCAGAAGAGTCCAGGAGAGCAGACTTCAGTCTGCCAGTGGGAAGAAGGGGACAAAAGTAAGATGTTGGAGAGGGATAATAAGGACGCAGCAAGCCTCAGTGAATGGAAGAGTGCTTTCTAAATTGACCAAAAATTGGTCAGTTTGGAACGGGGGTGGATTTAAGAGGAAGGTAATGAGTTTTCTCTGGAATGTTTTTGACTTTGGAAATGCATGAAGAACACCCAGTTCAAAAGTCCTAGTTCTGATCTTCTACTGGTCACCTCAACTTATTTCGCCACCTGCCTTTGCTTCTACTGCCATAAACCACCAAATGAAACTGGGAAAAGTCTCACAACTGCTAATGGGCCACATTTCAAGTGTGTGTTCTCCACCCACAGCTGGTCCTCACTAAAGTCGGCCAATTAATATTTGTTAAGAAGCTTGTGTGCTAAGCACTAGAGCTACAAAATGATATATATATATATATATATATATAAATTTTTTTACAATTTTTCAGATGCACATTTATTTTAATAGTATTTATTTTTCCAAAATACTTGTATAGTTTTTAACATTTGCCTTTGCAAAACTTTCCTTTTCCCCCCACCTCTTTCTGCCTCTTCCCTTTTACTAAACAATAAGCGGTCTGATACAGGTTAAGTGGACAATTCTTCTGAACACACATGCCACATTCGTCACGCTGAACAAGAAGAATCATTTCGAAAAGGGAAGAGAGCCACAGATAACACAAGGCGGAGATGCTCTGGTGTGACCCGCCTTCTCCCGGTGGCTCTATCTCTGGATGCCGAAGGCTCTCCGTCATCCATCTGTCGGATTGCCTGGGATCGCGGAGTTGTGGGAGAGCGCGTCCATCAGAGCTGACTGTGGAACCACCTTGATGTGGCGGTGCACAGTGATGTGGCTCCGCTCACTTCCCTCAGCCTCAGTTCCTGCCAGTCTCTCGGGCCTCTCTGAATGCTCCTGCCCGTCGTTTGTCACCGAACAATCACATCCCCGCACATTCACGTACCGTCACAGGTTCCCCCTTCCCCCACCCCCGGGCCTCCGCTGTTTCCGGTCGGTCCCTTCCCTAAGATCTCTCTGGGATAGGGGCCCAGTAGACGCCGCTGCTCCCAGGGGGCCCAAGGGCTCTCACAGGGAGGACGAGCAGAGACAAGGCCCGGGCCGGGCGTTCGGGCCCAGCCGCAGGCCCTGCCCGGCCGCCTGTCCTGGGCCCCGTCTCGGAAGCCCGTTGCCGCCTCTCGGCCGTGTCCGGCTGTCTGGGGCTCCTCACTGCAGCCGCCTGCCTGGCAGCGCCCCCTCCTCCGCCATGTGGGGGCAGCCGTATCCGCGGAGTCCGGACCCCTCCCCCAGCCCCATTAGCCAGAGCGCTGCCCGGAAGGGCCGAGCGTGTCACGGGACGGTCACGAGGCAGAAGACAAAGCGCAGTGACGGCGACCGGGTCACGGGACTGACCATGCGGAGGAGTTCCCCCCAAAGGGGCCGGGGCCGCGCGGGACGTGGCGCCGCACTCGGGGGCCTGAGCGAGAGCCGCCCGCCCTCCCCCTTATTTAGCGGTGGACTTCTCTCCTTCCCCAATTTTCAGTTAAGGGGGACCACAGTAGACAGCCGTAAGTCACCCTGACACCGCTAGGGGGCGCGCTTGGGAGCTGCAGCCCACAAGGATGGCGGAGACTCCCAGACATCGCGAGAGTGCCCGCGGCCACGCCCACGCCGGGTGCCGGGAGCGTCGAGCCCGACGGCGCTGGGGACCAGGACCGGTACAGCGCCGCCGCCTCCCCCCGTGGGTGACTCGATGGCTCACCGGCTCTGAGGGACTACAGGGTTAGTCCGAACCGACCTACGCGAGGGGGGGAGGGGCGTAGCGTCCCCCGCAGGTGGGCGTGCATGGCTCCGAGGGCGGAGGGGAGCTGGTGTCCAAAGCGGGGAGGGGGGAGGGGGGTATGGGAGGCCGAGAACCCCGCCCCCAGGAAGTGGAGGCCCCGCCCCGGGCGGCACTGAGCCGAGCGGGGCACGAGCCCAGCTCGTTTCCGAGGCGGCTCCGAACTCGGGCTCCAGCCGCTGCCCCCCCCTGCCTCTAGCCCGCGCGATGCCCGGCACACGCTGACGGGGGAAGGGAGGCGCGAGGACGTCCCCGAAGCCCCCAGCAAACAGACCAGCTCCGAGCAGGGGGCGGGGGCGGGCCCTGAGGCCGGTGCTGAAGCCGCCTCCCCCCTCCTGGGCTCTGTCTCCTCTAGAGAACAGTTTATCCCCCGGTGACCAGCAGGAAGCCAGGAGAGAGCCGGCCTTCGGGTGGGGGGGGGCGGGGGAAACGCTTATTGCCGCTTCCGTTAAAACAGCCCTTCCCTCGCCTCCATGGAGGAGCTGTTCTCCCTCTCCCAGCGGGCCCCGGGGCTCTTCACCAGAACGGCCGAAAGGAAGGCTTCCTTCCCCTGGAGTGGCCCGAGGAGCTCCGGGCCCAGAGAAGCGGCCGCAAGGTAGGGCGGAGATTGTCCCCGAGCACGTTCCTTCGCCAGGTTTAAACTGGGATTAAATGTAGGAGACTGGCGCTTTTGCCTTGCCCGGCTTCCCGGGGGCGGAGCTGTCGGGCAAAAAGGGACAGGGAGGCCCCTCCCAGGAGTGGACTGGCTTCCTGACCTGGAGGAGCGGCGGGACTCGAGCTCCCCACGTGTTCCTGTTAACTCCCGGGGAGTTTGTTCGCCAGCTACGGGGGGCCGCGGTCCTGCCCCTCAAGGGGCAGTGGAAATCATTCCTGGCGGCAGCTTGTCTTACCGGGAGCCGTGGCCTCTGATTCCACTGGAGAGACTCGGTTTTTTTACATTCCCCGGGCCCCCAACCCTTCTGATTACAAGAGGGAAGAGGACGGCAGTTACCCATAACTCCCTGTTTGAAGATAGGCCATGACAAGGATGAGCTTAGGGGAGCGCAGTAAGGTGAGAAGCTTTTTGGGCCCAGACAACCCCCGACAGTCACCCCACAGTAAGAATAAATATCGAAGGAATACATTTTGAAAGATCAATAGACACCGGAGCAGATAGGTCAGCCATTGGTGGACCCCGGGGCCACAGATATGGCCTTTAAAGCAAACAGATGTCTCTTCAGGGGGTAGGGACAAAGTCACAACAAAGTGCCTGGTGGCTTTAATGACAAGTAGAAGGATTTTGGCCTTATGTCCTTGATAATCTGCCTATAAATCTTTGGGGCCAAGATATACTTCAAAAGATGGGGGTATCCATACAAATTAGACATCTTCCCCCCCCCCCCCTGAGGCTGGGGTTAAGTGACTTGCCCAGGGTCACACAGCTAGGAAGTGTTAAGTGTCTGAGACCAGATTTGAACTCAAGTCCTCCTGAATTCAGGGCTGGTGCTCTATCCACTGCGCCCCCTAGCTGTCCCCGACATTGAGGTTTTTAATAAGGATCACTGTTAAGGAAGGCAAGAGTGAAGTACCCCCTGAATAACTTGGAAGGAGGGATTTTCCATATGGTGGAACGGTGGCCCCTTTCTCTAGAAAAGTTGACCGCTCTGATAGAAATAATGAACCGTGTGAGGCTGGCCATATTGATTCATCTAATAGTCCGTGGAATTGGAATTCACCTATTTTTGCTATAAAAAAGAAATCAGAAAAGGAGAGAATGTTGACCAACCTTAGACGCATAAATGATAGAACGCAAGACATGGGCAGCTTTCAACCAGGATTGCCCTTTCTCAATATGAGACTAAAAGGATGGTCTTTATGAATAATAGACTTGAAGGGTAGTTTCTATACTATCTATACTATACAACCAGAGGACAGGCCGTATTTTGCATTTTCATTACCTTCTATAAATTTAAAAGCTCCACATAGAGATATCAATGGAAAGTTTTCCCCCAAGGGATGAAAAATAGCCCCACTATTTGTCAGCAATTTTGTAGCAGCCACCATCCACACAATTAGAGACTGCTTTCCACAGGCTTGTATTATACGTTACATGGATGATATCCTGTGCTCTCATCCTGAAGCTGGAATATCAGAAACGATTTTAAATATGATGAATAAGGAGCTAGAAGAGCAAGGCTTACTTGTAGCACCAGAAAAAAATATAGCTTTCCCCAACCTCATATTTAGAACAGACAGTATATCAGACAGATACAAAACCACAAAAGGTCACTATAAGAAGGGATCAATTAAAGTCCTTGAATGACTTTCAAAAACTATTGAGAGATGTCAGTTGGCTTTGACCTCATTTGAGAATAGGAACTCATGAGCTAGGAAAGCTTTTAAGAAGATCCTAATCTTGGGGCAGCTAGCTGATAGTGGACAGAGCACCAGCCCTGAAGTCTGGAGGACCTGAGTTCAAATCTGGTCTCGGGCACTTAACACTTCCTGGCTGTGTGACCCTGGGCAAGTCACTCAGCAAAAAAAAAAAAAAAAAAAAAAAAGATCCTAATCTTAATTCTCCAAATCAATTAGCCTCAGAGGCAGATATACAACTTGAGAGGGTGGAATCTGCAATTGAAAATGTAAAACTCAAAGAATAGAAAAGGGTCCCTATTGAGATAATCATTTTGCCAACTCCATTGATTCCTTTTGGAGCCTTACATCAGCAAGCGGGAATCCTAGAGGGAGTATTCCTGCCATTCCAAACAAAAAGATCTGCAACTCCCTTATAGACAACTTGTAGTGCAACTTATATCTAAGGCACTATATGGCAGGTGGACATCACTCATTAGCCATCTTTTGGGCGTCTTCACTATATACATATGATTGTGGATGCATTCTCTGGGTTTACTATGGCTACCCTTCAAGCTTTGGAAGGTACTTCTGTACAAAGACACTCGCAGAACAAAAGAACAGGTTGTCAGACAGGCAACCAGATATCACAGTCATGTGGAAAGATCCAAATACGGGTCATTGGGCTGGTCCAGTAAAATTACTACCATGGGGATGAGGTTATGTTTGTGTTCTTCCAGAAAATGCAGAACCAGCCTGAGACCCCAGAGAAACATCTGAACATGTCAGCACTGGCCGTGAGGATGAGGACCCTAAGTATCCAGGGAAACCCTTCGAAAAAGGACTGAGGGAAGAGGAAGCAAGACTGATGGAGAAGAGGTGATAGGACATTGGCTTGTCTCTTCGAGATGATGTCTATCACAGGTGCCTCCAGGAGGGAAGAAAGACTGTACTGAATTACATGCCTTACTCCCCCGTGGGTTAAACCTGTCACTTGGTATGATAACTTGGCCCTGATAACTGTGAAAGATACTGATGGTTTGGGAAGAACAGCATGTAATTCACATATTGTGAGTATAAGACTGTATCTATGTAGCTTTTAACTACTCGAGCCCCCCTATGTTTTTCTAGTATCAATTTGTCTGGTGAAGGGAAACAATACAACATGTGCCATTGTCCTTTTCCAAATTCTGAGAGTCCAATTTTTTGAACATGAGCAATGGTGATCAGTGCAGAAATTGTTCTTAAATATTCACACTCGAAAAAATGTGCCCATGTCACCGACTCCTAGACCTTATTATTCCATTTGTTCCCTCACCGATAATGTTACATGGAGCTTTTTTGCACCTCGGGAAAATTGTAATACTCATCTTAATATTAATATAACTCTCACTGTAGGGGATGGGGGGGGCCTAGGTTGTGTAGTCTGACACTTGAAAGAGCTAATTAACTGTGGGAACAGTTAATTTTGGGTTAAATATTGTAAAATATTACATGGGAAATAAGTCACTTGTGCAAAATACAACATGAAGTAACAGATTCTTATATTAACGATATTGACTTCCAAGATATTGCTAATATTCTGTTAAATTGGATAAATCAACTCAATCCTTTTAATAATGTATTAAGCTTGCTGTTAGTTTTGTTTCCTTCTTTCCTCCCTATTTTCTAAGATTGCTTGCCATACTTTAAGTGAGCTTCAAACATCCATTATCTCAAGTTAGCACAGAAAAAAGGAGGAGCTGCTGAGGGCCAGTTCTGAGGAGTCAGAGGACTCGGGCCAGCCCAGGCTTTCCCTGCTGCTTGTCCTGGAGCCAGACTGCTGTGTAAACTCAGGAATGTGGGCTCCCCACTTTTTCTTCTGTCTCTTGAGACCAGTCTTGTAAGGGTCGAAGGAGAAGTCATGGACAGTGCAAACAGGAAGTAAACAGGCATTGTTGCCTGAGACCCCTGGAAGTGGTTTCTGTAATAAACAGAGACCTCCTCATATGCTGGAATTCTGGTTACATTGAGATCGCATTGTTAACAGGAGGTATCTCCTCTGATCGGCTGTGCGTGTGACCTCATAGACCCTATTTAAGCTTTAGGGATGAGGAAGCAGGTCCTCTTTGACCCGGAGTTCACTAGGAGTCAGCAGGAGGTCAACTAGGGGCAGGATGTGAATATGTGAATAAAGGATCTTGAGCTTGCACATGGCTGTTCTCAAGCCCTCTATCGTGCATTTAAATCATTGTTCTATGAAACAATGGCCAGAGATCTCTGAAGACCTCCAACAGAGGTAAGCTTGGTAAAATTGGTTTAAGCTCTGCAAAAGACAGTGACCACAGAGTTCTCTGAGGGCCTGGGAATGAGCAGAGACTGGTAATAGTGAAGGCAGAGTGGGCATTAACAAGGGTATTCACAGGAGTAGTGAATGCCTTGTGGGCATTCATACAGTATTATCTTTGTATATAGCAAAGAAGCCAGGAGACAGCTGTGGTTCATGTTTCCCATGGGAAAAATGCTTAATATTGCTTTAGCTAAAAAACCCTTACCTTCAGATTAATAAACAGAGCTTGTTCTTCCATCTCCCACCTGGCCTGTGTGCACAGTTCTTTCTCCCTTCACATTCAGTCAGCATCTGACCATGGCTGGCAGACACAGGTGTTCCCAACAGCCTCCAGAAGCCACACCTCCCAGATGAAGGAAAGAATTGATAATAATCATAACCATAAATGGAATGAAATTTCCCATTAAAAAAAGAGTACATTAAAAAAATCAGTCCTACAATGTGATATTTACAATAAACACAACTGAAGCAGAAAGACACATAGAATAAAAGTAAGGGGCTGAAGAATCTGGTATGCTGCAGCTGAAATTTAAAAAAAAGTAGCAATCCTGATCTGACAAAAGCAAAAATCTAATTAAAAAGAGACAAGAAAGAGAACTATATCTTGCTAAAAGGTATGACAGACAATGAAGTACTACCAATACTGAATATCTATGTGCCGAGTGGTATGACATCCAGATAACAGGTTCATGATCCAACGAGATAGCAAGTATTACAAAAAGGAAAATAGTTTTGAAAAATGAAAAAGCTTTTGCACAAACAAAATCAATACAGGATCAGAGAAGAAACAAAGTTGGGAAACAATATTTACAGCAAGTTACTCTGATAAAGGCCTCATTTATAAAATATAGAGAACTAGACCAGATTTCTAAGAATACAATCCATTTCCCAACTGATAAATGGTGGAGGAGTACAGACAGACAGTTTTCAGGTGAAGAAATCAAAGCAAATCAACAGGCATATGAAGAAGTGTTGTAAATCATTTTTGATTAGAGAAATCCAAAGTAAAACAACTCTGAGGTACCATCTCACACCCAGCAAATATAATAAAAAAAAAAAAAAAGAAAAATGACATATTAAAGAAGATGTGGGAAAATTGGAATACTAATGCTTTCTTGGTGGAGTTGTGAACTAATCCAACTGAATTCTGGAGAGCAATTTGGAATTTTGTCCAAAGGGCAAACTGTATGCCCTTTGATCCAGCAATATCACTACCTACTAGTATATGTATACACAAAAATTAGCCCCTTTTCATGGTTGCAAAATATTGAAAACTGAAGGGATGCCCATCTGGGGAATGGCTGAAAAAGCTGTGGTATATAAACACAATGGAATACTATTACACAATAAGAACTAATGGAATAGCCAGATTTCAGAAAAACCTGTTAAGACTTATGTGAATTGATGCAAAGTGAAATGAACAGAATCAGGAAAACATTGTACACAAAATCAGCAACATTGTGTGATCAGCTATGAATGACTGGTCTCTCCTTAGCAATACAATGATCCAAGACAAGTACAAAGGATTCAGGAAGGAAAATGCTGTTTACATCCAAATAAAGAACTGATTGATGCACTATGAATGCAGATTGAAGCATACTTTTTTCACTTTATTTTTTTCTTTTTTCACCACTGTGATTAATATGGAAATAGATTTTACATGATAGCACGTGCGTAACCTATTTCAAATTATCAAGCATTTTAGGGAGAGGGGAAAAGGAGGGAAGGAGGGAGAAAAATTTAAAACTCAAAACATGAGTTGCGAAATGATCCAACCATTTGGAGACAATTTGGAACTATTCCAAATGGGTATAAAACTCTGCATGCCCTTTGATCCAGCAGTGTCTCTGCTGGATCTGTATCCCAAAGAGAGCATAAGAAAGGGAAAAGGATGCACATGTGCAAAAATGTTTGTAGCAGCTCTCTTTGTGGTGGCAAGGAATTAGAAAATGAGTGGATGCCCATCAGGCAAATTATGCTATGTGTATGTAATGAATATTAATGTTCCATGAGAAATGATGAGCAGGCTGATTTCAAAAAATCCTGGAAAGACTTAAATGAATTGATGCTCATGAAGTGAGCAGAACCAGGAGAACACTGTACCCAGTAACAAAATTAGACTTATCTCTTCTCAGAAATGTAGTAATCCAAGACAATTCCAGTTGATTTGGGATAAAAAATGCTATCCACATCCAGGGAGAGATCGAAGCATAGTATTTTTATCCCTTTGGTGGTTTGTTTGTTTCCTTTTCCTTTCTCATAAATTTTTTTTTCTTTTTGGTCTGATTTTTTCCTGCACAACAGAACAAATACAGAAATATGTTTAAGTATATCGTATATGTATAACTTATATCAGATTGCTGTCTTGGGAGGGGGAATTAGAATGGAAAGGAGAAAAAAAACTGAAACACAAAATCTTACCAAAATGAATGCTGAAAACTATCTTTACACATATTTGGAAAAATAAAATACTATTGACTAAAAATTGCCTAAATAAATAAATAAATAAAAATAAAGCAAGCAAACAAACCAAAAAAAAGGCTTTGATTTTTTTTTTTTTTTTTTTTTTGCCTTTCTGAGGCTCTCATACAGGGGACCAATGGAAAGAGCAGAACAACATCACCAAGCAGATAAAAACAAATGAGAAGCTCTGGCAATGAGAGCTGGATGCTCTGAGAAAGAAGCATCTGTTTGTGCATCAAGAAAAGATCAAATTGGGCCAGAGAAAGAAGAGCAGAGAAGATTAACTCCCTGCTCAGGAGCACTAGAGAGCCTTGTTAGCCAGCCCATCACAGAACAGTCATGCCTTGTATGTCCTCCTGGCCATGTGCCCAAGGCACACGTAAAATCTCCAAGGATTTGTTAAAACGGTTCCTTACCACTTCAGGTGCCATGAGTCATACTGCTAGAAGGAACCTAAAAAGCACTAAGAGATTCCCAAGTCTTGGACAAGAAAACAAAAGACCACAGAGAGCATTTTCCTCACCACTATATACTGAAGGCCAGGGATGCAAAGAAGAAAAGTGATTTGGAGGGGCAAAGAGCTTGCTAGAAAAGTGCTCTCTGAAAACAGATCAGATTTCTGGATCGTGGTTAAGAGCCAAAGAATGATGGCCTAGTCAGGGACATGGTACACCAGACATTGACAAGATAACTTAGATTGGTGCTTTCTGTGAGATTCCTTCTTTGCTTGGTCTCTTGTGCCTTCCTTCAGTGTGTATCTGGAGCTATTTTCATTTTCCTTTTGCTCCTCTAATGATTAAGAGTGAATGGTACAATCACATAGTGTGACGTTTAGTTTTGAGCTACCTTTTGCCTGTTTCCTTTGCTGAGCATGAAACAAAAACTAGAGTTCCTGAGAAACTTTATTCCCAAGATATGACTGGAGTTACTGTAGTAGCAGATGGAAGAGGAAAGACCTAATCAGAGAAGAGAACAGAGACCCACTGCTCAGCTCAGCCCCTGGGAAAACCGTTAGACTAGGGCTTCTTCTGAAATGAAGGGACTTCCCCGTTTGGAGCAATCTGTAAGGCAGTCTGGCCTTTTTGAGAATCATCTCCTCATCAGGTGTACAGCTGTTGTCATCCTGCTTTTTTTAGTTCAACACAAACACAGCTTCTTGGAGCTCCCACCTTGCCCAAGATTTCCTGAATTGCCTCTGAACCTGAAAGTCTAATTTTGTACTTCTCCAATATTTTAAGGAAATGACTTTTGAGATCTAGACCTCATCCACTTCCTCTGATATGGCTCAGAAATGCTTTGACTATTCAGGTTTGATGGCAAAGGGATTGCTTTTTCACCAGCCCTTCAAAACATGTTTACCTGCTGAGGGAATCTTGAGTGTTTTATATTTCCATATCTCTTGGGCTCCTGTGAATCCTTTGCCTCTTAGACACTTTCTAAGAAGTGATGATGAAATAAAGGTGCTTCCATACCTGGAGAAAAAACAAAAAACAAGGCTGCATTTGGTTGAAGTCTTCCAGATCTAGTCAAGAGCATTTTAAACTAAAAGAGATGGGGACTAAAGCAATCTATGTAAACTCTACTACATGTGACCATTGATATAATGGAGTAAAGAAGAACTGCAATAGAGGCACCCAGAAGTTCATGTACAACTTTTAAGAAAGGAGGAAGTAGCAAAACCTTTACGAAATGTCTGTACCCAGACAACCAAAGTTTATGCAACAACAACAAAATGAACTAGAAATCCAAATTCAAGAAGGCAAATTCAACTTCAGAGAGGCCAGTAAGACTTGATGGGGTGAGAAATGTGATCCTTAGGAAAATATAAGACTCAGAATATAAAAATATATAAAATATAAAATATAAGAAGCATGCTCAGTTAAAGGGGCATAGGGGAGGGGGCAGTCAAAAGGGAATAGATAGGGAAGGGGGCAAAGGGGAATATATAGAGAAAGGGCAGTTTAAGCCATTCACAGAAGGGATCCCATACTGTAACATGTCTAAGGACTCTGCTCCAAAGAGAAGCTCACCACTAGTTGCAGTAACCGAAAGGAGTATCCGAAAACTCTTATCCTTAGGAAAAGTTTTCCCAGCACCACATCTAAATGTTTTTTTTTTTTTTTTTTTTTTTTTGCTCCATACATTATTTACCTGCACCTAAGGCCCAAAAACTTATTTGCCTAATTCCTCTTCTGAAGGACCCAATGACCCAGTCCCAAGTATAGAAGCACAAGCTCCCATAGTGCTTCCCACTTTCCAAGCACACCATGCACAGAAAACAAGTTTATGGAATAACACTGAGGAGCCAGAGAATATCTACAAGAAAGCTTCCAGAATGGTGAAGGGTCTTGAATTTATGTCACATGGTGACTGGTTGATGAGCTAGAAGGCTTGGCCAAAGGCACAATGGATAGAGCACTACACCTGGAGTCAGAAAGACCTGAAGTGGAGTCCTGCTTCAGACATTTACCAGCCATGTGATTATCAGCAAGTCACCTAATCTGCCTGCCTCAGTTTATCTGGAAATGTGGATGCTAAAAACAGGGACTTCACAGTGTTATGGAAGGGATCAAATAATCAATGGAAAGGGTCTTGTAAATCTTTAAGCACTATGTAAAATGCTTGTTATTAAGAATCAAAGGGGGAAGGAGGAAGGGAGATGTTAGTGATCATCAAGTACCTAAAGGGCTGTGACATGGAAAAGCTATTACTGTTCTATTTGCCCTGAAGGAAAGAATCAAGGCAAAAGGTTGAAACTTTAAAAAATCAAATTTTGGCTTGCCATAAAGAAAAACGTTCCTAAAAATTAAAGTCAGTATTTTTAATATGGATTGGCCTAGATGGTTGCTGCCATTCTTTTCAAATCTGAGATTATGTGACAATGGTCAGAATTGCTGGTGATAAATTGATAAAAACTTTGAAATGTCCATATGTCTAATGGACAAATATAAACATATAACAGTTTGCAGTCTACTCAAAGGATGCACAGGAGAGTAGATCTAGGATGTGCATGTGGAGGAGGGCACCAGCAACAAGGGAAAAATCTGGAAAACCAGCAACCAGGAAAGCCTCTGGAAGGAGACACAAGGCAAAGCCTTGGAGAGAGCCAGAAGTGAAGAGGTAAATATGTGGGGTACAAGGGAGAAGCCTGTGAGAGGACATTTCAAGAAAGGACTGTTGCATATGGGCAATGGCAAGTTGGGCTAGAAATGTGTATATAAATGTGAAAGGATGTGGAGAAATGGGAGGAGCAATACAGGAGAGGTTTCCTTCTCCTGGGAGAGCTTCTAGCAGAAGCTGGATGCCCACTTGCTAAGTATGTTATAGGAAAGATTCCTTTTATGTATTGGTTAAACTAAAGGGCCTTTGAGGGCCCCTCCAATTCTCATTCTATGGCTATAACGGACAAATGTCCCAATTCTTTAAAAAAGAAAAAGTCTGCAATCATAGACCTGAGCAATCAGTTTGAATTCCTGTTGACAGGACCATCAATTTAAAGCTCATGTTATAGATGAGGAAACAGACCTATTAGTTATGACTTGCCATAGGTCACAGGTGGAAAAGTTATAATTAACACTCAGGCCCTGTGACTTTGGGGTTAGAACTCTCTCTACTTTACCATAATGCCCCTCCCAGCAAAATTCTGAAAAGTTTTGCTTAAAGAGTAGTTAGTAAATACCTAGCAAAGGAAGCAGTGAATACAAAAAGTTATCCCAGTTTCAAGCACTGGTCTTGCCAGGCTAACCTCATTTTCTTTTTGAATAGACAGTTTGACAGACTGGGGGAAATTGTAGGTACAGTTCATCTGGATTTTAGTAAAGCTTGTTATCATGGTGGAAATGACGATGACGGGGAGATGTGGTGGGCCACATGATCATACAAACAGGTGGATTTGGAGCAGACTGAATGGCCAGGTCAAGAATCGTCATTAATTTCAACAACAGCTTCAGTTTTCTGGTGAAGCACCCTGACATTTGGGCCCAATCCTGTGTGTGTTGTTTAACTGCTTTAGCAGCACCTTGGGTAAAGCACAAACACATGATGATCAAACACACAACTGACAAACTGGAAGGGAGAGCCAACACACTGGGCCTCAAAAGGCCTTGGTGGGGAAGGGACATTGTTTTGAAAAGGGCCTTGAGATCTTGCTACACTGTAAGCTTGGTGTGAATTAATAATGTGGCAACAGATCTGGCAGCTAAAAATGCTAGACTCTCCTAGGTGAAGAAGCACTACTCCAAGGCACGAAGATGTATTAGTCCTGCTGTACTCCGTCCTGATCAAACCACAGCTAGAACAGTCTACAGTGTTCAGTTCTGGATATAATTTCTTTGAAAGGACATTACTAAGCCCAGAAGCCTTCAGAGAAGGCCCACGAACACAGCACATAATTGTGTCAAAGAACTGTGAATGTTTAGGAAAGAATTGGGTCTTAGGGAATGAAGCAATATGACAGCATGGCTTCAAGTACTCAAAAGGGCTGTCACACAGGAGAGAAAATCAGCTTGATCCCTTGGTTCCAAGAACAATGGGTGAACAAAGAAACCGGTGCAAGTTTGATGAAGAAAAACTTTTCTAAAATTGGATTTCTTCAGAAGTAGAATGGGCTGCCTTGGAAATAATAGGTTATGGCCCACTGGAAGTTTTGAAGAAGATACTGAGTAAGCCTGTGTCAAGATTGCCACAGTGTGATGCTAATTTGGGTCTAAATTGGACCAGATGGTTTTGAAGTCCTTTCTAATTCAGAGATTTCAGAATTCCACAAGGAATTTTATCTAGGCATTCAAATGTCATCATAATATATCACATAGTAAATTCATAGCACTGTTTATGGAGAGACTTTAATAACTCATACTCCCTGCCTTCATAATACTTAGAGTCCAGCAGGTAGATGACAAATAGACAGTTAAACTAGAATGTAAAATAGTGTACATATTAGAAAACTGATTTTTTTTTAAGCACCAATAATTTTTAAAAAATTAGACATTGATTCATTGGGGAATATGATGAAAGTATTCTAATTTTTTTAAAATTATGGTGGCAGCAACATTTAATACAGTGCCACACACATAGTAGACAATAAATGCTAATTGACTTGACTAACAATTCATTTGGAAAAACAATGAATGATAGCATTAATGTTTGGCTTTAAATGTCTTGTATGAAACTAGCAAAAGACAAAATAAGGGTTTTTCAGGTACAGGGTACATTGTCAAAGGAAAGGCAGGAAGGTACATATCATATTGATAAAATATCAAATAGTGCAGATTGGATTATTCAGAGGGCAGTGTCATGAAGATTGGGGAGACAGAAACTGGCATTTGATTCAGAAGGAACTTAAATATTCAACAAATGAGTTTGAAAATTACTCTAGATAATATTGAAAGATTATTTTGAACAAATTAGTCAGGATTAGGTTCTAAGGAAGGTTAGTCTGTTTATGGTTGAGAGGGGCAGGAAATTAAAGGGATAAGAGAGAAGAAGGAATAAAAGGAAAGCCATTGCTCCAGTGGTCCAAAGAGATGATCATGAAGGCTTGTATTTCAAAGAAGACAAAGAGGTAATGCAATAGACCTTATTAAAAGAGTGAAAGATACAGAAGGATTAAGAGTGAAAGATACAGAAGGGTTAAAGAAAAACCAGCAAGGCTTAGAAGAGGAGAAATGGTGTGAAACAAGGAGGTAATCTGAACCTAAATTGTGAAATCAGATTACAGTAGCCTAAAGTCAGGGCCATTGGGAAGTGATCCATGAAACATTGGAAGTAAATCAGATTCCTAAGGGGATTGCAAATAGCCAGAGAATAAGCCCAAGGGAAGACAGAGAAACTGTTGATGGAAGTCATCTGACAGAATTTGGTGATTGAAGAGAAGGGAAATGGGAATAGCCAGGCAAGGTCTGAAGGATATTCAGATGTGTCCCTAAATTTAGGAGGATAAAAATAGTAACTTAATTAGGAAGGGGCTGCAAATTCTTTAGAAAGATTAAACCAATCACCGGAATGCACTGAAAAGGTTAATAAGAAACCTGTAGCAATAGATCTAGTTTTTTCCAGAAATTTAGCAGAAAGGGAGAGAAAAGAAATAAAGTGGCAGCTGGACATATAAAAGCTTATTCTGATTGGGAACACATGCAAATGGTTTAAGTAGCTGTGAAGGTTCTAGTAGAGAAGGATGAAATGTTACTAATAACTGCTGGCATTTATATAGCACACTAAAGTCTACAAATTACTTTTTACATGTATATTATACCTTAATTATAGGCATATTATACCTAAATTGATCCTCATAGGTACCCCAATTTTCTAATGAAGAAACTTTCTCACAGTCACATAAGCTAGACATCCATCAGTGGAATCTGAACTCAGGTCTCATACTTTCCAGATTTAAGAAATATGAATAAGTTTCTGAAATAGGGAAGAAAGGTGGTATCAAGAATGCTGGAGCATCAAGGATGCAGAAAGAGGAATCAGCTTTAGGGAAAAATGCGATATCTTTCCCCCGGTTACTAGGCAGTCCACCAACCAGTCAATACATTAAGCGCCTATTATGTGCTAGGCAGTGTACTAAGTATTGGGGATATAAAAAGACTAGAAAAGAGAAAGCAATAATGACACAGAAGTTTTCTAAAGAATAAAACTGAAGGAGTAAGCTCCTACCGGATAAACACCCTCTGAGAAAATTAGGAAATTCATCTGCAGTGAGTCTTGGCATTGGGTGTGAGAGTTGTCTGGACACTAGAGAAGAAAAGGTTTAAAAGAACTGTTGGAATTGAAAGAAGCATTTGCTTCATCTATAGTTTTTTTTTTTTTTAATATGCATTCTGGAATATTCAGCAAAGTGTATGACTAAAATCCTTTTGATTTTCATTATATTCGTAAACTTTTATTCCAGCATGAAGTCTCTGATGGCAAGTGAGATGTGATCTTTGGCGAAAGGCCTTTCCACATTCGTGACATTCATATGGCTTCTCTCCAGTATGAATTCGTTGATGTTTGGTAAGCTGTGTCTTCTGACAAAAGGCCTTCCCACACTGTTTACATTCATAAGGTTTATCTCCAGTGTGAATTCTCCGATGTCGAGTAAGCTGTGTTCTCCGGCTAAAGGCCTTCCCACATTCATTACAGTCATAAGGTTTCTCTCCAGTATGAATTCTTTGATGTCGAGTCAGTTTTGAACTCTCTCGAAAAGCCTTTCCACATTCGTTACATTCATATGATTTCTCTCCAGTATGAATTCTGTGATGGTAAGTAAGGGAAGAGCTGTGTTTGAAGGTTTTCCCACACTCATTACATTCATATGGTTTCTCTCCAGTATGAATTCTGTGATGTGAAATAAGAGATGAATTATGTCTAAAGGTCTTCCCACATTCATTACATTCATAAGGTTTCTCTCCAGTATGAATTCTCTGATGTCCAAGAAGTTGTATGCTTTGGCCAAAGGCCTTCCCACATTCGTTACATTCATAAGGTTTCTCTCCAGTGTGGATCCTGAGATGGAAAGTAAGGGATGAGCAGTGTCTGAAGGTCTTCCCACATTCATTACATTTATAGGGTTTCTCTCCAGTATGAATCCTGTGATGAGAAGTAAGAGATGAACTGTATCTAAATGTCTTCCCACATTCATTACACTCATATGCTTTCTCTCCAAGAGGCATGATTACATGATGCTCATTAAGTTGTGGGCTCTGGGAGAAGGTCTCCCCACAGTTACCAGATTTATTTTGTTTCTCTCCAAAATGAATGCTGTGATATGAAGCAATAGATAAGTTAGGGTATGTGGCTTTCCCACATTTGTCATATTCACAAAGTTTCTCTTCAATACAATTTCTTTGACATTCAGTAAAGTTGGAATTATGGTTAAAGGAATTTTCACATTCATTATATTTGGAAAACATCTTCTTTGAACTAATTTCACTGCTTCTACTTAAGTCTGAATTGAGTGAAGAGCTCTTTTTGTCTGAATCATACTTGTAGAGGCTTTTTCCTATTTGTTCTTCCTGATACAGAGAATGGACTGACCGGAGACTGAACCTTCTGCCACATACATTACATTCATTGTCCCTGACAGTATTCAAAGAGTTTTTCTGAATGACTTTTACTTGCTGAAAATGTATCTCTTCACTATCCTGTTTCCTCTTTAACCTGGCATTACGTTCATAAGTTTCATTAGAGTCACAGGTGTCTTCTCTTGAGAGTCTTTCCAGAGATGACAGATCGATAGAAATGCCCATTTTGGGAGTTACATGCCTAATGTCCCAGTCTGAAAGAAATAAAATATGTCAATATCCTCTGTACCCAGATGCCTAAGTTTTCTCATCTGGATCTCCTCCAAAAACAATCATGATAAAGTGCCAAAAGACAGACCAAATACGTCTATTACTATGTTTATATGGTTATTTACAATTTTTAAAGGCTTTTTTAATGGTCTCAAAATAGTCTTATAAGAAAGTCAATTATCTCATTTTCTAAAAGAAGTTATTTTTCTAATAATCTAAATAACTCAGTGACTTACTGAACATGCCAATGTCTTTCAACTAGTTAAGAGCAGAGGGAGGAATCAAACTTGGGTCTCCTAATTTCCCTTCCAGAATTCTTTTCATCATGTCATGCTGCTCATCCACTATGAGGTAAATTTATAGTGTATACAGAAATGTTTATCAGAACTGTTGACCATCATTAGGGATAATATGAAGAGGATTCCTCCACTGAGCAAGAGGTTGGACTGGCTACATTCTGAGGAGTCCTTATTTATGACAGCCACTATGAAAGGAAGAACAAGGAATATTATTAATAACACTATGGTTTTTCTACATCCTTCTGGACCTCCCTCTGATTTTAGGCTTAAGAATGGCTCTCTCCCCTGTTCTATAGGAGATACCGGTGTCATGTGTCTATGTATCAGGGAAACAGCTCATGAAAAACTAAGTGGTCTAGTGGATGGAGCACTAGAACTACCTAAAAGGAAGCTCTTAATATAAATCTCAACCCATATACTTTATTATGTGACACTGGGCACATCATATAACCTCTTTGGGCCTCAGTTTGCCCATCTGTAAATTGAAGGGATAGGGAATGGAAACCTATGATCCTGTGACACATAGAGACAAAAATTTAAGACAGTCAAGTGATGTAAAAAGGCCCCTACTTAGGATTAAATGATTTCTCAATGCTTTAGTGAAAAAATGAGCACTGGCATGACAAGGTCTTACCATGGTGTGAAAGGAGAAAGGACACCTCCAAAAGTATATGGCTTTGACAGTTTTCGGACAGAGCCATGCAGACTCACATGAAAGTGGGAAAGAGAAAGTTGGACACAGAAAAGGAATCCAAAATGGAGAGAAGAGAGAAACTGTCATGAAAAGACGAGCTAGAATCACAATTCCCAAAATGCACATTGAAAAGCATGGGATCTTTTAAACTTTCAAGGGAAACATAGTAGATGTTTGTTAGCAAATTGCCTGCAAAGGGCTAGAGGTCATCAAATATTAATTCCTTTTGTGACACCTATCTTTTTGAAGCTAATTTTCAGTGGCTGCTGTGATAAAAAAGGAAGGATTGCGTGAAAATAAATGTGGAACGGGAAATGAGGGTGATAGAGTTCAATCTAATCCCTAAATTTGAGATGTATAATGCCCAATAGGTGTACACATCTCATTAATAAGTAATTGTAATTAGTTAAGAATAAAATAAAATTATTTTTCTTTCAGTTTGTGCCCATATTCTTTTCAAACAGCAACTGAATTGTTAGAACATTAATGCTTAATCAGTTCTTTGGGGACTAACTATTTAGCAAATGGGACCAGGTTTTGGAGACCTTTACTTGGATGGGAGACCATTTAGGAATACCAGGTGCTGTTTGTATTTCTAGACAGCATTTTTTGTTTGTTTACTTTTTCTCCTGTTCTTTATTTTTAAAAATCTATTGATTGCTTTATGAATCATGTTGGGAGAGAAAGATAAGAAAAGGGAAAAACTATGGGAGAGAACAAAAACAACAGAAAAAAGAAGTGAAACATAGCATGTGTTGATTTATATTCAATCTCCATAGTTCTTTTCCTGGATGTAGATGGCATTTTCTGTCCCAAACTTATTGGGATTGCTTTGGATCTAGATAACATTCTACGATTTACAAACCCTCATTCCCTCAAATGCCCTTTGGGGTGTTACTATTCAGAATTTCAGTTAAGTCTGACTCTGTGACCCCATTTGGAGTTTTCCAGGCAAAGACACTAGAATGTTTGCTATCTCCTTCTCTGGCTCATTTTGCACAGGAGGAACTGAGGCAAATGGGATTAAGGGATTTGCTCAGTCACATAGCTAGGAAGCCAGATCTGAACTCAGGAAGATGAGGTTCTATCCCCGGAACCACATGAAAGCATTTGGACCTCACTCATGATTTCACTGGGCTTCAGTCTAAGCTTATCACTCCGGATACTAAGGCCACTATGAACCAAGAAAGTTCAGGAAGCTCTGGGATAGGAAAGGGCCGAGAATACAGGGAAATATCAGGAGTTCTTTCCTTAATAAATCATGATTTGAAATTTATTGACCACTGGATTATTGATTCTCACCATTGCCGTTTTAGATTTTTTAGCCAAGACCAAAAGGCTTTATAAGCACTACTTTATAATAGAGTTTGAGATCTAGAAGTGGTTTTCCTCCTTCATTCCTCCCTTCATTCTTTTACTTTCCTTTATAATCCAGGCGTTTGAAAGACCCGCTGAACCGTCACTGCCCAAGCTGCTCTGCCTGGCTGCGCTCACTCACCTGCACACCTGCACGTGGGGCCTTCGCCCTCTCGCATCCAAGGTGCTTCTCCTTGTTCCAGCTGGGCGATCACGTGGGGTTTGGACGTGGCAAGGCCTGCTCATTGCAAACAGGAAAGCGCAGGAGTCAGAAAGTCAACTTGGAATACCAGCCGAGCTCCTTTTGTTCTAGGGGCAGCCGAGAATTCTACAAAGGTTCTCTAGGGGGAGAAGTGGACAGAGTGGGCGGAGGGGATCTGGACTTGGAAAGAAAATGTCTCCAGTGGGAGGACGGAGACTGCGCCTACTGGGGAAAACCTGGGGCCTGGGAGGAGGGAGCAGGAGAGCGGCATCTTCAGTCAACACTAGCAAGGAGCCGGCCTCCAGGAGGTCAAAACCAGCACCGTTCTACCTGGGGAAGGTAGCACAAGCACCCGGCTTCCTTCTCTCAGGGGGTTAGGAAAGGAGGGGCGCCAAACACGTGACTGAGGGAGGACCCAAGGCCTTCCGGGCCAAATTCTGGGCCCCGGGCCCTCACCCAGGCAGAGCAGGTTCCCGTAGTTCTCCAGCATCACCTCCCGGTACAGCTCCTTCTGCGAGGGGCCCAGGTGCCCCCACTCCTCCCGGGAGAAGTCCACCGCCACGTCCCGGAACGTCACCGATCCCTGCAACAGCACAGACGCAGGCTTACCCAGGAGCCCTCGCTCTCGCTGCCCTCTGAAACGGGCGGGGGTGGCAGACAGCATGGGAGCGGACCCCTCGCCTCCGGGTGCCCCGTCTTCGGCTCATTTCTGAATCTCGGAACCAAACAGTAGTCCTCTGGGCTCCGCAGGATGTGGGAGCGATCTGAGGGCGCGTGCGGTTAGTCCCCACCCGTCCCGGGCTGCCAGACTCCCATCTGTATCCACCATACGCCAGCCGAGCAATAACCAGCAAGCACTTATTAAGCACCTCCTGTATGTCAGGCTCTGGGCTAAGTCCTAGGAATACAAAAAGGCCCCCAAAGCTCCGGGCGCGGAGAGGAGGAGCCTATAATCTAAAGGGAGGAGCAGGGAGCGAACGAACACACACAAAGTAAACTACGGAGGCAGAACGGCGCCCCCGGGCGGTGAGGAGGCGGGGCCGGCAGACAGGGAGGGGCCGACGGGTGGGAGGCGGGGCCGGGCCCACCAGCCCACACACTCCCGACATCCCGCCCGGCCGTCCCGGCCCCCTCCCCACGGGCCGGCACCTTCCCGCCGGGTCTCCGGTTAGCACAGCGCCTCCAGCGCCGCGGCCCCTAGGCTGAGCATGTGCCGGGCCAAGCTTTATACGGTTCCCTGCGGGAAGGGCCACCCTCCCCTCCCCCGACGGACACTGGCTGTCCCTCACCTGGGGGTCCCCCATCTCCCTGCGGCTCCTCCAAACTCCGGCTTCAGGGCGGGTGAATCTGGGCGGACAAAGGGCAGGCCCGGACACTTCGCGCCCGCAGGCCGGCTCTTCAGGACGGCATCTCTCCGAAAGCGGGACCGGCCCGGCGGAGCGGCAGGCCGAGGGCCGAGCCTGGGGGGCAGCCCCGAGGAGGACTTTGGGGGTAGCTTCCCAGTCTGGCTGCTCTGCCCGCCCCAGACCTGATCTGCACCGATGATTGGCTCCCAGAACGCGCCCCCCCCCCGGCCCCGACCAATGGGCGAGACTCAGGGGGGACGGCGCACGCGCAGATGTCTTCCCAGCCGGCGCTCCAACTCCAGCTCCCAGCGGTCCCAAGTCTGGGCTCATTTACACCCGAGAAGGCTCCCAGGAGTCCAGGCTTCCGCCCCGGCTACGAATGAGAAAGGAGGGGAAGAATCCCGAGCGCCTAGCTAAGCAGGGGCAGGATGGGGCCGTCAGCGCGTAGGGGGGAGAGGTCTGGCTCGTTACGGAGCGGAGGCGGAAGGGGGTAGTCTGGAACAACCTTCTGCGCATGCCCATGAACCCCTGGCCGGCCGGCATAGCCGAGAGGGGCGGGGCCTGAGGGCACGAACCCGCAGTCTTCCCGCGTTGTTCTTTAAAGTCCTCTTCCATCCCCACCCGCTGACGTCCGGGGCCCCATCACTTTCCCGCCCCTCCCCCCAGCACTTCTGCCTGTGTCTGGCTTCTTAGAAGAAGGCTCGCTTCTCGGAGAGCTCCGGGCTTAGTCCGGGACACTGATTCAGTCCAGCTCTTCCCCGGGACATAACTCCGAGGCATTCATGTCCGCCAACTCTTTTACAGAGGGGGAAACTGAGGCAAGCAGGGGGAGGCACTTCCCGGGGTCACCAGCCAGGAGGTGACCCGGTACCGGGCGTGTCCAGTCTCCTACTCGTTTAGTGGCGTCAGTTCTCGGACCTGCGGTCCGTCTGAGCAGAGCCCGAGGCGCAGCAGCCACGGGACCCTCCGGCCATCCGAGCCAGCCTCAATTTCTATATCCAAGTTGTCAAATCTACTTCTCTACTTGTATAACCACCATGCTAGTTCAGGCTCTTATCTTATTGCCTGGATTATTAAAGGAGCCTCCTAGTTTGATCTCTCTCCCTCCAGTTTTCTCTCTCCAACCCAATTTTCATACAGTTTCTAAATTGATAGTTTGGATATAGGATAACTTTGATCTGATCTTGTAACTTCTCAATCTCTTAAAAACATTCAAGATCTTCCTGTTTTCTTTGATATAAAATATAAAATCTCTAGCCTGACACTTAATTTCAACTTTCATCTCCCTTCAGAGTTTAATTTCATTTCCCCCCAAGAAGACTAGCCTGTTAGAAAATCCCTGTGAACTTCTAGCTTCCATTTGTTTCTTTTACAAGTAGTCCCCCAAATATGGAATGTACTTTATTATTTCTGCCTCTTAGAATCCTTAGTTTCCTTTAGCTGTGTAAAGCACATTTTACATATTACATGCAGGAGGCCTTGCCTGATTATCTTTCTTTCTTGAAATGATTTCGACTAATTTGATATCTGCTTGTGGACATGATGTAAATAAAATATAAATTTTTTGACAGCTTAAACTTTTTTGTGTGTTATTAACATGATTACTTACACATAAATGTTTATTGAATCAACTTGATTTGAAATGAACCAAGATGGTTCATAATTTATTAGCTCCTTTGGAGTTAATGCCACAGGAAGGTCATTTGAAGGATGTTATTTTGATAGATATTGTTGTTGTTTGTCCTTCTTGCTCAAAGAGTACTGGAATAGCGCGCATTTAGGGTTAGGGTTACCCGACTCTAACCCTGCGCCTCCCGACTCTAACCCTAACCCTAACCCAAATCAAATCAAATTAGCATGTTTCTGAAAGGACTCATTTGAAACAGGTGTACATCAATCCATCAATATGGGGGGTATTACACATAATCACATAAATTACATAAGCACGTAGTAATATAACACAGGCTAGTAGTGATGTAACAAATAACATGAATCAACATGAGGAATTATACATATCCATAAGTCCTAGAAATGTCCAAAAGAAATCTATTGTTCATTAGTTCATGTGCCAGGAATCCAATAATTCTTGCAAGTTTTGAAGTCCTGCAATAGTCTCATCAACCATTTTTCATCTCAAGGAATCCAATGATTCCTGCTGGTTTTCAAGTCCTGCAACAGTCTCATCTTGTGTTAGGAAATCCAATGATTCCTGTAAATTTTGTTAGATCTCCTTTGTTTTCAGATTTTTTTCTCTTTTTTCTGTTTCTCTCTGATGGACAAGGCAAATACAGCTCATTGGCACCCATCTTATTCCTTCTCCATCTGTAGAAATACAAGCAAACCCTCTTCCCCAAGCAGTTAACCTATCTGGTCCCTTCCATTCACCACTTTTTGGATCTCTCCACATCACCTGGTGATTACATTGGAGCTGCTCATTATATTGGAGCTGCTCTCAATGGACACTGCCCTTCTGTTAGGTTAAAAAGCCTGTATTCTCCCCAATTGTAATCCTTTTCTGCCATGTGATTGCTTTTTGGCTGGTTGATCACATCAGAGCCCTGACCTGCTAAAGATTCTCTTGTATAAACTCAGCTGCCATCATTCCCCATCTGTCTTTTGTATGATATCTTGAAGCTGGGTCCCTATCTCTCATTTCCCTGGGTCAATCTACATTCTGAGGCCTAGTGGAAGCCCTTGTGGCATTTTGGACATAGGGTGTTAGGTCTTCTCTCACCCTGTCTTCTCACTTTAACTCTTTGTCTACACTGAGCTCTCAGATGTCCTATTTTTTCACACCAAAAACATTGACAAGTTTCTTTAGAAGTCCCTTGCCTAGAGGGATCCTGTCTTCCCATGTTCATCATAATCTGGGTATAATAAGCACTTGTGCCCACTATGGCACAGTGTCTTATGATCTCCTCTAAAGGAGCATTTTTGTGGAGTCCCCATATAATTCTTCTGCAAACCTCATTGGCATTTTCCTTAATCAGTTGTCTTATCATTATTTCTGTAGCTGAATTTTCTCCAATGGTTCTTGTGACAGCTATTTGAAAATGTCCCACAAAATCTTCAAAGGGTTCATTGGAACTTTGCTCTATTTTTGTGAAAGCTTCCCCTGGATCTTTCCCTGGGAGGGAAAATTTTTATAGCAGCAGTAGCAATTAGTTTGTAAGCTTATGGGGTAATTACTCTGTTCTGAATTCTCTCCATACTGACCTTCACCTGCTAGTTGGTCAAAAGTGATTTGTATGTTAACTCCAGTTTGCTTATTTCATTGGGCTTGAATCCTATGTAATTCACGATACTCTGAAAGCCACAACAAATTTTGTCCAGGTTCTAAACATGTCCTTGCTATGGATTTCCAATCATGGGGGGTTAAAATTTCATAAGCCAAACTCTCTAGTAACATCTTAACATAAGACAATGTAGCCCCATAAAGAGTGCAACCTTTTTTCAAATCCTTGATTTTTTCCAAATCAAAAGGAGTATATCTTCTCCTTTTTTGACCTGAAGAGTCAAGCTCTTCAATCACAGGATATGCATTTATTTTCAAATCAGATCTATCCTGTTCTTCTCTCTGAGCCTTAACCAATGCCTTTTGTAATCTTGTAATAAACGTGCTTCATAGGTGGTGCTGATTGTGTCACTGCCTCTCCCTCTCCTCCTTCTCCCTCCACCCATGAAAGGTCAATTGATGGAAATAGATCAGGAGATGGGAAATGCTCCTGCTGTGAAGTGCCACCCTCAGACTTGTACTTACCTCCATTCTTATCTGATTCTTCATCCTTTTCACCTAGTTTATTTGGAACCTCCCCCTCCTGCTCTTTCTTCTATAGTTATTCTATAACTTAATTTCCCAAAGCCAGTTGTATTAAATTATACATATAAAGTGTATCTTTGGAAGTTGAGTCAGGTCCATTTTCATTATAGAATTGACATAGTTGCTCTCCTACTAATTTCAACTCCTCTAAATCCCATTTTCCCCCCATAGAGAACCAAGGAGATGTGTACTGTACAGTTTCTAAAAGTTCAGTGATCTGCTCCCAAATTATTATCAAACCTTGGCTTTTCATAAGTCTGACAATGCTCTCTACACATTTTCCTTTTATTGCAAAAGACTGTTTTCTAAACATCTGTCCCATTTTAGTTGAAATACTACTTTAGCTCTTTAACAAAGTTTCCTTGTTGTAACCCTAATTTCTGGGTCACAAATGAAGATTCTTGGCCCCACATTGGGCACCAAAATGTAATCTTTTCTAAAATATAAAGTTCCCTGGGAGCAAGTTTCTTGGAGGGCTTTGGGGGGCAGCCTTCCTTTCAGTTCAGTAATTACAAGTGCAGCCAGGGATTAAAATCCAAATCCTTTATTGTCTCTTCAAAGTCTTATCTCCTTCACTTGGGGCTCAGTTTTCTGGAGGCCTTCTGGATCTTGGTTTCAGTGTTCTCCACAGGACAGCCTGCCATCACTTCTCTGATCTTCCCTCGTTCTCCTCGACTTCTTTCTCTGGCTTCTGAATCTCCCAGACTTCCAAAGGTTTGTGCTTCAGCCTCCAGCCACAACAAATGTGGACAATGGAATGAAGCCTCTGAGAGCTTCTAGTGAGCTTGTCCCTTCTGGTCCTGACAGCTCCTCCTTATATGTTCCACACTGAGTATACATCAATGATTATATCACTAGAAAACCATTATTTGTTGTAAGATTAAATCAATACTAAACTAGAATTAACCACTGTCTCCTGTCTCCTTAATTCCACTTACTTAGCACCTTGTTTCAAGTTCTGGCCCATAACAGGTATGGTTGTGTTTTAGTCACTTTTTGAAAAGCATAATTCTAAATTGCTTTCCAGAATAATCAAACCAACTCAACATTCTGTCCCTCAAATATTCGAGTTGAGAATGAAATTTTTATAGGTCAGAACAAGGGTGACTCTTTAGACAAATGAGGAATGAGGAATCCCCTATGACTCTGTTGTCAATAATTTTGCATCAGTTAAGTTATTGAGGACCAATCAGAGGAGTTTATTGTGTCCCTTCATCAAGGGGCAAGGGCTCAAGGCCACCTTCATCAGAGCTCTCTTTCTAACAAAGGTCTGTATTTAATCTCTTCAAGTTGACTAGAGTGACTCATTAAAATGTTGAGGAGCTCCCTTGGGGCAGCTAGGTGGCACAGTGGATAGAGTACCAGCCTTGAATTCAGGAGGACCCGAGTTCAAATGTGGTCTCAAATCCTAGCTGTGTGACCCTGGGCAAATCACATAACCCCAGCCTCGGGGGGGTGGGGGGGGGAATGGTATTTCCCCTTCAGAGACATTTTACAAGGTTGCATGAAAATCAGGACAACATTGGCTAGGTAAATTTATCTTTTTTTTTTTCCCCTTGAGGCTTAAGTGACTTGCCCAGGGTCACACAGCTAGGAAGTGTTAAGTGTCTGAGAACAGATTTGAACTCAGGTCCTCCTGAATTCAAGGCTGGTGCTCTATCCACTGCGCCACCTAGCTGCCCTGGCTAGGTAAATTTATCAAGGACATTTAAGTATGTTCTTAATATCATCTTTTATTTTCTATGAGCCATTTTTTTACTCTGTTCTTTCCAATGCAAAGATCCACGTTTGTTCCTTTGACAGAGACCAAAATGGATCCATGACCTCAGTGATTTGGGAGTTCTTTCCCATAATGCTGGAATATCTAACACTTAGCATAGCTCTTGGTACCAAGTAGTACTCAATAAATACATGCTGCTGATTCACCTTCAGTCTAGTGAACCCCTTATCTTATGCTTTACCTGTTTTGATGGACTTGTTGCAGAAGCAAGCTTTGAGTCAGTAGAGGGGCTGCAAATTCCTCTAGGCAATCTATCTTGCTGTTCTCCATTTTAACTCTTAACTTCTCACCTGTCAGTTCCACATCTTCACACTGATGGACAAGCTCTGTAGACTGTCCATCCAAAGGCATGTTGAAATCTGGACAGTTGACATCTTTACTAGGTATTTTCTGTTTGCTCATGCCAAACTTCTCGGAGGGATTACAGACCTCCTCCAGAAAGGGCTGCAGCTCCTGGTGCCAGCTGCAAACAACACTGCCACTGGCAATCCCAATTGCATTTGGAAGAACTACTCTGATACCTATAGAAAATCTCAAGTCAGGATTGTCCCAAGTCTCTTCCATCATGTTGGTGAATACCTTGGATGAGTAGATATCTCCTGTTTTATCCTTCCTTTGATTTAAAAAATAACCTTGTTATCAGAGGAACTGAATCAAATGCTTTTTGTAATTCCCAAGCACAGTATCATCTTATATTCTTTCTGTCTTCTGGCTAATTGCAGAATAATCCAGATACGCTGATGAATATTGCTTCTAAAACCAGCCTCATCAATAGTGGATTCCATTCACATACACTTGAATTTTTGAATCTTGCCTCAAACACTGATTAGCAATATGGCCCTTTGTGAGCCATTTTCTTCATCTCTAAAATGGACATAATAGTAATAGCACCCACCTCACAAGGTTATGACAATCAAATGTGTTATATGTAATATTTGAAAATCTTTGATGTGCTATGTAATTGTGAACTGTTATATTCATAGTATATGTATGTCTTATATGTTATATATATGACTAAAGGATAAAAGGATGAGAGAGAAAGCAGATGGGGGGTAGGTATGAGTGTGCTCTCAATTACCTTTTAATAGTGATTTAAAAAGTGTGATCTTTTCCATTCCTTTAATATCTTCCAATATGTCTTCTTTTGGTCCATTAATCCTCTAATGACTGGGCAGTGTCCAGGACAAATTCCTAACTGTTCTCTTTGGTTCCATTTCTACCTTTTTCATATGCAAATCTGAGACTATGATGTTAGGATCCAAATGGGAGTGATTCAGCTATCTTTGATGGATAACACTGTGTAATAGGATGATTGTAAGAGTCATTTCCATCTTCTGATTGTAGTCTTCCACGTTCATCCTTAGATATGGTTGGATAACCTCTTGCCACCTTCTCTCTAGACTGGTTTTACCTCTTGCTGCTCTCTACAGGAAGATAGTGTTCCTAATCCCCCATCATGCTGTGCTAGTCAGTTCTTCTCTGACTCGGACCATGACCCCACTATTTCCATTCCTATTCCAAACCAGGAGCTATTGATGGATCAGAGTTCTGTATCTCCAGCCTGACTCAGCTAAGCATTCTGCCCTCTAGCTCACTTTAATGTCTAGCTGCCTCTGTCTTCTGCCTCAAGTATTAATCTAGACCTAGCGCTTACATCTCACTCCACTTCATTTTCTTCATGCTTAGAACCCTTTCAGAACTATCCTTGTATGGTAGCCCTGAACTCCTAATTGGTAAAGTTTTTTCACATCTAGCTTGATCCAAATACACATGCACTGTTCTTCGGCCTTCTTCAAACTGTATCATTTCTTTTCCACTGTTAACCTTGGACTGGGACTATGCATATAAGCAGTTGCTTATGTGCTTGGGGGCTCAAAATCCCAATTTTTCAAAAGTTCTTCTCCCACCTGACCCAAACTCTAGTACAATGCAGTCTGATCTGCTTTCTTTTTAAAAATTAAAATATTTTTGTTATCTTTTAAGTTTCAAAGTGTCTTCCTCCTTGTCTTTCTACCTCACACACAAAAGCCTTCACACACACATATCTATATGTCTTTTTTTTTTAAATCTATATCAAAACCATATTATGCTTACTTCCATTTCTCAGTTCTCTGGAGGTATGTAATAACATCTTCCTTCAGAGATCCTTTGTAGTTGATTTGAATTCTTATAATACTAGGAATAAATTAGTCATTGACAGTTATTCTTCAAACAGTATTGCTGGTACTATAGATAATGTTCTCTTGATTCTGTTTCACTCTTCATTATTCCTTTCATCTTTCCATGTTTTTCTAAGATCACTGAGCTCATCATTTCTAATAGCATAGTAATATTCCACGACAATCATATACCACAACTTGTTCAGCCATTCCCCAATTGATGGGCATTCCCTCAGTTTGCAGTTCTTTGCCAAAAGAAAAGAGACTATTTTAGGATACACAAGTTTTGTTTTTTTTTTTCTTTTCCTTGATCAGTTTGAGAAAAAGACCTAATAATGGTATTTCTGGGTCAAAGGGTTTTATGGGGGCAGCTAGGGGGCGCAGTGGATAGAGCACCAGCCCTGAATTCAGGAGGCCCCGAGTTCAAGTCCGAGTTCTCACACACTTAACACTTCCTAGCTGTGTGACCCTGGGCAAGTCACTTAACCCCAGCCTCAAAAAAAAAAAAAAAAAAAAAAAAGGTTTTATGACTTTTTGGTTTTCAAGATTGCTTTCCAAAATTGTTGGATCAGTTCACAGTTCCATCAAGAGGTTATTGGTGTCCTGGTTTTCCCACATCTCCTTCAACATTTGTTATTTTCCTTTCCTGTGATATTAGCCAATCTAATGATTCAGAGCAAATTTTTTCATAAGATTCTATATTGCTTTGATTTCTTCCTCCAAAATTGCTTGTTCATATGCTTGGGAATTTTTTAAAAATAAATTTGATTTTATAAAATAAACATTAAAAAAATAAAAATTAAAAAAAATTATAAGCTTTTATAAATTTGACAAACTCCTTTACATGTTTAAGATATGCAACATTTATCTGAGAAACTGTCTATATATGAAGTTTTCTTCATAACTTTCTTTTCTTTCTAATCTTGGGTACATTGGTTTTATTTGAACAAAGGCTTTTTAATTTAATGTAATCAAAATTATCCATTTTACATCTCACAGTTATCTCTATTCTTTTTTTCTTTATAAATTCTTCTTTGATTCATAAATCTGATAGGAAATATGTTCTCTGTTCCAATTTCTTATGGTCTCTCCCATATATCTATTTTGACAATATCTTGGTAAATGGTGTCAGACATTTTTAACTAGCTTATTCAGACTGTTTTCCAGTTTATCAAATAATTATCTCAAAAACTTAATCTTTACATTTGGCAAATGCAGTAATCATTTCCTACTGTATATTTTATGTTTAATCTGTTTCACTGATCCACATTTCTATTTCTTAGCCAGTATTATTCTAAGCCAGATACTCTTGATAATTATTTTCTTATAAGATCATTTAAGATCTGGTACTGCTAAACTTTTTGCTTTACATTCTGTCCCTTCTCCCCCCCCAACCCCAATTCTTTGATATTTTTTTGCTTTTTGTTTTTCCAGGTTGTTTTTTTCTAGTTCAATGAAATATATACTTTGATAATTTTATTGGGATGGCATTGACTAATTTAGGAAGAATTATCATTTTTATTATATTAGCTCTGGTGACCCATGAATAGTATTTCTCCAGTTATTTAAATCTGACTGGATCTGTATAAAAATGTTTTACAAGTATGTTCAAGTAGGTTTTGTCTTGACAGGTATGTTCCCAGGCATTTTATGCTATCCATGATTATGTTAAATGGGGTATCTCTTGCTATCTCTTCTTGCAGGGTTTTGTTCATTCTATATATAGAAAAGCTGATGATTTATGTAGGCTTATCTTATATCCTGCTGTTTTGCTAAAATTGTTTCAATCAGCTTTAGTTGAAACTCTGGGATGTTCTCTCTCTCTCTCTCTCTCTCTCTCTCTCTCTCTCTCTCTCTCTCTCTCTCTCTCTCTGTCTCTCTCTCTCTTTCTCTCTCTCTCTCTAAATATATATCATCTGCAAAAAGATAAAAAAGAGGTAGTTTTGTACCTCATTGCCAATTCTGATTCTTTTATTTCTTTTTCTTCCTTTATTGCTATTGCTAGAATTTCTAATACAATATTGAACAATATTGGTGATAATGAGCATCCTTTTTTCACTCCTGGTCTTATTGGGAAGGCTTATAGTTTATTTCCATTATAAATAATGTTTGCTGATGGTTTTAGATGCTTCTCATTTTAAGGAATAAAAACCAAATGAGTGGCATATAATTTGACAAGATCAAAATTTTTATATAGTGATATTAATAATTTTCTTTATCTTAAACCACCCCTACATAACTATATAAATCCCACTTGGTCACAATGTACAATTTTGTGATATATTATAGTTTTCTTGTTAGTATTTTCTAAATACTGTTGCTTTTTTTCCCTAGGAAGCTCATTTATGGTGGCTAAATTTCTTTTGCTGAAACAGGTTTAGATGTACTTTTTTTTATTCTTTTAATCTAGATGATTTACATTTTGGCAAATATTCTTTCATTTAACTTACATTTATTGGCATATAATTGGACAAAATAAATACTAATAATTGCTTTGACTTCCTTTTCATTAGTGGTATATTCACCTTTTTCATTTTTTTTTCTTATGATTTGGTTTTCTTCTCTCTTTTTAAAAAAACCCAATAACCAATGGTTTATTTATTTTTTTATTTTCTTTCATAAAACCAACTCCTAATTTTATTGGTTAAGTTAATGGTTTTCTTACATTTAACTTTACTAATCTTGTCTTTAATTTTTAAGATTTTCAATTCAGTGTGTGTTTGGGGATTTTTTATTTTTCTCTTTTTTATAATTGAAAATCCAATTCATTAATCTGTAATTTCTCTTTTTTTTATTGACACTTTAAGCATTTGGGGAGATACATTTTCTTCTACTACTTTTGAGGTATTCTATATATATATATATGTATATATCTTCTGGCATGTTACTATGTCAATGTTACCACCATTATCTATTATTTCTATGACTCCTTTAACATACTGATTTTAAAAAATTAGGTATTATGGACCAGAACTCTGTACTTAAAACAAAGATTCTTACAAGGTGCTAACTAAGTGGAATTGATAATACAATGGTTATCTAGTTTAGCATGGTGATTAATAGTTAAGGATGATTGATTTAATCTTACAACAAATAATGGTTCCCTAGTGATATAATGGTTTATACTCAGTATACTAATTATAATAGAGCATATAAATTGGGACAAACTCAGCCAAGGTGGACTCGGAGACAGATTCATTCCATTTCCCACCTTTTTGGTGGCTGATGGCTATAGCACAAGCCCTTGGACTCAGAGATTCACTCCATCCACACTACTGTGGTGGCTGTCTCTCTTCCTTCACTTCTCCATTGAAACCAAGACTGCAGAAGGCCTCCAAGAAAGCTGGCCTGGGCCTCAAGCAAAGAGACAAGATTGTGAAGGAGATAATAAAGGATTTGGACTTTAACACCTGACTATTCTTCTCGTGGTGATTAATTTGCTAAAATGAAGGCTGGTTTAGGGACTTCCAGAAAATCAACCAGAACACTACAATTAGGATATTTAGTATTGAATTAATTTTGACCTATATAGCCATGGTGCTTTATTAAATATAATTTTATTGAATTTTGATCTGGAAAAAGTATAATTAACATGTGTGTTTTTCTGCATTTAACTATAAAGTTTTATGCTAGAATAATATTTGTAAAGTTATATGCCACTGAGAAAAAGGCATACACGTATTCTTTCCTATTCTCATTTCATTCTCTTCAGATATCATGTCTAGGTCCATGACTTCAATTTTATTTTTTAATTCATTAGCTTTTTCTTTAAAAATTTGAATGCTATTGCAGTTAGCATATATACATTATTAATATTTCTTCATTATCATGTTTTATCATAATATAGTTTATCTTTTATAATAAAATCTATTTTCATTTTTTGTCTAATATCATGATTGCTACTCCTGTACTTTATTTTTATTCTATGTGTATTATTCATTGTTAAATGTTTCTTATAAACATTATAATGTTGCATTCTGGGTTTTAATTCATTCTGTTATCTTCCCATGAGTTAATTTCATCCATTTACATGTAAAGTTTAATTACTAGTTGTGTATTTCCATTCTATTTTTCTTTATTATCCTTTATTTTATCCTTTCTCAAATATCTAATTTATTTCTGACTTCCTTTATTCAATCGCCTTGTCCTCCTATTTCTCTATAAGTGAAGAATTTTATTTTCTATGTTGTTCCCTCTTTAATTCTGTTATGATCAGAATAAAGTTTTAGTACTACCAGTTTTCTACCCCCTCCTGCTCTAACAATTTTGTAATTCATACCTCATTTTTATGAGATAATTGCTCAGTTTTATCTCTATCCAATTTTATTTAGGATCATCCCATTATAATCAACTCAACCCCAAGTCTTCTATGTATGCTCTTTCAAGCTACCTAATGATACCATTCTTAAAAGTTAGATAATTTCCCCATATAAATATTTTGTTCATATTAAATCCCTTATAATTTATCATGTTTACTTTCTTATATTTTTCCTGATTCTTCTAAGTCAGACTTTCAGTTCTGGTTTTTTCCTCAAAAACTGAGAGTTCTTCAATGCATTAAATAACCATTTACCCCCACCCCCTTCAAGATTACTTGTCTTTTTGTCAGGTTAAATTCTTGGTTGCAAACCAAATACTTTGCTCTTTGGAATGTCATGTTCCTCGAACTTTGTGGAAAGCAGATAGAAATCACTAAGTCTCATGTTATCCTGACTGTAGCTTTACAATATTTAAATTGTTTCTTTCTAGTTGTGTGTAGTACTTTCTCCTTGACCTTTTTTGAAACTTAGCTACAATGTTTCTGAGTTTTCATCTTGGGATCTCTTTAAGGGGGTTATCAATGAACTTTTAAAGTTTCTATTTTACCCTCTAGCTCTAAAACTTTAGAGTTTTCCTAAATTCTTGAAACATAGTATCTAGATTCCTTTTTAAAAATTCTAACTTTTAGATAGTTGAACAATTCTTATCTTGTTTTTTTTCAATGGGTTTCCAAGGTCATTTGTTTTTCTAAGTATTTCACATTCTCTTCTAATTTTTCATTGTTTTGCTTTTATTTTTTTGATGTTTAATGAAGTCATTAGCTTTTTCTTGCCCAATTTTGATTTTTAAGGAGTTATTTTTTCCATAATTTTTAGATTGAATTTTTCATGATTTTCTTACATTACTTTTCTTTCCTAATTTTCCTCAAGCTCTCTTGATTTTAAAAATACCTTTTAAGCTTTTCCAAGAACTTTATTTTGGCTTGGGACCATTTAAAATTGTTCTTTTTATTTACTTATTTTGCTGAAGCAAATTGGGGTTAAGTGATTTGCCCAAGGTCACACAGCTAGGAAGTGTAGACTAGATTTGAACTCAGGTCTTCCTGACTTCAGGGCTGGTACTCTATCCACTTCGCCACCTAGCTGTCTCTGTTCTTTATATTTTTATAAATTGTTTCACCTGAACTGTCTTCTAAGTTTGAACTCAGATCTTCTCTATCACCACAGCAACTATTATTGGTTTAGTTCTTTTTCTTTTGCTTGGTCCTAGGCTATGTTATCTGATATTTCCTTGTTAATGATGAGCTACTCTTTTTAGAATGGAGAAGATTTTCACTCTTTCTACTTGCTGGAGAAGCTCAATGGCCTTTGAGAAAATTATAACTCTAAACTTTATGTGTACCTTCTCCATGCTGGGAAGTACCCTGAAAGATCCCATAACTTAGGCAGCTCAGTAGCACAGTGGATATTTTACAATATGGTCTTAAATACTAAAATTATTTGAATTGGTTTTTTTTTGTGTGTTTTTTTTTTCAAAGAATTTTGAATTAAGTGACTTGCCCAGGGTCATGAAGCTAGTGTCAAGTGTCTTAGGCAGGATTTCTTCTGACACAGATTCTCCTGACATGAGATCAAGTGCTCTATCCATTGTGCCATTTAGAAATCTTTAAAACAATGCTATTCCTAATAAGCATTTTATGACTGTTCAGATTATAGCTTATCCTTTTGTAATATATAATTATATATATAGGATATATTTCATATATATTATATATGTTGCACATATAATATATATGAAATATATCCTATATATATAATTATATATAATAATGTCCTTTATAAAATAAAGTCTTTTCTATAAAGATACCCTCCCATTTTATACCTCAGAGCAAGAAAATCTACAGTGGGGTGTCTTGATAGGACATGTTTGTAAGATTTATGTACCAAATAGATATTCTAAATCTTTGTGAGTTAAGCTAAAAGCAAATATACTATTGAAGGCCCCTGACTAATATCTATATAAAACAGTTCCAATTTAGTTTATTACCTCTTTTTTAGATTAGTGTTATATCTCAGAAAAATTAGAAAAATTATGCAAAGTAGGGTAAGTTGATGGCAAATTACTTATGAACACTTAAAAGAATTTAATCAATGATTGATTATGGTAATGAAATCATTAAAACTGGTGAACAAAGACACTTTAATATCCATTTTAAACCCGTCCTAAACATCATAGTTAAAATAATCGAGTGGAATCTGATAAAGAATAAACATTGTTAATGTCTTTTCTTTTTGTCTTTCCATATAAATATCTTGAATGGTGAAAACAGTGACAAAAAATTTATAGCACAAGCTTTGGTTGAAATCCTTAAGAGAAAAATTGCAAAATGTAACTATTAATCCATTCCCCCCATTTTAAAGATGGCTGCCTTGTTTTTCTGAAAAGTCATTTTCCTATAGAAATGTGGCTTTTTAGTATGGAATCCTCTGTACTTTCTAAAAATCAAGGTTTGGAGAAAAATACATCAAGATTTTTTTTTTCAAAGTCAACCTCAGCTGATATGTGAGCCAGGCAGACTTTATTATTATCAGTCCAGAGTTAATATTTATATATTATAATATAATATAATATAATATAATTATATATAATTATAATATATATTATATAATATAAATATAATAATATAAAATAATAATATAATATATTATAATATAATATATAAATAATATTTATTATTATCAGATATAATTATCAGTCCAGAGTTGCTCAAGGGAATGACATATGTTCTTGTCCAATTTAGGAAGTTGTTCTCCAGAGCAGACCTGCTTTAAATTATCTAGGGGTACAACAAGAATGTTGTGCTTGCAGGGTATCAAAAAGTTTGAATACCAGTGGAAACTGGAAATCTTCAGTCCAATTTTTGTATTCAATCACATCACAAATTGCTAGCATGTCACCCATACACTATGATAATATTGTCGAAGATGTTCATAAATAAGTTGATGAAATGCACTTTAAATTTATCAGTATCCTAAGTTAAACTCCATTGACTTGCTGGAAAGATCGACAGTTCTCATCCAAAGGTCAAGAGATTTTAAAGCAAGTGTTCTGCATCAGACTTCCTATATTCTTCTAGCTGGTCTTTCACAAAACTCCGCATTTTCATTTCCAACATATTCTGCATTAAGTTTGGCTAGTACTGTTTCTAGACCACTAAAATTCACCTCCAGCTTGCTTATTTATACAATGGCAAGAGTGTTGCTGTATCTTCAAATATATCACTTCTCAAATTAGAATTCTAGTGGCATTGCTTCCCATTACACATCAGTACAGTGAGAATAACCCTTAAAGGAAAGAAAAATGGCTGCCATTTCTCTCAGTCTGAGGATTTCATCCTTTTTGAGAGTTAGTAAACTCCTGAATAAGCTCCATTCTAAATCATGCTACTTGCTATATTTTATTTTATTTCCAAAAAATCTATTAAAGGGTAACTCGGGCAATTAAGTGTAATTTTTCAATGATGTTGGTTGCATCCTTTACCTTCTCAGAGGTTTTAGTTGAACATCAGACTTCAACTCTCCATCTGGAAACTAATTAACTCATTGAAACCATTTCATCAGTTTCTGAGTCTCCACAGTTCATTGTCACAGTCTGTTTATCCAGATATTCGATTATAATCGGAAGATCTGACTTTCTAGCTGTGTGACAAAGTCATTTCACCTGTGTTTGCCTCAGTTTCCTCAATTGTAAAATAAGGATAATACCACTTATATCTCAAGGTTTTTGTGAGGGTAAATTGGGATATTTGTGAACCTAAAGCCTAAATGCCTAGCCCATGAATAGTTCCTTCCTTCTTTCTTTCCTTCCTCTCCCCTTTCTTTTCCTTTTCCTTTCCTTTCCCCTGCCCCTGCCCCTTGGTAGTTCAAGCTAGACCTGAATGCAGGGTTTGGGGGCTGTAGAAAGAAGTAAATCTGGCTCCCAGGTCACCCCATGCCTGTTCAAAGGTGAGGGTCTTTCCCTCTCTTCTGAAGCTTCCTCTTGCCTCTGCTCCCTCTTCTCAACCATCTCTTCTTGGCTCTGTGAGATGTGGGGGCCAGAGCTTCCGAACTGGCTCAGGATCTTGTCCCATCTACCCAACGCCTTCATTTTACCGAGGAGGGAACCTTGATTTAGGCGTTGGGGTGACTTGAGTGAGCAGAAGAAATAGAGTTGTTAGCCGGGGCCGCTTTGGCTCCAGGCCGAGGCGTGAGTCCCATGCTCGGGCCTTGGCAAAGGGCAACGAGGAGGACAACGGCTTCCCCTTGAGTAGGGCGGGCCCGGGGCCTGGGCCGCTATCTGTAAAATGGGGCGGCAGGAGCCCACAGAGGTTCTGACTCCTTAGTAACTGGAGCTGATAACGCAGCCTGGAACCGGGAACGAGATCTGGGTTCGAAACCACGCTAACTGCAAAGGAAGCTCTCTGGACCTCAGTTCCCTCATCTGTAAAGTGGAAAAATGACACTGGCGGCAGCTTCCCAAAGTGGAAATCAAAGCTGTCGAGGCAGCTGAGAGAGCAAGGTCAGCCATCCAACGCCAAGTCTCTGCAAAGTCAGTCTTCTGGACTGAGCCATCCCATGTAAAGCTCGGTCCAAGCCTATCCCCGCCCCCAGCTCGCGCCCCCCTCTAACCACAAGCCGCAGTGCGAGCCTGTCCGGGCACTGCGCGTACCCTCTTCCAACGTCTGCCCTGGGCCGACCCCCAGCTGCACGCTCTGGCCAGTCCCGCGCCCCGCGCTGCTCTCCCCGCGCGGCAATGGCCCTTCATTCGCTCCCCAACCGCCGGGCGGCTCAGAACTGGGCCCCTTCTCACCTGCACGCAGCCATGATTGCCCCTAGCTCATCCAGCCCAATACCTCTTCCCTTCCCCGCGGACCCCGTCTGTGAGGCCGGCCCCACCCAGCTTTTCCCTGAATCCTTCCCCTGTCCCCGGACCTCGTCTGTGGTCCTGATCTCGGCTTCCTCTCTTCCTTTCCAAACCAAAGCCGGGCCATGTTTCCCCGAGCTCGCTTCTACTGAATCCCGTCGAAGCCTCTTCGTCATAAGTGAGCCCACACTGCCCCCGAGCTCACTGTTTCACGTGGACTAGGGACCCGCCATTTTCTCAAGCTCCCTCTCCCTATCTCTCACCCTCACCCCCATCCGCCAAACTATCCCTTCCCCAGCACAAGGTCCTTCCACGAAAGGGGGTGTCGGCTTATTTCGGGTTATCGGCTTATCTTGGGGTGTCTTCCCCTTTCACACTAGGAGGGACACTTCCATATCTCCCTGCCTTTGACCTGGGTCGCCCCACTTCCAGAGAGGCAATGTGCACTTTGGGCTCCTCTGTCTCAGATCCCCCCAAAACTCTCCTTGGCTTTCCCCCAAAGTGTTACGCCTTAGAGGGGAAGACGAACCAAGTTCAAGGACAAAGAAAGTCCTGGTGCTCAGAACTCCCGTCCTCTTTAAAACTCTTTAGAAACATTATTGGGAGCCTCCGGCTCCTCCTTAGCTAGCTGCTTCTTTCCCAACCTTCTCCTCTTCTTGCCTTTCTTTCACCTTGCCTGCCCCCTTACAGTCATGTAGGGGTCTTCCTGAAATTACCACCCCCCCCATCATCTCCTTTTGGCAGCTAGAAGGGGAAACCCCCAAAGCCTGGCCATCTCCTCCCAGTCCCAGCACAGGGTATGAATCTGCTCCCAGGTGCCAGCACAGGGTATGAATCTGCTCCCAGGTGCCAGCACAGGGTATGAATCTGCTCCCAGGTGCCAGCACAGGGTATGAATCTGCTCCCAGGTGCCAGCACAGGGTATGAATCTGCTCCCAGGTGCCAGCACAGGGTATGAATCTGCTCCCAGGTGCCAGCACAGGGTACAAATCTGAGCCACTTCTTCCTGGGCTTGGTTTGTGTCTTCAGCTCTCCCCAAATGAGATTGCATATCACCTTTATTTGGGAACCTTGTCTCTTCTGAATACAAGCTTCTTGAGGTCAGGGACTATATTCACATTTGTCTTTGTAGGAAGGAATTGCCATGTGCTTTTTTTGTCCAGAAGTTCAGTCCATTCTGACCAAACTGTCCCTGGGGTTTTCCTGGGAGTGGTCTGCCATTTCCTTCTCCAGTGGATTAAGGGAAACAGATAGAAAATGACTTGTCCTGGATTACACAGCTATTGAGTATCTGAGGCCAGATCTAGACTCCAAGCTCAGCATTTTATCCACTTAAACCACTTAAGCTTATAGTAGGAAATTAATAAAAGCTTGCTAGTGTATTGAATGAAGCACGCACCATTCTCCCCTAGGTCCCTCACCTCAATGGGAGAAGTTAACCGAAATAATTTTCCCTCTAAAGAATATTAAAAATGTTGGTTCCTTGACCATTTCTTCCACTTCCAGAAGAATAAGGCAGGGCCTGGCATAGTACAGGGGGAGCTTCAGCAGCGTTGTTCTTTACTCTCATTTGTCTCTTTTAGTGAGATATAAAGCATTTTGCAAACCTTAAAAGTATTATACAAATGCTAGTGATTATTACGAAAGTAGGGGCCCACTCACTGGCCCACAGCCCTAGCTGTACCCATCGTTGTTCCAAAAATTGGCCCTTTCCTTGCCTCCTCCAGTATTAAGATTGAAACAGAACTTTGGAAAAGCCAGAATGAAAGCTGACATCTCCTAGATGGCAGGACATTTCTCTCTTGTCTCCTCGTCCTCCTACATCCCCGTCATACCCTGGGAAAATGCTTAGAAATAGAGATTTCTCCTTCACAACATAACTCTAAAGGAAGGGGCATGGGGGTGTCTATCTCTACATCACTAAAGGTCTGCCCGGAAAATGAGGAAGAATCAAAATTTCTTTCATTTTTCTCAGAGGGAATTTCCAATGTTCTCTAGCTTCCAACAGTCACAGAATCCAGCAACCAACTGTCTTTTCCTCCTCTCTCTGGCAACACCGGCTTCCTACCTCTTCCCTTCCCCTGGTTTTCTTTCTCAGTTAGTCCCAGCCGCCCCCCCCTCCCCATCTAAGCTTTGGAAAAGCCTCCTTTCCTTTCCTCCTAAAATCTTCACCTCTTACCCACCATTGTTGCTAGAAACGCTACTGTTAGAAATCGATTCCTTCAAGTTACCCATACCCTTGTTTCCAAGTGTTATTCTCATGAGGGAACACATATTGAGAAACTGACCCAAAGTTTAGTTTCCTAGGGTGGGTGGGGAGCTGGGGCTGTGCTGTCTGGGAGGCAGATACAATGAGAATTTGGGGGACACTCAAAAAAACTTGGGCCTTATTTTCCCTGGGCAAACACCACCAGTAGCTCTGGTTTTTATGTCCTTTTTTGCTTTGATCAGATGTCTTGTGAGACCTCCATAAAGCAGTCTCAGAGCAGGGTGTTTCTGCTGGACTTGATGCAACCAGGAGGTTGTACAGGCGTATCCAAGAGGCAAAGATTTGTTAGCACTTCCCTGTGCTTTGCGCTGTGCTCAGTTATGAGTGTTCAAATCTTGGAGAACTTCCAGCTCCCATGTGTGTGTTACACAGAAAAGGGTGGAGCTTGGAGAGAGCCAGCTAACTAGCAGAATGGATTAAGGTTTTCTGGGAAGAGGCAACTCCGGGCCTGAGCCATGAACGAAGAAAGATGAGGAAGGGAAGGGAGGATCTGAGTCCCTTAGTTCCCCGGCCTTCATCTTCAGATTGGCCAAGCTCCTTATTTGCAACTTGCTCAGTACCTTGGCTTTGATGTCCCTGCTCTGATGAGCTTGCTCGCTGTCTCCCAAGATCCATAACACTGAACTAGAGAATCAAATAAGATCACAGTTGGAAAATTTCTTAGCACAGTCCCTGGCATGTAATAGGTGCTTAATAAATGGATATTCCCTTAATTCTCCTTCCCCAGAACCAGCTTTGGTCCCCAAACTTTACACACCAAATAGCAATGCTGATTACCTTCAGAGACTGCCCTGATGATCAGCAGGAGGGCCCTCTCCAATTTCTACCTGGTTCGGAATTTGATGAAGCCTTGGATCGGTCGCAATTGCTGCAGTTTTCTGAATCAAAATCCCCCTCTCTGGCCATATTCCCCCTTGATGCCGGAGCTTCTCGATTAGCAAGTTCCTTTTGATATTTGACCCTCCCATAAATTACCACAATATCTGACACATAGTAAGGGTTTAATTAATGTTTTTTCATTCATTCATTCAAGCTATGCTGAAAGTGGGGGATCCCCTACTTCTTAGTGCTTCTTCTCCCTAAATAATGGCAACATGCTTCTGATCAGTTCTCCACCCTCTCTCACTTCATGTTTGGGGGGATTCTTTCCCTTTTCTCCTTCCCCTCCTGTCTATGACACAAATTCCGGCATGCAGCACTGTCCCAACTACCCTCAGAGCCACCATCCCTTGGGGAGACCGTTGGGTGGGCAATAAGGATTTGCCCCTGGAGGACGCATGACCTTGGGGACGGCAGCCAAGCACAGGCCTCAGGCAGCCCACGAGGGCCCAAGGATGTAGTTCCTAAGGGATCTGGCTGTGCAAGATTCTTGTTTAGTTTCATGGGACAATCTTAGAGAATACAGAAGGGCAAGGGAGGTGGACTTTGTGCTTAGAGGTTTTGCACTAAAAAGGGGAGGAACATGTCCTTCAAGGCTTCAGAATCCTATTCTAGAGGTCCTGAGATCCTGGAAGCTTCCTCAGAGGCCCCAAAAGCTCTGTGAGGAGTGGTGTTCATCACAGAAAACATTATCTGTTGGGGGCATGTCCATGACCCACTCCGGGATGCCCCCCAATGGTACATTTTCTACCATTCTCCCCAAATATGGAAGCATCTTTCCTTGGCCCCTGCCAAGCAGTGTTTTTTAAGTAAACACCAGCAAAAATACTGCTCAGCAAACGTGGGATGCCATGCTGATGGGCGACATGGTGCCATGGAAAGAGCCCTGAACTCGAATCTCCCCTCAGACACATTCATCTCTCATGGGCCTCAGTTTCCTCATCTGTAAAAATGGGGTTAGTGGTCCCTTCAGCACTTCACAAGGTTGTTGTGAGGCTCAAAAGTGATACATGTGGGAAGTTGGGCAAATCTTAAAAAGTCAAAAGTCAGAGGGTTTGCATATCGCCCCAGTATTCCAATGGAGCAGGGATCCTCCTGACGGTCGGGCCCTGCTTGCCCATCTTCAGGAAGTCTTGCCCGGTTCTCCCAGGAGGGTTCTAGCTCCCCAATGTGTGAACAAAGCAGAGTCTGGGACCTTGCTGGCAAGCCCCCCACAGTCTAGTACAGCACTAACGCAATGCCAAGATAATTCTTGCAAAGATGGACATGCCCCAGGGCTGGGGGAGGGTGGAAGCTGGGGGTTGTGTTCTAATGGTAGGCTAGCAGGAAGGTGGTCTGTGAGCCCAGCTTTGAATGACGGGAGAATTCCCGTCGAATGGGAGGGGGAGAGATTCTAAAAAAAAGGCATCCATAGAAGATGGAGAGACTTTCAAGCTGCACGGGTTGGGGTGGAGGGCTATCGGACGTGGCTGTCCAGATAGCAAGATGCCAGGTTAGAGCAGCCTGTTCAGGTCCCCCAGTATAGGAAGGGACCCAGAAGCAAATCCTGTGTCATTGCCAGCTCTGTGTCTGGTGATGTTGTGATGATGATTTGGGGTGGAGCGAGACGGGACAAGAGAGCATTCAGAGTTTCCCTTAGTCAAACTTGGAGGCGGGAGGGGGGGAAGGACTGCTACAGAATGGGAGCAATTCCAAGAGAGAAGGCAGCGATACCAGGGATCTCCAAAGGTTGACTTGATCTCACAACCAAGCTGATTGGGAGACTAAATTGGGCGGGGGGAAAGTGAAGGGAGAGGCAACCTAAGGTTTTGAGCCCAGGGAGACTGGGAGCCACTGAGAGGAGGCTCAGATGGGGGACGTGACAAGAAGCTCAGGGTGATAGCATCTGTACTCTTCAGACAAATAGGGCTGCGGTACAGCTAGAAACAGCATGAGGGTGAGAAAACTCACGGTGCAGATGTGGAGCCCCTGCCAAGGCCGGACGGGCAATCCTGAGAAAATGGGCATAGCTTATTTGAGGGTTTTTCCTGCCGACCCAGTCATTTATCTAGTATCTAGCACAGTGCCTGGCCTGGAGTAGGTGCTTAATAAATGCTTGCTGATTAATCGATTTTGGCAAAGCAGAGAACATGCATGTAGTTATGCCTCTGTCCCTGTCCCAGTCATTCTCGGGGCGGGGCAAGGATCACAGATTAGAGCTGGAAGGGACCTAACCCCTTCTTTCCCCCCATGATTCAGCAGCGCTGGTTCCTGATTTTTCCTTGAACAAAGACCCTCCTTCTTCTACCTCTGGGTATTTTCCATGGCAGCATCCTGTGCCGGTGAATTCACCCTCCTCATCCCTGCCCTCCTGGCTTCCTTCAGGTCTCAGCTTAAGGGCCACTTTCTGCAAGAAGCCTTTCCTCGTCCTCCTCGATCTTAGCGCTTCCTTCTGCGAGTTTATTCTGTGTATATCTTGTTTGTACACAGCTGTTTGCATGTTGTCTTCACCAGTAGACTGTAAGCTCCTTTAGGGCAGGCGTTGGTTTTTGCCTTTCTTTGTCTCCCTGGGGCTCGGGATGGTTCCTAGCACCCAACAGGCACACTACCTGCCCAGGGCTCGGTGCTCGCTGAGTCCAGTCCCCTTGTTTTACAGATGGGGAGCCGAGGCTCAACACACCGATGTGATCTGCCCAGGGTCACATAGCTAGTAAGTGTCTGAGGCAGGATTCAAATCCAGGTTTTCCTGACTCCCACATCCACCGAGAAGACGACTTATGGAATATTTGTGCAGGGCCGGCCCTGTTTGTAAAGATTTGCTGGCTGTGTCTTCTCAAAGGAAACTTTTTAAGAACCATGCAAAGGAAGGGCAGGAGTGGGATATTTACTTAACAGATGAAGAAATTATGTGGGTCTATCTTCCCCTCGCTTAGCTCCACAAGCAACATTGGGTTTGATGACTCTCAACTTAATGCTTTCATTCAACTGCCCTAGCGTTCTTATATAAAGTTTCATATAGCTGCTCAGGCAGAGAGAGAGAAAGACAGAGACAGAGAGACACAGAGACAGAGACAGCGCCGATAGTGAGGAGATGTCTCAAGGGTACGGAAGGTAACCCATGCACCTTGGAAGAATACAGTGGGTCCTTGGGTTCCAATGACCGATAGGGACTAGAGAACTTGGAAGATTTTCTTGGGAAAATTAGTCCCAACCGCCCCCCTCAATTTTAACCCCCAGGTTATTTCCCAGAATGTGAATAAAATCACAAAGATAGGGTGGATTTCCATTGCTCTAAATCTTGCTCCCATCACCAAGCCAAAAATTCCCTTGAAAATGAGCAATGCTCATATTTTGGCTGGCAGAGAGGGATGGAAGGATGGGAGATGCCAAGCCTTTCTAGGAGCAGCGTGCCGTGGAACAGTTAGCATGTCTTCCTCAATTAGCTCTCCTTTCAGGGGGTAGGAATTCACTCCTAAACTCAGGCCAAGGACTAGGGGCACGCCCTCCTTCTACTTGGGGGGGGGGGGGAAGAATAATCATTATCAATTAGCTCTTCTTTTAGAGGGTAAGAATTACTCCTAAGGCTCTGGCCTAGGACTAAGGGCATGCCTCCTTTTACCTTGGGAAAAAGAATAATCATTATCAATTAGCTCTCCTTTTAGAGGGTAAGAATTCACTCCTAAGGCTCAGGCCTAAGACTAGGGGCACGCCCTAAATCTACCTGGAGAGGAAGAATGAGCATTAATTAGGAGATTAGAAAATAGACAATGTGGTTCGAAGGGGTAAAGGTCACTCAGGTGGCCCAAAAAGGACAAGGCCTGACCGGGATGTGGACACTCTTGTCTGGGTCCTTCTGCATAGAGAACACTCTTGGTGACCTTGAATCTTGCCATGGGCGAGAAGTTCCCGGGCCGTGATGGTTGGGAGAAGATGGCAGAATTTGGGACTCCATCTGGTCTTCCTGGAGGGCCAGCTTCGTCCAGCGATGGAGGCATGGGGAATGGGTCAGCTGGTGGTTGAGACGTCGTACATCCTAAGCTCAGGGGCGGGATCCTGGGGGGATTAGAGGTGGATCGTCAAGATCTAAAGGAACCTTGGGCCCCGAGTCTCATGCAGCTATTGGCCTGCATACAGAGCAAGAGAAAGCTGTAGGAGCTCCGCTCCCTCAGTAACCAGATGAGGATAAAGGCTCAATGTGGTAATTAGGGTGACAAGTGGCGTATTCTTAGCTGACACCAGTCAGGATGAGTTCATGTCCTCGTCTCTAAGAGAGACCCCCGCGGCTTGGGCCAGGGGAGCTGCTATGCTGGGTGCCGGCGGGGGTGGCCCCGAGCCCCTCAGGGGCTCTCCTCAGTTATATTGGAATGCCCCAGATCTGCAGGAGACTCTGGGGAAGGACTCGTGAAACCGCAGGGCTGTTCTATTACTTGGGTCTCAGGTGCTAGACTTCTGGGCCGCCTCGGGCAGATGCTGCCTTAAAGACGGGCCTGGTTAGAACCGGGCGTCCCAAGGTGAGAAAACAATTCTTCGCCCCTGCAGCCGCAGACTTTTCAGTGCAGAGGGGAGACTTGATTTGGGCCCCGGGGCCATGGAAATGTGGGGACCGGCACAGCCTCAATAACCTGCCGAGAACCTTAGGGCCATGGAGCCTGATGCACCTTGGGTCCCAGGTCCCATAAGGTGTGTAAACTGGCTCCTGACTGTGGGAAATGAGGAAAGGGATTCAGGGCTACAAACAGTCTCATCCTCAGGATCCAAGTGCAATAAAGTTTTTGCTTGAAAGTCCGGATCCACTAGGGCCCCAGGCCCACTTTTTTGGTACTCTGTTATCTGGATCTGCTTCTGCCTTTTGGTCTCAGGCTGGGGGATCAGTGGCCTCGTGCCCTGGGTTGCAAGTGAAACCCGGCCTAGGCCCGCTGTTGGGTGCTGGCCGAGCTGTGGCCGAGGCCCGACGGCGAGGGGGGACGACCCCCCAGCTTTGTCCTCGGGGCTCAGAGGATGGCTGGGGAGAGTTTGCAGTGAACCACAGTCTGGTGACAGTAGGATGATGGTGACACAGATGTGGCCACTAGTGTATTAACCAGAGCACAAAGAGACCAGGGCCTGTCCTTGGTTCTGCGAGAGGGTCCTGGGCCGCCTGCATCTGATGATCAGGCCATAGTGATCCCACTGGACATATATCAGGCAAACAAGCCAGGGTCTGATGGAGCCCGCCGGGGCCCTGTTCTGCGCAGGACAGAGCTGCAGCTGCTGCTGTCCTACCCTGGGGATCGAGATGGGCTCTGGGCTTGGTGCTGCTATGTGGGGCCCAACAGCAGGAACCGGCTGGCTGGCCCTAGCCCCTCTGGGCACACTGCAGGGTGCGGGGGTGGGGGCAGTCTCGGCTGCTCCGGGCAGACTACAGGGTGCATGGGTGGGGGCGGCCCGGGCCCCTCTGGGCAGACTGTGGGGTGCAGGGGTGGGGGCAGGGTGGAGCTTGCCATCCTGGTAGGACTATGACTCAGTCTTCACAGAGTTGAGCAACCTGAGCCCAGTTCGGGAGGTGGTCCGGTTCTATTGTGGCGTTTGGGGTATGGAGAAGTTTCCTGCTCGATTTGTGGGGGAGCAATCATCCCTCTCCAGCGGTCTGACTTTGAGCCGAGGGGGGTCATTGAGTTGAGTCCCTGTGTAGCTCCCAGCTCATTTCTCCCAGCCTCCTGGGGACCATCGTTGCCCCCTGGCTTGGGCCCCGGTGGGCTGCGTGCTTGGGCCCTTTCAGGGAGGAGATTCTGAGACCTGCCGCGCTCTGTGGCGCCTTCAGCTCAGGGATCGGGTCCTGGCTGGCCGCGACCTCCATGCAGCTGCTTCCCGGGGACACGGTCACAATGAGGCTTGGGCCCGGGACTCGGTCCTCGGGATGGGCGCTTGGGACGGGAGCCTGTCACGAGGCTGAGTCTGGTGACAGTAGGATGATGGTGACACAGCGGTGACCCCCGCTCATTAACCAGAGCACAAAGAGACCAGGGCCTGTCCTTGGTTCTGCGAGAAGGTCCTGGGCCGCCTGCATCTGATGATCAGGCCATAGTGATCCCACTGGGCATATATCAGGCAAACAAGCCAGGGTCTGATGGAGCCGTCGGGGCGTTCGGTTCTGGGCAGAATGGAGTTGCAGCCTGGGTCCTCCCGGCAGAACGGGGCTCCGGCTGGGTCCTCCTGGGGGCGCTCCCCCAGAGTCATGCTTCTGTCCTGTCTTGGTTCTTAACAAGGGGCAGAGGAGAGCTGCCACGGCTCCCCCGGGGCTCCCGGTTGACCACTCACACCGTGGCCCTTCATTTCTCGGAAGCCACAGTGTTGTTCTACTAGTTCCGTGTTGGTTCTCCAAGTAGGCCTGGGGTCCCACTGTCCCCGGCACCCCCCCCCCCAAGTTCAGCCTCTCGCTGTAGTGCGGGCCCAGGACGGCTTGGGCTTCAGCTCAGAGGGCCAAAGTCTGTCCCTCGGCAGGGGCCCTGGGCTGGCAGGGCTATGCGCCCACTTTCCAATCCTATACGATTGTGTGCCCGTTGGTGGTCAGAGTGGACTGCCATCTCATCCTCATCATTGCTCAAAAACCATGTCCTCCTGGGCTGGCATTCAGAGGTCCCCTGGGACTTCGGGCTCATTGCTTTGGGTGAAATGCAATTTCAGCATTGTTATCTGGCCCAAAGGTACTTCTCCTTGGTGGCTGGTGCTGCTCTGGGGGGCACGTTGCCCCCGTGGTCTGAGTCAGAAGCTGGCCCGCTTGGCCGCAGGGAGGGGGCAAGACTCGGTCCCGGAGGCGGGGGACGGCGTTCGGCTCTACCCCGGTGGAGTGGACATTAGAGCGGGGGGTGGGACTCTCGCCCGGGCTGCCTGGCCAGGGAAGCCACAGGCTGGGGACGGTAGGATGATGATGGCACAGAAGAGACCTAGTGCCTCAGCAGGCCCCGAGGGCCCGGGGTGTGGTCTCTGGTCTGGGATGGGGTAGGGCCCCTTCAATCTGATGATCAGGCCATAATGATCCCAGAGCTCAAATCCTTGGGGAATCTCAAGAAGGCAGTCGGATCCCATGATGCTGTGGGGCCCGGGGTCCAGGTCTGGGAAAGGGGCGACTCCTGTGCTGGGCAGAGCTCCAGGGACCGAGGCCGCTTGTCATTGGCGCTCCGTGCCCGCTCCTTGGTGACGGGAAGTGCCATCCCCGGAACTGCTCAGGAAAGCCTGCCTTCGTTCTGGGCGGGGAGTCCAAGGGCTTCCGGCTGGGACAACGGTCTGGGCCCCGATTTCTAGGCTTCTCTGGGTGTCACGGAGGGAGCCACTGGCTCTTACTCTTTGCTTCCAGGTCCAGCTCCCTATTGTGGCATTTGGGGGCGGGGGGACGGTAACAGCAATGAAAGGCTCGGAGAGGTTCCCCCGGTGGGCGCTGGTCCCCGGGGCGGGCTGGGCCATTGAGAAGAAAGGTACGCTCCTGGGGTGGCAGCCGGGCCCGGTCAGTGCCGGCCCGCTCTGAGTAGCAGGCTTTGGGGGTCTGGGTCAGTGTGGGCCGACTGGACTGGACGCTGGGTGGGCAGGTGGCGGGCAGCTTGGCTGGGCCCATGCTCTGGAGCTGCCGGGTCACAGGTAAACCATCCCCTCGTCCGGCGTCTGGCCGTCTCATCCTCAGTGTCCGAGTGTGATGGAATTCTGGCCCCCCTCAGCTCTTGGGCACCCTGCTTTGGGCGCCCCGCTATCCAGATCCAGCCTGACTCGTACCCCAGCCTCCCAGTGTGGGACGGGAGCGGCCCCCTCTCCCGGGCCCGAGCAGGGGCGGGGCTCAGATCTCTCAGCAGCTCCCGGCACAGAGATGCCCATAGCCCAGTCGGTCAGAAAGTCTATCAACAAGCATTTATTAAGCGCCTACTATGTGCCAGGCCTGGGAATAGCCACACAAAGAAGGAAAGGCTCCCTCCTCCCGGGAGCTTCGCCCTGTGCCCAGCTCAGTATGGCCCTCGGGTGGATACGATATGGCCCGGAGCTGGGTGTCTGGGATGCCTCTGGGGGCGGGGCCCGCGGAGAGCCGCAGCCTGGTGACAATAGGATGACTGTAGTCCTTACAGATCCTGGGGCCTCCTGGGGCCTGTGAGGCCGAGAGCAGGGGGGCATTGCCTCTGATGATCAGGCCATAGTGATCCCACTGGGCACGCTGGGCCCCCCTGTTCTGGATGGGCCTGAGCTGCAGCTACGTCCCCACCCCCAGCCCACCCCAGGCATGGAGATGGAATCCCAGCATTCTGGCCGCCCAGCCTCATGGCAGTCCTGAAGAGCTGGGCAGAGGCTGGTTCAGAGAAAGGGGCCGGCTCCGACTCGCCCGGCAGCCTTTGCGCCCCCAGCTCTGCTCTGCGCCCCTCCTGTGGCCCCCGTCCAGCTGTCTTGTGGCATTGGGGAAGCCCGCCAGTGCCCATTCATCTCTCAGGGCTCCCCACGGGCAGGAGGGAGGCTCGTGGGAGGGCCTGGCACTTCCTGAGCCGGAGCTGGGCCGGGGAGGCTGTGGACAGGAGGCATTCACTAATGAGAGGTCCAATCTTCTGAACACAGAGGGCCCGCTCCTGGGCCCCGAGCCCCGAATCTGTAAGGCTTCTGTCCAGTGCTGGGGGTGAGGGGGTGGGCAGGGAGCCCAGGTATCGGGCCAGAGTTTCAGCCTTGCCTCCTCTCTGAGCCTGATGCTCATTTTGGCCCGAAAGTCAGGTCCCACAGCTCTGGGGTCCCTCGGTTCTGAAGCCCCCCCTCCACGAGCTGGCTGGCCCGGGTGACTGAGAGGGGGGGCTGCTGGGTGGTGGGAGCACAGCTATGGCCCTGACCCGATGGTGAGGGGGTGAGTCCAGTCCAGGTGGTCCTCAGGGATTCAGGGCTTGGACGGAGATGCTCCTGCCCGCAGTGAATCAGCCAATTGCCTAAAACCTAGTCTGGTGACAGTAGGATGATGGTGTTACCGATGTGGCCTTGGCCCACGGCCCCAGCACTGCGGGCAGAAGGGGATGGGGGCCGTAGGTTTCGGAGGAGGAGGAGGAGGATACCGCAAGCATGGCCGAGGTGTGGGCTGATGGTTGAGATGTCACACGTCCTCACCTCGGCGGTCAGATGAATCCTTGGGGAACATCAAGAAAGCACAGAGAGAGCCCCTGGTTACTGGGTTCGGCAGGCTCGCCCTTCAGCCCTTGCCCGGACCCGGGGACTAGAGCCGACGGGGTCCCGGAAGAGCGGGCCCAGCACTGCCGGTGGGCAGGCGTGGCCCAGACATCCCTGGTGCCCCCTGGCCTCGGTTATACTGCAGTATTCAGGGTCTGATGAGACCTCGGCCGGCAGGGCCGATGGTTGCGTGGTCCCGTGGCCCCGGGGTGTCCTCTGTACCATCCAGCCTGGGCTCCCAGAGAGCAGCAGCGCAGCCCAGGAGCTCAGCCAGTCCAGAATTTCACCCCGCCAACTAGAAGGTCAGCCCCGGCCCTGGGTCCGGGTCCCTGGATCGGCTTGTCCGGTCCGTGGGCTCCAAGTGCAAAGGATGTTTCTGTGGGACCTGGTTCAGCTTCGAGCCCTCACCTGGATTAGGGGTCGAGTCCAGTTACTGGACCCCAGGGAAAGTTGGCCTGGGACTCCCAGGGTGGAGAAGCTGGGCCGGCCTGGAGGGTGGCGCCAAACACGGGGCCGTCCCCAGGATACAAGGACCAAGACTTTGGGGCTGGGCCTCAGGCTCCTAGCTTTGGATGAGATGCTCCTTGAGACCCGGGGCCCTGGTCCCAGATGCTTCTAAGAAAGCAGGAAAACCGGCCCAGTGCGGGGAGGGTGGCGAGGTGGGGAGCCTGTACTCATGGGCTGGGAGCCTGGCATTGGCCGGGGCCAGACGAGGGCTTCCCCGGGGCTCAGGGCGCCACTTACCGAAGGCCACTGGAGACTCGCCTCTGCTGAGGGCCTTGGGGCTGAGAGATGTAACGTGGGAAGGAGGAGGAGGAGGAGGAGGAGGAGGAGGAGGAGGAGGAGGAGGAGGAGGAGGAGGCTGGGGACCGATCATCGGGGCACAGAGAATCCATAGCATTGGCCCTGGTCTTGTGGTGGGGTCCTCATGAACACACAGTGGTGGCCATTTTGGGGGCTGGAGGCTGGGGGAAGCCAGAATGTGGGCAGGGCCTGGTTCAGGACCCCGGGGAAAGGCTCGAGAAAGGGGTGGGCAGGGCAGGGCCCAAGCATCCAGACAAGGCTGTGAGATTGTCCCTCCCCTGGGGAAAGCTGACCGGGCAGGATGCCCAGGGCCCCGATGCATGCTCCCCAAAGATTGAGGGTCCTCTCTGGGTGGGGGGAGGGCCCAGGGGAACCTCTGGCAGGTGGTCCTTTGCTTAGGGTCCATATGACCTCAACCTTCTCCTAAAGTAGCCAGCCCCCAATGGAGGAAAGCTATAACTTTGGGTGGTGGGTGGGACTGTGGGGCGGGGGGATCCAGATGGGCTGCGGCCTGGCCTAGAGAGCTCTGAGCCTCCGGCAGCCCTCCCACCTAGGAGCTGGGAGACCACCCGGCCACATTGAAGGCCTAGTGGAGGCCGGCCCTCTGCCCGCGTGGCCGAGGCCCTCTGCCTCGGGACCCCGGCTTGTGGGAGCCACGGTGTGGTGACGATAGGATGATGGTGACACCGATGTGGCCACCCCCACTGAGGCTCCAGGCTGAGGGGCCCCTCTCGGAGGGCCGGGCTTCTTGGTGGAAACATCCTTGTGGATGGGAGGAGGCTGCAGGCCTGGGCCCGGCCTTGAGGTGAGATGTCCATGGTCATGGTCTGGGAGATTGGACGAACTGTGACGGCGCGTCCTTAGGAGCTCGCGGATGCCGTGACTAGGGCTGGCTGTCCCGGGAGCCTCAGGGTGGGCCCCGAGGGCCGCTTCCCCAGGGCCTGGTCAGCTCTAGCCTGGAATTGTTCCACCTGGGCCCAGTTTTTGGTTTCTAGTCCAGTCATGTGGTGGTGTTTGGGGCCAGGGCACTTGTGATGAGCATTATAGGGTTCGGGGCGGGGGGGAGTCTCAGTTCTAGTCTACCAGTTTGGCTTCTTGAACACAGGGCAGCGCTACCCGGGGTCATCGGCCCCACCTGGGCCTGGTCTCGCAGACCGTTTGGGCCTCCTCTGGAAGCCGGGCCTGTTTTGACAGAAGCTTCCTCCAGAGATAGGATTTGTTTCGGGGCCGTTCTCTGACCCGTCTTCACTGGTCTGCACCCGAGCCTAGGAGCTCGGGGCCCAGGAGTGTTTCGCAGGCACAGACACAGCGAAGGAGGGGCCAGCTTGGCACAAAGTGCCTGGTCTCCATCTGCATTGCTTGGCTTCCGATCCCAGTCTCGGGGAGCAGGGAGCCTGCGGCTGGTGGCCGGGGTTGGCGCCTGGTCCCGTCCGGAAGATGGCCGAGGTGCCGGGCAGCGGCGCTTCCTCGGTGGAAGTTCCCCTCTGACCTCTCTGATGAGGGAGGCCCATGGTCTGGTGAGAGCAGGATGATGGTGTTACAGATTTAGCCTTGGCGTGTAACTACAGAATCATCAGTGCCATTGTCCCTGGGCCACCTCGGTCTGATGATTAGGCCATAGTGATCCCACTGGACAAATCCTTGGGGAATATCAGGAAGGCAGTCAGCGTCCGAGGTGGTCCCCCCGGCCCGGAGTCGGGCCGGGGCGGCTTGGTGGCCACCGCCCTGGGCGGGCCTGAGCTGCAGCTGGTGTCCTCCGTGGGCATCGAGATGGGATCATGGCAGAATGTGGTACTGGCCCCATGTTTGATCCTTGGGGATGGCCTGGCCCATCCCCTCAGCTTTGGCGAGGAGTCCTAAAGAGTCAATGGTACTGTCACCCCCTAGTTTTTGACAGGGAGACAGAGAACATTGAAGGCCCATCACGGGCTTGGCCGGCGGGCTTGCGAGACCCCTGGCAACTCCTGAGTCCAATTGGTAGTCCCAGTTCAGGTAGCTTGTTCTATTTAAGGCTTGGAGAAGCTTTTGACAGGAGTGAAAGGATTAGTGGAACCTAGGCCACGGTGCCCCATTTCTGCTTTGGGGCCCTGAAGAAGGGCCACTGGGAGGAGCCAGCGATGGGGGCATCTTGGCCCCAGCCGGTGCTGTCCCTCCACGTGTGGGCCCCGTCTGATCTTGAGGAGGCAGTGGAGTGTCATCACGCACTAAGGCAATGGGGCGTAAAGCCCTGGATGACAGGGTTGGTTTGTTGTTAGGCAGGAGCAAGGGGGTCTGGGGCCCCAGCTGGGCAGGTGTGGGAGTTGCTTTTTCCCTCCCCGCTAGGGTTGTGGTCTGCTATTCACAGACTCGGCGAGCGGCCCTCACGCAGGTGCTCGGAGCCCCATGCTCTTGTGGTGTTTGGGATGTGGAAGAGTGAAAAGAGAAGGGGCTCGGTCTCCAGAGGGAACATGATGCTGGAAGTAGCTCCCCAACCAGAGCCGGGCGCTTGCGCCAAGTTTGCTTTGGTTCCCCATGGGAGCAGAGCCTGGGGGGGGGGGGTGTTTCATGTTAGTAAGGAGCAGAGGCTGTCTCCAGGACCTAGAACAGCCCAGCCTGGCAGGGATATGTGTTCAGGACCTAGAACAGCTCATGTTGGCAGGTGTGAGTGTGTGAGTGTGTGTGTGTGTGTGTGTGTGTGTGTGTCTGTGTGTGTGTCTGTGTGTGTGTGTGTACAGGACCTAGAACAGCTCATCCTGGCAGGGAGGTGTGTACTTGTATGTGTTCAGGACCTAGAACAGCTCATCCTGACTAGGGTAGGGCTGAGGCTTGGGGGAGAGATGGAGCTTTTCTGTTTTTCTTGAGGTAAGCAAGCAAAGGTCATCTGCGCTTCCTGGGGCTCTGGGCCTGGCAGGGTCAGATGGTGTCTGATACTCTCTGCCTGACGAAGCTGCATTCAGCCAGGCGGTCCCATGGGTTCTGAGCCTGGGGGTGAAGGCCAAAGCCCCTTTCCCAGGATCCAAGGACAATCAAGTTGTGACCAGATGGGCAGGACCTGGGTGCAGAGCCCAGGGCAGCCCTGTTATCCGGCTTCCATCCTCTCCGTGTTGGCCGCCCTCTTGGGAGTATCAGTCCTGCATCCTGGAAGGACCGCACATCTGTGTGCTGCTGTGGGGCGGGGTTTCCCAGCTGTGGGAGGAGGATCAGAGATCAGAGCATGGGAGGCCACCCAGACAGGACTGGAGAGCGTGGCTGGGCAATGAGCCAGCTTTGACTGGCTCCCAGAGAGCGGGAGCCCCCCGTGGTCCTAGCATGGGCTGAGGGTCTAGTGAACCATGGTCTGGTGATGGTAGGATGATGGTGACACAGCGGTGACCCCTGCTTCTTAACCAGAGCACAAAGAGACCAGGGCATGTCCTTGGTTCTGTGGGAGGATCGTGGGCCACCTCGATCTGATGATCAGGCCATAGTGATCCCACTGAATGAATGATTGGGACACGTCGGGCAGACAAACCAGTCTGCCCCCGGACAGTCTGGCCTAGCGGCCACTGTTCAGGGAAGGACCGAGGTGTCCCTTCCCCAGGCGTCATGATGGGATCGTGGCAGAATGTGGCTCCATGTTTGATGCCAGCAGGGAGGACTGGGCCGTGAAGGTCTGCCGTGGCAGGCTGGCTGCCCGTGGAAAAGACCTGAGGCCTAGGATTCGTATGCTCTGGCATGAGCCCAGTTCCCTCCATGGTGGGGGGGGGTCCCAGCGGGCAGTGAAAGGTTCTGAGGAGCTCAGATTGTGGGCACTGTGGGAGCGCGACCCTGGAGCCGCTCTCCCCCGTAGTCTTGGAGCGGCCCAGCTCCAGCAGCGGCCCAGCAGGAATTTGATGCTGGTGGCCAGAAGTCTTGTCTCCACATCACTTTCCATCCCACGGTGGCCCCATTTTTGTCCCATGTTTTTTCCTTGTGTACAGGAAAGACATTTTCCAGAGGCAGGGCTGGTGGGAGGCTCGAGGCTGGCTCGGGGTAGATAAGGGGGTGCCATCTCCCGCTGCCCCGAGCAGTGCAGCCCTGCCGTTGGGGTTCATTCAGGGTAGGAATGGGCTCCATCCCACAGATAGACCCAGACCAGCCGTAGCCTGGTGACAGTAGGATGATGGTGTTACGGACGTGGCCTTGGCCCCTGAACCAGACCCTACAGAATCCACAGCACTGGCTCAGCTCTGTAGCACCTCATCTTGATGATTAGGGCATGGTGAACGTGTGGGCTGGTCGTCCTCTGGACTCCCAAGGTTGCCAGTGGGGACACTATCCCAGGGGTGGAGCGCCATAAGCCCCTGACACGGCGAGCCGCTCCTCTTCAGCTTCCATGCAGAGATCCGCTTACCTCGGCGTGGCCTCCTGATGGCCCAGGAGGCACTTAGCCTGTCGCACGAAGCGCGCCCAAGAACTATTCCCAAGGTCTCCATGTGGTGGTTCAAGCACTGTCCAAGGACGGCGAATCTTAATGCTTGGCCTTCAGGTCATGGCTCAGGATGGCACGGCTCTGGGTGCCAACCGAGCGAACAAGGCACAAAATAGGGTGTGTGGGACCCTGCCCTGCCTGGGGCTTGGGGGCCTAGTGGAGCCATTGGTGAGCACAGGATGATGGTGACATGGGACCAGGAGGAGGCCAGGGGCCACGTGGGTGAGGGCAGCAGGAGGCCAGAGTTTCGGCCCCGGGGAGGCGGGCTCGGCCCTGGCAGACGTTGGCTGTCTTGCCGAGAGGAAGCCATCAGGATTTGGAGTTTGTGATACTATTCTGTGGCACGTGTGCACAGAGCCTGCTCATAACAGGGTGATGGTACAACAGATGTGGCCTTGCCTCTTCACAAGAGAAGGGCCAGCCTGGGGCCCCGGGACCCCCCAGGTTGGTAGATGAGCTGTCATTGGCCCTCAGCCCAGGGGGAAAATGTTTGGGGAATTTCGGGAAGGTGTCAGGATCCCGGGAGGCTCGGGGCAGCCGCGGGGCGGGGCGTAGTGAGCGTAGAGTAGGACCCGGCTGGGGTCTTTGCCTTTTTTCCAGCATTCGGTGACCAGATGTGCAGCTTTCATGCCTTTGTTTAAGCCATGGGGGTTGTGTGGCCGAGCCCTTAGTAAGAGTCTGCTTGTCGGGGAGGGGGCGGGGTGGAGATGCTTGTCTGGCTCCTAGTTTTTCACAGAGGATTGGACCAAGGCCAGAGTCCAGAACTGTCCAGGGGGCCCCGTGCCCTGGGCCAGACTTGGCGCAGTTTCCTGACAGGTGATGGATGACAGAGCACAACCTAGGGTTTGGAGGCCCTGGGACGCCTCCTAGGAGCCCGTGGGCTTACTGCTTCTCAGGGTTCGCCCTTGTTTGGGTTCAGGTCCCCTAGGGGGTTGGGGTCACGTCACGGCTTCACCCCATGCCGATCTAGATTGTGTGTGCTGCTGGGGACTGGCTAGAACTCTGGACCAACAGCAGGAAGGAGTTTCATCTCCATCCGCCATATTGGAATGTGTCCAGTTTCAGTGCAGCAATGGATGACCTCTGGCTTTCGGCCTGGGGTTTCCGGGGGAGGAGGGAGCAGAGTTCTCTGGTGTGATATTCTGATGATAACTCTAACACTCTGGGGGCTTTGGCCCGATGGCCCTGACTCGGCCCTGTGTCCAAGGTGCTGAGGACAAATGTAGTCTCGTCCTCAGGATCCAAGGACAGTGAAGTCGTGGCCAACTGGCCAAGAGCTGCTAGAGCCTTGGGCTCATTGTTTTGGGGGACATGGCCCTTGACCCTGCGATCTGGGACCAAAACGGTTTCTCCTTTTTGGTTGTTGTCTTGGTCCTGAGTTTGGAGCTGAAGCTCGGAGCCTTGACCCGGCCCCAACATATCCAGTGGGAAGTGATATTATTGGGAACTTCCTTGGGATACTGCTGCGGGGCCCTGGTCTGGTGATGGGGAGGGCAACGCTGCTGACCAAGCTCGCGGCCTCCTTGCTGGGGGACAGACGATGTGGAGCCTCGACTCGGACCCAGCCTCTGGGTCGTTGCCCTTTGCCCTTGCCTGGTCACGGGGATGGGACCCTAGCCAAACCGCAATGGGGTGGGGGGGCAGTGTGGTCATAGGCCAGGGGGGGTCACCAGCACACATGAGGAGTCCAAGTACAGCCAGGCCCGGGAGAGCTGCTCTCGTTTCTCAGATGACCTTCTGTCTGCTCCAGATTTCGTGTGGATCCAGTTACTCACATGCCGTCTCCCCCTCTAGAGCTCCTCGAGGGTAGGGACTCATTTTTTGCCTGCCTTTGTATCTTTAGTGCTTAGCTTGGTGCCTGGCACACAGTAAGCGCTTAATAAATGCTTGTTGACTGACAGAATACTCTTCCAGACCCACTCAGACTGTAGCTAGATAAACCCAGCTTTGCTGAATTTGTGCTCTGTTTTTGGCTTCCCAGTCATCGAAATGTGTTTGGGGTGTGGAGGGGCCCCAGCCGGGCACAGAGGGATCAGGAACAGCTTGGTTCATTTCTAGGGACCGTGCGATCCTTGCTAGAGATGTCCAAGCACTCTCGGGCTTGTGTTCCACCCCGCTCAAAGCTCGGCCTGGCATCCATTCCGGGGATGGGGAGAAGTGGATCTCGGAGGCTGTTGGCCCGGGCTCTATGCAGGAATGGCAGGAGGGTTCAGTGCTGGCTGGTCCTCCCCTGAACCCCGTTTAAGGAGATACAGCAGGGGGCCGAGCCCTCCACCGCCTCTGCCTGATGCTCTGGACAAAGAAAGCTCCACCGAGCCTCCAAGCTCTGGTCAGACTCCTCGCCTCCAGGATTCAGGCGTTGCAAAGCAGGGCCGGGCTGGCCGGCAGTCCCTGGATGACCAGGCTGTGGCGGGAGGGGAGAATGACTCGGGAAAGCCAAGACTTTGAGGCCTTTGGATGGGAAGCCCAAGTGGCTGCTGCTTTTTGGTTGCTGTCTGGTGGAGTGCTGGCTCCTTGGTCTGGGCTCGAGTGGAGGGCAGCACGGTTCTGGCTAAGAGGTTGGGGTGCAGGGGGCCCCGCTGGCTTTGTTGCAGAGACTCACTCCAAGAGAAGGTAGGCACACTGGTCCCGGGCTGGTGAGGGTCCGAAGCCGGGGGGCTCCCCGGGCCTGGAGACTTGGGGCGTGGCCAACATGTGGATTTGTGGTTGAGACGTCAGACCTCCTCAGTCCTGGGCTTGAGTCCTTGGGGAATTTCGGGATGGCTGTCAATGGCCAAGGGAAGACGGAGCTGGTGCCCGGGGCATTGTCAGGTAACAGCTCGTGCCCTTGACCAGGGGCCGGTGTGTGGTCCTGGAAAAGGATAGCTCTGGCCTCTGACCGAGCCACAGGAGGACACAGCCATAACCTCAGCCAGAGTCCAGCCATCCAACTGGTAAATCCCATGGACGTGAGCCAGCTTTCACAGGGATCCAAAGCACAGCCTTGAGCTGGGGCCGTGTTTTTGGCTTGACTGGGACTGTGGCCTTGTCCCCAGCCCCTTCTTAGGCTAAGCTCCTGGATTGAGGGGGCTTCCATCTCTCATTTGAGTTTGTTTCCCAGGAATGGTATGGACTGGGCATTGAGTTCTCCCAGTACATCTTGCCTGTTATCACTTGGGGACAAGGGGAAGAGCAGACAACGATGGGCACTTTATCCTCGGACTGGGATCAGGATGACCTTAGCCTTCTGTCTTGTGAATGACAGAATGGCCTCGAGAGAGCCTGAATCTGAATATCCTATTGCACCATGGTTTCACCCCTCAGATTGGGGGTTGGGGATGCTCAACCTAAGGTTCTGGGAATGGCAGGGTTTGGCTCCCACGGCCTAGGTCCCATTAAATTTCAGGTTATTCAGTTCTAACTGAAAGTGAGATTTGGTGGACATCTCTTCATTGGGACCCAAAGTTGGGGTCCACTAGGACCTTGGGTGCATTGCTTTGGGTGAAATAAAGCTTTAGCCCTGTTATCTGGGCCCAAAGCTGCTTCTACCTCTTGGTTCTCATCTGGATGCTTCTGGCCCTTGCTGCTGGGGAGGTCTGTCCAGCCATGGCCGTTAGGCAGATGATCAGGGTATAGCCTCCTGTCAGAGGAGTCACAGTCTAGTGACAGTAGGATGATGGTGTTACAGGTGTGGCCTTGGCCCAATCCTTAGAGCAAGGAGAACCTGCCCCTTCATCCAGGGAGGGTGCGAGGGCTAGGTCTCTGTGGAAATTCAAAATGGCAGTCAGCAGCCTGTGAAGCCTTGGCTCCTGGTGATCCCTGAAAGGCCAGAGTTCCAGGCACTGGGGCAGGAGGTCAGTAGGAGGCGTGGCTAACCCCAGGCCAGGGTGCAGTCTGGTCTTGGCTGTAGCCTCTGGGGGACCAGGACAGACATGGCTTTGTGGATGGGAGGACAGAACACCGCCAAGGCTTCAGGGTAGAATGGGGAGAGGGTCTCCCCAGGCTTTCAAAGTTGAGAGTATGGAGGTTCATAAAGAACTGCTCTTCTTGGCCCCCTTTGAGATCCCAGACTCTCGTGTGATAGGCTGCCTCTGCTCTAAACATCCCTCCTCCTCCTAGTCCTCTTTGCCAGAGCCCTCCAGACATGGTATCTATGATCTCTGATTGTATGATCCGATGGATGCCCCTGGCCCACCCAAGGCTCAACTTGGGGTCAGGGACGGGGAGCAATGCTCAGCAAGGCCCTGAAGGAAGTGTCAGAGGCAAGGGTGGGAAAGGGACCCAATCCAGCAGGTGTTCTAGAGACCCCACCCTTCCCTCTTGAAAAGCCATTCCTTCCTGAGCAGGACTAGAGGGTCAGAGTGATGGGGGCTTTGTCACTGCTCTCTTTACTCTGAATCCTTGAGCCTGGTGATGGCTACAGCAGCTCCTCGCTTAGGATTCAAGTACAACAAAGTTATGACCTGGCCAGCAGGAGCTTGGAATCACACAGACTTAGGATTTTTTTGGGAGCCTTTGACTCTGGCCCCCCCCCCCCAACATTGGCCTTGAATGGTGATTGCACATGGTCATCCGGTCTGCAATATAACATGGCCCTCCCTGGTTCAGGACTGCCTGGCTGGGGGCTTGATGGGATCTTTGGACCAGAAGCCAAGGCCCTTGGGATGGTCCCTGTGGCTCAAGGAAGTTGTCTAGGAGGAGGAGGATGATGAAGAGGATACCAGGAAGATGGAAGCTCCTTGAGGGCAGGGACTATTTAATTTTTGTCTTTGTACCCCCAGCATGTGGCACAGTATCTGGCAAAGACTAGGGACTTAATAAAAGCTTGTTGAATTGAATTGAATTGATATGGATATGGTCCTTGGGTGACTTCTGATGGGGAGTTTGTTCATCCTCAGCCTGACGGGTTGGTCACTGACATGTCCCAGGTCCTTGTCCCAAGGAGGGACAACGCTTTGGCCTTGGCATGCCCTAGGTGGCAATGGGTTACCATCTGGTGAGTGAGGCTGGCTTCTCTTGGCTGGGCAGGAGCCCTGCCTGATCCTGTGCCTCGCTCTGCTCAGATGGGGAGTAGAACTTTGATCCAGGCAGTGGCCTAGAGTCAAGGCCTTCTGGTGAGCTAGAACGATTTACCCAAGAACCATTACTGTCAGTCTCCAAGCCATGTTACTCCTCTCCTTTCAAGCCAAAGGGGCCCCATGAGCTGTTACCTGAGCGTGCCTCCTGCCATCACACTCTCTTCCCCATCATTTCTTTCCATGAAATCTTAGCTTAAATCTTGCTTTTATTTGGGTACTTTCTGGCTCCCTCAGGTGTCAGCACTTGCTCCTTCCTCCAGTCACTTTAGATGTATACACCTGTGAAGACATTCTCTGCAGGAGACCGAAGACTGCCCAATGATGACAAAGCTTACATTTCTTCAGCTTTGTGATGCTGTTACCTAGCACCCTGTGTTAAACATAGCAGAGATTTAATAAATGCACAATAGCTGACGTGTATCAGGTCTTGAGGCTTGCAAAGTACTTTATAGACATCTGTCTCCACACCTCTTTGAGTGTTAAGCTCCCATTTTACAAATAAGGAAACTGAGACTTGGGAGCTTTCCCAGGATCACACAGCTCCTGATTTCTTCCACTGTACTCTGCTGCCTTTGCCATTGGATTTAATTTGACCTTTACAAGGGGACCGCAGCCAGGCCTGGTTCTGTATATGAACCTCAGGAAAGTGTCGCCATGCTGTCATCAGAACCATCCAACAATCTGATGTGTTAGAACAGTCATTGGAGGAAAGAATCATAGGGTTGGTCAGATATTTATCCCTCTCTTCAAGATGAAGAGTTATTGTTGAAGAACTGGGGAGCAAGCTGGCTTTGATAACTGATAGACGATTTGCTAGATCCATTTACAGGGCAGCCCACCTCAATACTCTAACCCAATGCTGTCTTCCAGGGCTCATATAGTAACCAGCAAGGAAGAGATCTTCATGTTTATAGATAAACCAGAAGTGCTTGGGGACAATATTCTGCTTTTTAACATCTCCAAACCAACCCAATCTAACCTGATGTAACTCAGAACAACCCAATCCAATACAACCCAACCCAACCCAACCCAACCAAACCAAATTCAACCTAATGTAACTCACTAAACCCAATCTAATGTAACTCAATCCAACCCAATCCAGTCCAACCTGATTTAACTTAATACAACCTAACACAATCCAACCTGATGTAACATGGTATAACCCAATGCAAATTGATGTAGCTCAATACAATCCAACCCAACTCAACCCAAACTAGTGTAATTCAGTGCAACCCAACCCAACCTGATGTAACTCACTATTACCCAATACAATCTGATGGAGCTCAGTATAACCCAAACTGATGTAGCTCAATACAACCCAGCCAAGCCAAGCCAACCTGATATAACTGAGTACAACCCAACCCAATCAAATTTGCTGTAATTCGATACAACCCAATTCAATCTGTAACTCAGTCCAACCCAATCCAGTCCAACCTGATTTAACTTAATACAACCTAATACAATCCAATCTGATGTAACAATCCGACTGTAATATCTGGACTAGCTTTCTGGAGGACCTCTGCCTTGATTTTAGTGGAGGAGTGCAGGAGGCAGGAGAGCCACCAGAAGGCTGGTCAAAGATGGAATGTGTCATTTCCAGTCCTCTCAGCCCTTAAATACCCTATTGAAATTACATCATTACAGCATACTGAGTATGTGTGAACTAGAGAACCATGACATCACCATGCTAAGTACTAAGTATATGTAAACTAGAGAACTATTATCTCATCAATTCCCCTGAGTTAACACCTTGTTGTAAGTATCCTTGTTTCAAATATGCTTCTCCAGAATTCCAGCCTTCTACACCCAACCAACTCAATCCAATTGGTACAATCCAATGCAACTTTTTTTAAATTTTGTTTTTTATTAATTTTTATAATTATAACATTTTCTTTGACAGTACATATGCATAGGTAAAAAAAATTTTTTTACGACATTATCCCTTGTACTCCCTTCTATTTCCCCTCCTTCCCTCCACCCCCTCCCCTAGATGGCAGGCCTTCCCATACATATTAAATATCTTATAGTATATCCTAGGTACAATATATATGTGCAGAACCGAATTTTGTTGTTGTTGTTGTTGCAAAGGAAGGATTGTATTCGCCAGGTAAAAATAATCTGGGAAGAGAAACAAAACAAAACAAAACAAAACAAAAAAAAAACAATGCTCACAGTTTACACTCATTTCCCAGTGTTCCTTTTCTGGATGTAGCTGATTCTGTCCATTATTGATCAATTGGAATTGCAATCCAATGCAACTTGATGTAGCTCAATCCAGTCCAATGCAACTCAACCCAAACTAATGTAATTCAATGCAGCCTAACCCAACCTGATGTAACTCACTCTAACCCAATACAATCTGATGGAGCTCAGTACAACCCAACCTGTTGCAGCTCGATACAACTCAACATAACCCAAAACAACCTGATGTAACTCACTATAACTCAATCCAACCTAATGTGACTCAATATAACTCAACCCAACTCAACTTGGTGTAACTCAATCCAACCCACTAGTATTTATTAAACATTATATTAAAAATAAATTCAAAAATGAAAAAAAAAACTATTCCTTCTTTCCAGAAGCTTATAATTTACTATATATATATGTATATATATATATATATATATATATATATATATATATATATAAAATGGATGTCAATAGGAAGAGAAGAAAATCTGGAGTCGTGTTCTCAAGCTGGTTGGAGCCATGTCCACCCACCCTCATGCCTGCAGGCTGGCTGTGCTAAAGGAAAATTTGGTTTATGCTTTAGGCTCATCCCCTCATGAATCTTCATCTAAGTTACCTTGAATATCTGGAAGGCGAGAAGGAGCTGGGCACAGTGACTTTATGGTGCGTGGCCCTTCCATCCCTGTAGTATGAGCATTGTTGTAGTTGCTACTTCCTTGATGGAGCCTCCCATAGGGAACAGTAATAATAGACCTTCCAAACTGGGACTTAAGCAGCCAGCCCATTCACCCATGGACTAGAGGAAAATGAACATCCTCTACAACTATGTGGCAGCCTTTGCTCGAGGATCTCAAGTAAGGGGGAACCCACCACCTTCCAAGGGAGCCCACTCCACTTTGGACATCAAGCCTACACTTGCTTTTCAACATGTGTCCATTTCTCTTGGTCATGATCTTTGGAGTGCCAGAGCCTGCCTAATCCCTTCAAATATCGAAAGAGAGCATGTGCCTGCCCTAGTCTCCCCTTCTCAAAGATAAGTGCCCCAGCTCCTTCAAACTGATCTTCACATGGCATGGACTGGAGGCCCTTCACAATCTCAGTGCTCTACTCTACCTGCCCTCCAAAGTGTGATAATAGCAGTAACTGACCCATAGGACCTGACAGTTGTGTGAGTCCAACAAAACCCAATTTGAGGAAACTTGCTGTCTTGTGATAGGCTGTGATAGGACCTCTCCCTTCCTCCTGTCTGGCAATCTCTTCCTTATCTGGAATTTTTCCTGCCTGGGATCTTTCATGTTAGAAACTTTCATGCCCGACTGCAGCTTTGCTGAGTGAAGCTCTTGACTATGACACCAGAAACAGGAAACCGATAAGCCCAATAGGACCTCTGTTTCTTGCTATGATCCCGGTCCTGGACTATTGCATGGCTGATGCAGAAGGGGCTGAGCTAGAACACACATGAAGCTCACTTTCCCCTTTGTCTTAGAGGTCTTGGCTCATGCTCTGGTGGAGGAAATGGACCTCAGATGATGGACTGATCGAAAGAAATCACCCCAGGAGTGGAAGCTGGTAATGTTCTTCCAAAGGACTCTTCTACCGAATCTCGATCGTCCTACTCCAGTTCACTGAATGCTTTGGCTGTGAGTGCTCCGTTACCCCTGCCTTCCACTCGTCCTTGATTATCACTATAAGTCTCATGCATTTGAACACATGCATTAAAAAGTCTTAATTAAAAGTGGTTTGCTTTTTAGCGTCACTGACTAGTCTGTTCTGGTGGCTAGAATAAGGATGAATGGATGGAGCATGATATCCATTTTTCTCAAATTAGCCATGCCAGACAAATAGCATCGCTATCATTACTTATTCCCTTCACAGAGGAGGAAGCTGTAATCCGGTGATAATAGGTGATATTTCCCCCAAACTCACAACACGAGGAAGTGGAAAAGTGGGATTGGCTCACAGGGGTTTGCCATCTCCACCCAATGCCCATGGTTGGTGCATGTTGGGCCAAATCCATGCAGGTAAGTAAGCCGATAGACAGTTGGGAATGTGACCAGAAATGTGAACCTAGAGGTTCAGAAGGGGAAAAGCTTGTTTTAGCCACTGCAGAAGCATGGAAGGGAATTGTGGATCCCATACGAGGAGTGCCAAATGGCTGAGACCTGTTCAAGTTGCTCTGGGACTGGAGAGAGACCGTTGATACCTTAGGATAGAGTGTGCTGCTTCTAGGAGGAACCACAGTTGAAAGGAGGCCCATGTTAATTTACATATGTTCATGTGCATAGAAACACATGTGTTTCCATATCAATATATCAGTAGATATAATGATGCAGATGTAGAGATGAAAACGACATATGTTATAGTTCGGTCATTTCAGAAATTTTAGGATTAGGGTTTTCTTGGCAGAGAAAATGGAATGGTTTGCTGCGAAGGTCTGGTCTAGCTCCTCTTGTCAGGATAAGCAAAAGTCCTTGCCCCACGTTGGGCGCCAATTGTAGCGTGCTGTCGTCTCCAGAAGCTGCCGGATCGCTCTCTGGGAAGAGATCTGCTGTGTCTACTCAAATCTCTCAGACTGATTCTTCTTCCTGTAACGAACCGTTGTCTCCAGGTAGTTGCTGTTAACTCTTGTCCAGAGAAGTGACTTCCCTTCCTGCAGAGAGCCCCGTCAAGCCTGATGCAATGCAGAGTCTTTTTTTTTTATCTCTGGGAGTCCTCTCTTTTATTCTCCCAGAGAATGGGCGTGGGATAATGCAAGGGCTTCTGGGAAGAACCACCTCAGCCAATGAGCCTGCTCCTTCCATCAAGTCAACCTGAATTCTCACCTTGTAATTGTCCAACCTGAATTCTCACCTTGTCACTATCCAGACAACCCGAGTTCTCACTTAGTAATCCTAACAGTTTGCCATTTCCTTCTCCAGATCATTTTACAGGAGAGGAAACTGAGGTAAACAGAGTTGAGTGACTTGCCCAGGGTCAAGCAGCTAGTAAGGGTTTGAGGTTAGACTTCCTGACTCCAAGTCTGGCAATCTGTGCCCTATAGTTCTTCCTGGCTGCCCGTAGACAGATAGCTGTAGATGTAGATATAGATTAGAGATGATATGGTAAACCACGGGACCCTGTGGTGCTCTTTTCCACCAATAAAGACACTAGGAGATAAAAGGCATGGTTTCAGGACAACTGAGGTCATATACATTGAAGGCACACCTTGTGATGGAAGTGCCAAAAGGCCAGCTACAACAACTTAATAAACTGTCTGTGATGTAATTAAAGTAAACTAGGGGGAAAGTATATCCCTAAAAAGACATTAGCAAAAAGAAAAAAAAAAGGAAAATATTAACGAACTAATTTGTATTTTGTAAAAATCCAGAATCCAACAAATTGGTTAAGCTAAAATAAGCTCTAAGGAGAAATAATGAAAATTGGAGGAGAAAGTGATCGTCTGGAAACTAAAGACTCTAAACATAATCAGAAAAACTGAAATATGCTCCCTTTTTACATTCCACAATGACTCCCTACTCTTGTTGCCAAAAGAGCCATGATCCATTACCAAAGAAAGTTTAGTAAAACATTTAAATTTGCTGAGTTTGACCATCCGTGCCCTAATCCACACCTGAAGGCCCCCACATCTCTAGTCACTGCCCTGACCCACCTTCCCAAGTCTCAGTTTTCTCTCCAATGTTAGGATCATGGCAACAATGACCAATGCTCCTGGTTCTGCTCACTCTGTCCCACATAGGCTCAGAAAGATCTTTCTCAACATTCCTCTTGACCATTTCTGAAGGTAGGTAGAGCCACCCCAGTGCCCTTCACGTTTGTCATCAAGATGTGTGCCAGCCCAGGACTGGTACTGGGTCCAGCTGGCTTAGGGAGCTCCTCTCCTTCCCGTGCTTCACTTGGACATGAAATGCTAGAAGAGTTTTTCTGGGCTGCTCCTTAGGCTCAGCCAACATGAATTGAGGATCGAGGATCTTCCAGTTTCTCATACTCCAAATCTCATGGTAAGTACTGTCACCCCAACCCATGGAAGTAACTTAACACAAAATCAACTGGGCTGGGAGGTCCCCAGCCTGGCTGAGTCCATGTGCTGCTTGTCACGTGGGAGCAGTTCAAGATTCATAGGAATCCAAGGCGGGAGAGAATTCCCTGACACACACATTCTAGAGACAGGAGACCTAGAGATCAAGTCTCAACCTTTAAGACTCCCTGATTGTCACCTCATTCTGGATTTGTGGCCAACCCCCCCTTCGATTCAGCCTCCCATCTTTAGTTATCCCCAGCTGAGGGAACAAGGGGCCACAGTTCCTTTTATGTGTTGTGATCCCAAAGAGGTTGGTCCTTCCACCTTGAGCCCATGGAACTCCAGAAGTTGCCAGAGCCCGGGCTCAGACGTCCAAGGGCTGTATTCTAGCCAAAGCAGAACAGCCTGTCTGCTCTTGACTTCCAGGTCATTCTCCCCTCCAAGTTGGGTCTAGAACTAGAGTTGAAAAGATCCTTGGAGACCATCTAGTCCAACTTCCTCATTCTACACAAGAGTAAACTGACACCCAGCAAAGTTAAATAAATGTCCATGGACATGGGGCAAGAAATGCCAGATATGGCTATAGCAATTATAAATGTATAAAAACTTGACCTCAGCACCCCACTCTGGAGAGTCTCTGCTCTTTCCCTGTACGATCTTCCTGCAATTCCTAGCAACGGATGCCTTGTAGGAAAAAAAATCAACCAATTATAGGGAGAATCAATGTCTTGATCCCATTCATGTCATCATTCTAGAGGATACTAGGACAAGCCCTAAGGTGACATCTTACTCTTGCCACAAGGTGGCAGTCACACTGCTTCGGGTCTAACACTCCGAGGAACTTCCCAGACCTTGCACTTGTCACTGAGTTGTGTGATGGCCCTACACCTGCTACACCCCCCCCCCCCTTCAGCCCCTCAGAGGAAGAGGTTTTGGAGCCTCTGCACAGTTAGCCATCCCGTCCTCCTCCCAGCTTAGTGACAAAGGCTGAGAGACAAAGAGCAGATCGGAATGAAGGGCTGAGGAGAGATAAAAGACATGAGACTTGGAAAGGTCCAGTTCCAGCTACAGGGTCTCGGGGAGCAGAGCTCTGGGGGCTCCATGATGGGCTGGCCTCTTGCTCAGCCTCCTCACTCTCTGCCAAGATGGCAGCCTGATGAGTCTCAGAGAAAGGGGGCACTCAGGGCCCAGAGGGGTGGTGGTCTCTCCCTGCAGTGAGGAGTATAGAGAGAGGGTCCTGACCCCTGACTCACAACTCTGTCTCTCCGGGTGCTTTGTCTGTGCTGACTCCGCCGGCCTCCAGCTCAGGGTCTCTGGGTCAGTCATTTCCCGTAACTGAAGCAGGGACAGCATAGTAACTACAGCACCAGGGTGGAGGCCCCAGGCTCATTATCTATTAGTGCAGTCAACGTCCCTCAGGGATCCCAGAGAGATTCTCAGGCTCCACAGATGCCTCAAGCAACTCGGCCTCTCTGACCATGTCTGGGCTGCAGCCTGAGGACGAGGCTGCTTATTAATATCAATCCTATAACAGCAGCAATAAGCACAGAGTAATCCAGATCAATGGGGAAGTGAGGAAAAAATCCTGAGCGTCACCAGTCTGTTCCGTGAGGGATTCAGTCACAACCTTGTCTTTAATATAGAAGTGTGTTAAAGCAAGAGTCTTTCCTCAATGCTGGTAAAGAGACAACCTTCTGGTCAGCTGTTTGACCCCCTTGAGCTCTATGGGATGAGACCTCCTGAGGTGCTGCTGTTGCCTCTACTAGTACCACTGTTTTCATGGCCAGTGATTTTCCATGGCCCTATCGCCTTCCAAGTCATCTTTAGTGTCTCTAGGCTGAGGGGCCTGGCAACTTCTAGTGAAGCCTTTGATTCAGCATCCCCAAGATCCATTCCTGCTGTTTAGCACCTGGGCTGAAGCCTGATTGTGACTATGTGCTGGACTCCCTGTAACACACCTTTCCTACAGACCTAAGTTATCTTTGACTGGAAAATTGTTCCACTAAACCTCTTTGTGTGTCCTGACGCTCTAAAATATGTTTAGAGTCATTACTTCAAATTACTTAAAGGGGTTTGGGGGAGAGGTCCGCTGAATCCCTGCCTGTCCGCCACCACCCTGGCTGCATATCTCAACATTGTAGAGTTTATACCAGGAATACGGAGCTGGCTCAATGTTAGGAAAATTATCAGCATAATTGACCACACAAATACCCAAACTTAAAAAAGTATGTGATTATCTTAATAATCAATTGCAGAGAAAGTTTTTGACAAAATACAGCACCTATTCCTACTATAAACCCAAGAGAACTTGAATCAATTGATCCTTCCTTAAAATGATAATCAGCATCTACCTAAAACCACATAATACAGATGCGCTAGAAGCATTCCCAATAGCATTAGGAGTGAGAATAAGTTGTCCATCATCACTGCTATTATTCAATATTGTTCTAGAAATTTTAGCTTTATTTAGAGAGAAGCAAAAGAAATATAAGGAATTAGAACAGGCAACGTGGGAGCAAAGCTAGCACTCCTTGCAGGTGATATGATGTTATACTGAGACAATCCTAGAGAATCAACTAAAATGATTAACGACTTGAGGAAAGTTGCATGATACAACAAAAACCTACAGAAACCCTCAGTGTTTATTTTATGAAAGACTCCAGCAGACTGAGAAAGATAAATCTATTTCACATAAGCGTAGCTCACATAAAATATTTTGGAGCTTACCTATGAAGACAAAATTAAATACACGAACACAATTACAATACACTTTTCACAAAAATGATAATATAACAAATGTCAATCCTACTTTAAAGTAATTTGTTTCTTTAGGGCCCTGTCAATCAAACTGCCAATTATTAGAGAGGTAGAAAAAAAATAACAAAATTTATCTGGAAGAACAAGGAGCCAAGAAAATCTAGGGAAGATATTTTTGAAAATGCAAAGGTTTGGGGCCTATGTATGCCACATCTAAAATTACAGAGAGCAGCAATCAGGCAAACTTGTTGGCCCCTGCTAAGAAATAGAATAGTGGATCAGTGGAACAGGTTAAGTACACAAGCCTCAGTCCTAAAAGAGCATTGTAATTAAAAGACTGTTTATATCCTTTAAAGTAAAACTATAAATTCAACATTAAAATAACCTGACAAAGAAGCCCGTTTTCCATTTAAAAGCTACCACAAGATTTTCAAAAAGAATTTGCAATGGAAAGCTTGTAGAAAAAATAACCACAGCGAATTACAAGGAGAATCTCTCAGTGTTTTGGTCCCATTCATGTCACCACTTTTGTCAGTACTACAATAATGGTCAAGATGACACGTCACTGGTAGGCACAAGGGGGCAGTGTGGCACAGGTTCAAGACCTTGCAGATCTTTCCCCAACCCTCCAAGCAGCTGGCAAGACCCTGCATTTACTCCCTCCTCCCTGGGATAACGGAATACCTGCTTCACCACTCCTACTTCTCAGAGCCTCGGCACCACTAGCCATCCCCTCCCCCTTCCTGACTAGGAGCCATGACTGGGTGGGAGACAAAGAGCACATTTGCATGAGGGGCTGAGGAGGGATAAGAGACAGGGGAGACTTGGCAGGGTCCAGTTGCAGCTTCGGGGTCTCGGGGAGCAGAGCTCTGGGGGCTCCACCATGGCCTGGTCTCCTCTCCTGCTCAGCCTCCTCACTCTCTGCCAAGGTGCCGGCCTGGGGGGCCTCAGAGAAAGGGGGCACTCAGGGCCCCGAGGGGTGGTCTCCTCTCCCCCCATTGAGAAGGGGAGAGAGCCGGTCCTGGCCCTGACTCCCAGCTGTCTCTCTCTCTGTCTCTCCAGGAGCTTGGACCCAGTCTCTGCTGACTCAGCCGGCATCCAGCTCAGGGTCTCTGGGTGAGACGGTCTCCATCCCCTGCATTCGAAGCACTGGCAGCATTAGTGACTCCTATGTGCAGTGGTACCAGCAGCACCAGGGCGGGCGCCTCAGGCTCATCATCCATCGGGATAATCAACGTCCCTCTGGGATCCCGGAGAGATTCTCAGGCTCCAAAGATACCTCAAGCAACTCAGCGTCTCTGACCATCTCTGGGCTGCAGACTGAGGACGAGGCTGATTATTACTGTCAATCCGGTGATAGCAACCATGACCCACAGTGGTTCAGATCAATGGGGAAGTGAGACAAAAACCCCCGAGCTGCCCTGGTCTGCTCTTCAGTCACAACCCGGGCCTCAGTGCTGCTCTCTGGGGCAGGGCCATGGTCTGGGCCCGGGGGAGGAAGAGGCAGGAGAAGACCAAAGTTTGGCTTTCTGCACTGATTTCCAAATCAGATGATCTGGGTCCAAATCCTGCTTTTCTGATGGTTATCAACCATGGGATAATCTTTTAACCTCCCCATGCCTCAGTTTCCTCCTCTATAGTAGAGTAAGAGGAGTTACCTTAATGACTTCTGAGATCCCTGCCTGATCTCCAGTTGTGTTCCCATTCAATCTTCTTCAAGCAGCAAGAAGATCCCATTGGCTCATTCCTCTTAAAAGCACTTTTCTTCTTCTTCCCAATGACCTTCACTCCCTTCTCCCTCCTGATCTCCCAGGCCACCCCTGGGAGACCACCCATCCCTAGTCTGAACCCTCTAACTTGTTTCCTTTCTTTCCATGCTCTCTTCTCAAAAAGTTGGACCTTTTACCTAGTGGATAGTTCCACCCCACCTAAACTCAGCCTTGGATGACCCTCCCATGTCCCTTTAATCCCTCTCACAGGACGCTGCCGAACACTACTGGAGGAAGTCACCCAATTGAGGTGATGGGTTCCAGTACCAACTGAGGTCATCTAATCTGAATTAGGTCCAACTCTTCTTTCATTAACTCTATTGAACATATCACAGCATTTACTCCAAGTCTTCTCTTCTCTCCCCAGGCTTCCCAGATCACCAAATCAAATCACATCCTCAAATTAGAATTTCTGAAAATGAAAGGAGAGATTACTAATATTGAGAGTAAAAAAACTATTGAACTAAGAAATGAAGCTAAGAGCTGGTTTTGTTTAAATATACTTTTGGTTAAACTGAATTTTAAAAAGAAGAAAACCAAATTACCAGCATCAAAAAGAAAAGTGTAAATTTATCACCAGTGGAGTGGAAATTAAAACTATAATGAGGACCTATTTTGTCCAATTACATGTAAATAAAGCTGACAATTTAAGTGAAGTTGATTAATTTAGAAAATTACAACATTAATTTACAAAAAATTTACAAAAAATTACAAAAAGTATAAATTGCCCAGGTTAATAGAACTGGAAATAAGGCATTGAAATAATCCTATTATAGAAAAAGAAATTGAGCAAGCCATCAGTGAAGTCTCTAAGAAAAAATTCTCCAGTGTAGAGAACTCCCAGGCAGCTGGAAACTTTGGTATTTAGGATGTTCCCCTCCTCCTAAGATTAATTAAGGGGCCTTTCAGCTTGATATCACAAGAAAACAAGGTTCTGGCACAATGACTGGGACATTGTGAACTTTATGTAAGTTTGAGTCTCTAGAAACTAACACCATGTTTTAGAGAGTTAAAGCATAGAAAACAGAAATCAGGGTTGGTCACAGAACAATGCCTTTCATAATAACAGATGGCTTTAAGATATGTAAGCAACATGATTTCTCTTAATAAACGGCTCTGTTGAATTATCAGCAACCCTGTCTCCTTATTTCCAACCACCACTAGCCCATCTGTGTCGTGCTGGTCACAGCTCTCCAGCGTCACATGCATTTACCAGTGATCCTTTTGTGTGTTCTAATATTCTAAACTATGTTTAGAGTCAATATTTAACAGAATTTGGGGGATCTGGGGGGAGAGGTCCGGGGAGCCCCTGCCTGTACGCTTCCATTTTGGCTCCTCCTCCCAACCTTGTGAAATTTATACCAGGAATGCAGGGATGGCTCAATATTAGGAAAACTCTCAGCATATTTGACTACATAAATAACCCAACTAGCATAAATCTGATTATCTCAATAGGTGCAGAAAAAGATTTTGATAAAATACAGCACCCATTCCTCTTATAAATATGAGAGAGTTTCATTCCCAAGAGATTGTGCCACAGGTAAAATGGACAAGACACAGTACTGAGTGAGTGTTGTAATCTTATGACTTGTTTATATCATTGAAATTTAAAATATAAATCCAAATATTAAAATAACCTGACAAATAAGCCAGGTTCCATTTAAAAGCTAACACAAGATTTTAAAAAAATTTACAATAGAAATCTTGTAAAAAAAAAAAATAAGCACAGATAATTACAAGGGGAATCTCTCCATGTCTTGGTACCATTCATGTCACCATTTTTGTCAGTACTGGGAAAAGCCTCGAGGTGACATGTCACCCTTGGCCACAAGGTGTCAGTGTGGCACCAGGTTCAGGACCTTGTAGATTTTTCACCAAGCAGCTGGCAAGACCCTGCAGCTACTCACTGGGCCATAACCCAACACCTGCTTCCCACCCCTGCGCCTCAGCCCCTCCCAGGCCTGAGTCAGAGCCTCGGCACCACTAGCCATCCCCTCCCCCTTCCTGACTAGGAGCCATGACTGGGTGGGAGACAAAGAGCACATTTGCATGAAGGGCTGAGGAGGGATAAGAGACAGGGGAGACTTGGCAGGGCCCAGTTGCAGCTGCGGGGTCTCGGGGAGCAGAGCTCTGGGGGCTCCACCATGGCCTGGTCTCCTCTCCTGCTCAGCCTCCTCACTCCCTGCCAAGGTGCCAGCCTGAGGGGCCTCAGAGAAAGGGGGCCCATGGGGCCCATAGGAGTGGTGGTCTCTCCCTGCAGTGAGGAGTATAGAGAGAGGGTCCTGACCCCTGACTCACAACTCTGTCTCTCCGGGTGCTTTGTCTGTGCTGACTCTGCCAGCCTCCAGCTCAGGGTCTCTGGGTCAGTCATTTCCCGTAACTGAAGCAGGGGCAGCATAATAACTACAGCACCAGGGTGGAGGCCCCAGGCTCATTATCTATTAGTGCAGTCAACGTCCCTCAGGGATCCCAGAGAGATTCTCGGGCTCCACAGATGCCTCAAGCAACTCGGCCTCTCTGACCATGTCTGGGCTGCAGCCTGAGGACGAGGCTGCTTATTAATATCAATCCTATAACAGCAGCAATAAGCACAGAGTAATCCAGATCAATGGGGAAGTGAGGAAAAAATCCTGAGCGTCACCAGTCTGTTCCGTGAGGGATTCAGTCACAACCTTGTCTTTAATATAGAAGTGTGTTAAAGCAAGAGTCTTTCCTCAATGCTGGTAAAGAGACAACCTTCTGGTCAGCTGTTTGACCCCCTTGAGCTCTATGGGATGAGCCTGAGGTGCTGCTGTTGCCTCTACTAGTACCACTGTTTTCATGGCCAGTGATTTTCCATGGCCCTCTCGCCTTCCAAGTCATCTTTAGTGTCTCTGGGCTGAGGGGCCTGGCAACTTCTAGTGAAGCCTTTGATTCAGCATCCCCAAGATCCATTCCTGCTGTTTAGCACCTGGGCTGAAGCCTGATTGTGACTATGTGCTGGACTCCCTGTAACACACCTTTCCTACAGACCTAAGTTATCTTTGACTGGAAAATTGTTCCACTAAACCTCTTTGTGTGTCCTGACGCTCTAAATTATGTTTAGAAACATTTACTTCAAATTACTTAAAGGGGTTTGGGGAGAGGTCCGCTGAATCCCTGCCTGTCCGCCACCACCCTGGCTGCATATCTCAACATTGTAGAGTTTATACCAGGAATACGGAGCTGGCTCAATGTTAGGAAAATTATCAGCATAATTGACCACACAAATACCCAAACCTAAAAAAAGTGTGTGATTATCTTAATAATCAATTGCAGAGAAAGTTTTTGACAAAATACAGCACCTATTCCTACTATAAACACAAGACAACTTGAATCAATTGATCCTTCCTTAAAATGATAATCAGCATCTACCTAAAACCACATAATACAGATGCGCTAGAAGCATTCCCAATAGGATTAGGAGGGAGAATAAGTTGTCCATCATCACTGCTATTATTCAATATTGTTCTAGAAATTGTAGCTTTATTTAAAGAGAAGCAAAAGAAATATAAGGAATTAGAACAGGCAACGTGGGAGCAAAGCTAGCACTCCTTGCAGGTGATATGATGTTATACTGAGACAATCCTAGAGAATCAACTAAAATGATTAACGACTTGAGGAAAGTTGCATGATACAACAAAAACCTCCATAATCCTCAGTGTTTATTTTATGAAAGACTCCAGCAGACTGAGAAAGATAAATCTATTTCACATAAGTGTAGCTCACATAAAATATTTTGGAGCTTACCTATGGAGACAAAATTAAATACACGAACACAATTACAAAACACTTTTCACAAAAATGATAATATAACAAACGTCAATCCTACTTTAAAGTAATTTGTTTCTTTAGGGCCCTGTCAATCAAACTGCCAATTATTAGAGAGGTAGAAAAAAAATAACAAAATTTATCTGGAAGAACAAGGAGCCAAGAAAATCTAGGGAAGATATTTTTGAAAATGCAAAGGTTTGGGGCCTATGTATGCCACATCTAAAATTACAGAGAGCAGCAATCAGGCAAACTTGTTGGCCCCTGCTAAGAAATAGAATAGTGGATCAGTGGAACAGGTTAAGTACACAAGCCTCAGTCCTAAAAGAGCATTGTAATTAAAAGACTGTTTATATCCTTTAAAGTAAAACTATAAATTCAACATTAAAATAACCTGACAAAGAAGCCCGATTTCCATTTAAAAAGCTACCACAAGATTTTCAAAAAGAATTTGCAATGGAAAGCTTGTAGAAAAAATAACCACAGCGAATTACAAGGAGAATCTCTCAGTGTTTTGGTCCCATTCACGTCACCACTTTTGTCAGTACTACAATAATGGTCAAGATGACACGTCACTGGTAGGCACAAGGGGGCAGTGTGGCACAGGTTCAAGACCTTGCAGATCTTTCCCCAACCCTCCAAGCAGCTGGCAAGACCCTGCATTTACTCCCTCCTCCCTGGGATAACGGAATGCCTGCTTCACCACTCCTACTTCTCAGAGCCTGGGCACCACTAGCCATCCCCTGCCCCTTCCTGACTAGGAGCCATGACTGGGTGGGAGACAAAGAGCACATTTGCATGAGGGGCTGAGGAGGGATAAGAGACAGGGGAGACTTGGCAGGGTCCAGTTACAGCTGCAGGGTCTCGGGGAGCAGAGCTCTGGGGGCTCCACCATGGCCTGGTCTCCTCTCCTGCTCAGCCTCCTCACTCTCTGCCAAGGTGCCGGCCTGAGGGGCCTCAGAGAAAGGGGGACTCAGGGCCCCGAGGGGTGGTCTCCTCTCCCCCCATTGAGAAGGGGAGAGAGCCGGTCCTGGCCCCTGACTCCCAGCTGTCTCTCTCTCTGTCTCTCCAGGAGCTTGGACCCAGTCTCTGCTGACTCAGCCGGCATCCAGCTCAGGGTCTCTGGGTGAGACGATCTCCATCCCCTGCACTCGAAGCACTGGCAGCATTAGTGACTCCTATGTGCACTGGTACCAGCAGCACCAGGGCGGGCGCCTCAGGCTCATCATCCATCGGGATAATCAACGTCCCTCAGGGATCCCGGACAGATTCTCAGGCTCCAAAGATACCTCAAGCAACTCAGCGTCTCTGACCATCTCTGGGCTGCAGACTGAGGACGAGGCTGATTATTACTGTCAATCCGGTGATAGCAACCATGACCCACAGTGGTTCAGATCAATGGGGAAGTGAGACAAAAACCCCCGAGCTGCCCTGGTCTGCTCTTCAGTCACAACCCGGGCCTCAGTGCTGCTCTCTGGGGCAGGGCCATGGTCTGGGCCTGGGGGAGGAAGAGGCAGGAGAAGACCAAAGTTTGGCTTTCTGCACTGATTTCCAAATCAGATGATCTGGGTCCAAATCCTGCTTTTCTGATGGTTATCAACCATGGGATAATCTTTTAACCTCCCCATGCCTCAGTTTCCTCCTCTATAGTAGAGTAAGAGGAGTTACCTTAATGACTTCTGAGATCCCTGCCTGATCTCCAGTTGTGTTCCCATTCAATCTTCTTCAAGCAGCAAGAAGATCCCATTGGCTCATTCCTCTTAAAGGCACTTTTCTTCTTCTTCCCAATGACCTTCACTCCCTTCTCCCTCCTGATCTCCCAGGCCACCCCTGGGAGACCACCCATCCCTAGTCTGAACCCTCTAACTTGTTTCCTTTCTTTCCATGCTCTCTTCTCAAAAAGTTGGACCTTTTACCTAGTGGATAGTTCCACCCCACCTAAACTCAGCCTTGGATGACCCTCCCATGTCCCTTTAATCCCTCTCACAGGACGCTGCTGAACACTACTGGAGGAAGTCACCCAATTGAGGTGATGGGTTCCATTACCAACTGAGGTCATCTAATCTGAATTAGGTCCAACTCTTCTTTCATTAACTCTATTGAACATATCACAGCATTTACTCCAAGTCTTCTCTTCTCTCCCCAGGCTTCCCAGATCACCAAATCAAATCACATCCTCAAATTAGAATTTCTGAAAATGAAAGGAGAGATTACTAATATTGAGAGTAAAAAAACTATTGAACTAAGAAATGAAGCTAAGAGCTGGTTTTATTTAAATATACTTTTGGTTAAACTGAATTTTAAAAGAAGAAAACCAAATTACCAGCATCAAAAAGAAAAGTGTAAATTTATCACCAGTGGAGAGGAAATTAAAACTATAATGAGGACCTATTTTGTCCAATTACATGTAAATAAATCTGACAATTTAAGTGAAGTTGATTAATTTAGAAAATTACAACATTAATTTACAAAAAATTTACAAAAAATTACAAAAAATATGAATTGCCCAGGTTAATAGAACTGGAAATAAGGCATTGAAATAATCCTATTATAGAAAAAGAAATTGAGCAAGCCATCAGTGAAGTCTCTAAGAAAAAATTCTCCAGTGTAGAGAACTCCCAGGCAGCTGGAAACTTTGGTATTTAGCATGTTCCCCTCCTCCTAAGATTAATTAAGGGGGCCTTTCAGCTTGATATCACAAGAAAACAAGGTTCTGGCACAATGACTGGGACATTGTGAACTTTATGTAAGTTTGAGTCTCTAGAAAGTAACACCATGTTTTAGAGAGTTAAAGCATAGAAAACAGAAATCAGGGTTGGTCACAGAACAATGCCTTTCATAATAACAGATGGCTTTAAGATATGTAAGCAACATGATTGCTCTTAATAAACGGCTCTGTTGAATTATCAGCAACCCTGTCTCCTTATTTCCAACCACCACTAGCCCATCTGTGTCGTGCTGGTCACAGCTCTCCAGCGTCACATGGATTTACCAGTGATCCTTTTGTGTGTTCTAATATTCTAAACTATGTTTAGAGTCAATATTTAACAGAATTTGGAGGATCTGGGGGGAGAGGTCCGGGGAGCCCCTGCCTGTACGCTTCCATTTTGGCTCCTCCTCCCAACCTTGTGAAATTTATACCAGGAATGCAGGGATGGCTCAATATTAGGAAAACTCTCAGCATATTTGACTATATAAATAACCCAACTAGCATAAATCTGATTATCTCAATAGGTGCAGAAAAAGAGTTTGATAAAATACAGCACCCATTCCTCTTATAAATATGAGAGAGTTTTATTCCCAAGAGATTGTGCCATAGGTAAAATGGACAAGACACAGTACTGAGTGTTGTAATCTTATGACTTGTTTATGTCATTGAAATTTAAAATATAAATCCAAATATTAAAATAACCTGACAAATAAGCCAGGTTCCATTTAAAAGCTAACACAAGATTTAAAAAAAATTTACAATAGAAATCTTGTAAAAAAAAAAAAAAATAAGCCCAGATAATTACAAGGGGAATCTCTCCATGCCTTGGTACCATTCATGTCACCATTTTTGTCAGTACTGGGAAAAGCCTCGAGGTGACATGTCACTGTTAGGCACAAGGGGGCAGTGTGGTAGAACGTTCAGGATGTGCAAGATCTTTCCCCAAGACCCTGCAGCTACTCACTGGGCAATAAGCCAACACCTGCTTCCCACCCCTGCTCCTCAGCCCCTCCCAGGCCTGAGTCAGAGCCTCGGCACCACTAGCCATCCCCTCCCCCTTCCTGACTAGGAGCCATGACTGGGTGGGAGACAAAGAGCACATTTGCATGTGGGGCTGAGGAGGGATAAGAGACGGGGGAGACTTGGCAGGGCCCAGTTGCAGCTGCGGGGTCTCGGGGAGCAGAGCTCTGGGGGCTCCACCATGGCCTGGTCTCCTCTCCTGCTCAGCCTCCTCACTCCCTGCCAAGATGGCAGCCCGATGAGTCTCAGAGAAAGGGGGCACTCAGGGCCCAGAGGGGTGGTGGTCTCTCCCTGCAGTGAGGAGTATAGAGAGAGGGTCCTGACCCCTGACTCACAACTCTGTCTCTCCGGGTGCTTTGTCTGTGCTGACTCCGCAGGCCTCCAGCTCAGGGTCTCTGGGTCAGTCATTTCCCGTAACTGAAGCAGGGGCAGCATAGTAACTACAGCACCAGGGTGGAGGCCCCAGGCTCATTATCTATTAGTGCAGTCAACGTCCCTCAGGGATCCCAGAGAGATTCTCAGGCTCCACAGATGCCTCAAGCAACTCGGCCTCTCTGACCATGTCTGGGCTGCAGCCTGAGGACGAGGCTGCTTATTAATATCAATCCTATAACAGCAGCAATAAGCACAGAGTAATCCAGATCAATGGGGAAGTGAGGAAAAAATCCTGAGCGTCACCAGTCTGTTCCGTGAGGGATTCAGTCACAACCTTGTCTTTAATATAGAAGTGTGTTAAAGCAAGAGTCTTTCCTCAATGCTGGTAAAGAGACAACCTTCTGGTCAGCTGTTTGACCCCCTTGAGCTCTATGGGATGAGACCTCCTGAGGTGCTGCTGTTGCCTCTACTAGTACCACTGTTTTCATGGCCAGTGATTTTCCATGGCCCTCTCGCCTTCCAAGTCATCTTTAGTGTCTCTGGGCTAAGAGGTTGGCAACTTCTAGTGAAGCCTTTGATTCAGCATCCCCAAGATCCATTCCTGCTGTTTAGCACCTGGGCTGAAGCCTGATTGTGACTATGTGCTGGACTCCCTGTAACACACCTTTCCTACAGACCTAAGTTATCTTTGACTGGAAAATTGTTCCACTAAACCTCTTTGTGTGTCCTGACGCTCTAAATTATGTTTAGAAACATTTACTTAAAATTACTTAAAGGGGTTTGGGGGAGAGATCCGGTGAATCCCTGCCTGTCCGCCACCACCCTGGCTGCATATCTCAACATTGTAGAGTTTATACCAGGAATACGGAGCTGGCTCAATGTTAGGAAAATTATCAGCATAATTGACCACACAAATACCCAAACCTAAAAAAAGTGTGTGATTATCTTAATAATCAATTGCAGAGAAAGTTTTTGACAAAATACAGCACCTATTCCTACTATAAACACAAGACAACTTGAATCAATTGATCCTTCCTTAAAATGATAATCAGCATCTACCTAAAACCACATAATACAGATGCGCTAGAAGCATTCCCAATAGGATTAGGAGGGAGAATAAGTTGTCCATCATCACTGCTATTATTCAATATTGTTCTAGAAATTGTAGCTTTATTTAAAGAGAAGCAAAAGAAATATAAGGAATTAGAACAGGCAACGTGGGAACAAAGCTAGCACTCCTTGCAGGTGATATGATGTTATACTGAGACAATCCTAGAGAATCAACTAAAATGATTAACGACTTGAGGAAAGTTGCATGATACAACAAAAACCTCCATAATCCTCAGTGTTTATTTTATGAAAGACTCCAGCAGACTGAGAAAGATAAATCTATTTCACATAAGCGTAGCTCACATAAAATATTTTGGAGCTTACCTATGGAGACAAAATTAAATACACGAACACAATTACAAAACACTTTTCACAAAAATGATAATATAACAAACGTCAATCCTACTTTAAAGTAATTTGTTTCTTTAGGGCCCTGTCAATCAAACTGCCAATTATTAGAGAGGTAGAAAAAAAATAACAAAATTTATCTGGAAGAACAAGGAGCCAAGAAAATCTAGGGAAGATATTTTTGAAAATGCAAAGGTTTGGGGCCTATGTATGCCACATCTAAAATTACAGAGAGCAGCAATCAGGCAAACTTGTTGGCCCCTGCTAAGAAATAGAACAGTGGATCAGTGGAACAGGTTAAGTACACAAGCCTCAGTCCTAAAAGAGCATTGTAATTAAAAGACTGTTTATATCCTTTAAAGTAAAACTATAAATTCAACATTAAAATAACCTGACAAAGAAGCCCGATTTCCATTTAAAAGCTACCACAAGATTTTCAAAAAGAATTTGCAATGGAAAGCTTGTAGAAAAAAAAAATAAGCACAGATAATTACAAGGGGAATCTCTTCATGTCTTGGTACCATTCATGTCACCATTTTTGTGAGTACTAGGAAAAGCCTCGAGGTGACATGTCACCGTTGGCCACAAGGTGTCAGTGTGGCACCAGGTTCAGGACCTTGTAGATTTTTCACCAAACAGCTGGCAAGACCCTGCAGTTACTCACTGGGCCATAACCCAACACCTGCTTCCCACCCCTGCTCCTCAGCCCCTCCCAGGCCTGAGTCAGAGCCTCGGCACCACTAGCCATCCCCTCCCCCTTCCTGACTAGGAGCCATGACTGGGTGGGAGACAAAGAGCAGATTTGCATGAAGGGCTGAGGAGGGATAAGAGACAGGGGAGACTTGGCAGGGTCCAGTTGCAGCTGCGGGGTCTCGGGGAGCAGAGCTCTGGGGGCTCCACCATGGCCTGGTCTCCTCTCCTGCTCAGCCTCCTCACTCTCTGCCAAGGTGCCGGCCTGAGGGGCCTCAGAGGAAGGGGGCACTCAGGGCCCCGAGGGGTGGTCTCCTCTCCCCCCATTGAGAAGGGGAGAGAGCCGGTCCTGGCCCCTGACTCCCAGCTGTCTCTCTCTCTGTCTCTCCAGGTGCTTGGACCCAGTCTCTGCTGACTCAGCCGGCATCCAGCTCAGGGTCTCTGGGTGAGACGGTCTCCATCCCCTGCACTCGAAGCAGTGGCGACATTAGTGACTACTATGTGCACTGGTACCAGCAGCACCAGGGCGGGCGCCCCAGGCTCATTATCTATGATGATAGTGAACGTCCCTCAGGGATCCCGGAGAGATTCTCAGGCTCCATAGATTCCTCAAGCAACTCAGCGTCTCTGACCATCTCTGGGCTGCAGACTGAGGACGAGGCTGATTATTACTGTCAGTCCTATGATAGCAGCTACACCCACACAGTGGTTCAGATCAATGGGGAAGTGAGACAAAAACCCCCGAGCTGCACTGGTCTGCTCTTCAGTCACAACCTGGGCCTCAGTGCTGCTCCCTGTGGTCTCAATGTGAGGCAGCAGGAGACCCATGGCTGCCTAATTGCCCCAAGGTTTACAAGAGGCAGCTCCTCCATAGAAATGCACACAGAGGAAAGCCCTGATTTCTGAATTAGATGGTCTGGCTTCAAATCCACCCCTCTGATGGTTATCAACTATGGGATTTCTTTTAAGCTCCTGAGGCCTCAGTTTCCTCCTTTATAAAATGAGAGGAATCACCTCCATGGCTCCTGAGATGGTTTCCATTCAATCTCCTTCAAGCAGCAAGAAACTCCCATAATCCCACTTCTCCCTTTGGCTCATTCCTCTTCAAAGCACTCTTCTTCTTCTTCCAATGACCTCCACTCCCTTCTCCCCTCCTGCCTCCCAGGCCCCCCCTGGAGACCACCCACCATTGCTCTGGCTCTACTTTCTTCTCTCATAATCTGGCCCTCTAACCTGTTGCCCTTCTCTACATGCTCTCCTCTCAATAAGTTGGACCCTTTCCCCCATGGATTGTTACTCCCCACCTAAACTCAGAGTTGGATGACCCTCCCTGTGTCCCTTTAATCTCACTCACATGACACTGCTGAACACTGCTGGAGGAAGTCACCCAGGTGAGTTGATGGGGTCCATTACCAAATGACATTATCCAGTGTGACCTGGGCCCAATTCTTCTTTCATTAATTCTATTGGGCGTCCCGCAGCAGTGACTCCAAGTCTTTCCTTCTCTCCCCAGTCTTCCCACCTCAGCTCCTCCCTCCTCCCTCCTAGCTGAGAATCTTTCCCTGAAACATTCCCTCAGACCTCCTCACTGAGCCTCTAACTCCCTTCACATCCCCCCTCCTTCCTTCCTTCCTTAGTGTCCCTTGAAGAGCTTGGCTGAACTCTCTAATGAGGATCAGGAGCTTACTCAGCCAGTCCTCGGTCACTAACAACCTGAAGAAATACACTGAAAGAGGGGCATCTATCATAAAGATAATCTAAAGAAGAAAAGAAATACTAGGGAATCCTCCAAACTTCAATACCAATATCCCAGTCACAGTGCAGACTGTCCAGGGAATCCTCTGGAAGACCAGCTGTTCACTGCTGATTTCTAAGGAGGTGCTGGGGTTTTCTAAGTCCATTCTAACAGGAGTTAGTGTCCCTTAAATGGTCATCATGACGTAGAGTATTGTCCAAGTGTGTTCTCTGAATCACTGGTGGTCCCTGAGACTCTGAGGGAGGTTTGATGAGTTCTCATCTAATTTTTGACTAATAAGAGGTCAATCCAGAGTTATAAATGGTCTCAGGTTAATTAGAAGTTTCTCCTTTTCTATATACACTTGCCAGTCTGCATTCTTGTATAGTTTGAATAGAGCCTATTGCACATTCCAGAAAAATAATGAATTACACTTCATTCAAAATCCCCTAAATACTGAGTACTTACACACTGTAAGCATCAAGACTATTGATAGCTATCCATCTCTTAGGTGATATGTTTTAATCTTTTAAAGCCAAAATTGTGAAGATCCGGGCTAGCTCTTCTGAATGGCTCAGAATAAGTCCTTGCCCCACATTGGGCGCCAAATTGTAATGTTCTGATTGTCTATCAATTATAATCCTTCTCTGGGAGGAATTTTGTTTTCTGTAAAATCTTTTCCTCTGTGAGCAGGTTTCTTGTGAGGCTTCTGGAGCCTCCCCCTCCAAAAGTGTGGGATTGCTGGACTTGCAAATCCACAGGACATATTCTCTTTGACTCAAACCAGACTGCTTCCTTGGAGATTGCCTTCCCCTTTTATCTTCCCAGAGAATGGGCTTGTGGGTATTCCATAGGTGTAAACTCCTTTCAGAAGACTAAAGGTGTAATCTCCTTTTAAAGATGAGAACTAAAGGTGTGAATTCTGAACTAGAGAATTGCCAAGTACCAACTTACTACCTAGTAAGAACCTAACAAAAAATAAATCTTCAAGACTGGAGTATGCTGAGATTTAAAGGAATCAAGAAATAACTTCAGTGTATCCTATTCTGGGAAGGATTCCATCAATTTCCTAGTCACCAATCATGTAAACCACTTCTAGTCTCTAAACCAGGTTGTAAGTCTCCCCACACGTCATTTTTGTGGTGTGTGTTTTGAAGAGAAGAGAGGGACTATATAAATAACCAAACTAACAGACAACTGAGTATCTTAATAGATGTAGAGAAAGCTTTTGAAAAAATGCAGCATCCATTCCTATTATAAACCCTAGAGAGCCGAGGAGTCAATTGATTTTTCCTTTAAATCTACTATATCTTACTAAAACCATGTAATGAATATAAGCTTAGACGTGAGACAATATTGCCCATCATCACTACTATTATTCAATATTGTTCTAAAAATCTTATCTTTAGTAAGAAGAGAACAAAGAGAAATATGAGGAACTAGAACAGGCAATGAGGAAACAAAGCTATCATTCCTTGCAGGTGATATGATGTTATATTGAGAGAATTCCAGAGAATCAAATCAAATGTCTTTGAAGCAATTAAGAATTTTAGGAAAATTGCAGAACAAAAGAAGAACCTACATAAGTCATCAGTATTTCTTTATTTTCGCAAAGACGCTAGCAGTCTGAGAAAGAAAACTAAATCTTTTTAACCTACATATAGATCATGTAAAATATTTCAGAGACTCCCTGTGAAGACAAACTTAAGAAATATATGAACACAATTACAAGACATAGTTTAAAAAATTAGACATGATCTAAATAACTGCATAAATGTGCATTCTTGCAGGGTAGATGAACTTCATGTAAAAATAAGAAAATTCCGCCTGAAGTAATTTACTTATTCAATGACCTGGCTATCATACTGCCAATAATTATTTTGTAGAGGTAGAAAATTTTTTTTAGAAATTTATCTGGAAGAACACAAGGTCAAGAAGATCTTGGAGAGTAATGGGGAAAAAAGGCCAAGATTTTGGACCCAGCTCTACCAGATCTAAAACTGTATAGAGAGCAGCGGTCATGAAAGCTTGTCGGCACTTCCTAAGAAATGGAAGGGTGAATCAGTGGAATAGTAAAGTACACAAGACGGAGTACTAAATGAGTATTGTAATCTAATGAAGTGTTTATGTCATTTAAACTTAATATATAAATTCAAGTATTAAAATAACCTCCAAATAAGCTAGGTTCCATTTAAAGGCTAACATGAGATTTTTACAATTTTTTACAATGGAAATCTTGTAGGAGAAAAAAAACCCACAGATAATTACAAAGAGAATTTCTGAACATTTTGGGACCATTCATGTCACACAATTATTGTCAGAACTAGGAAAAGCCTCAAAGTTAGATATCACTGTCAGCCACGAGGTGGCAGTGTGGCACCAGGTTCAGGACCTTGTAGATTTTTCACCAAGCAGCTGGCAAGACCCTGCAGTTACTGGGCCATACCCCAACACCTGCTTCCCACCCCTGCGCCTCAGCCCCTCCCAGGTCTGAGTCAGAGCCTCGGCACCACTAGCCATCCCCTCCTCCTTCCCTAACTAGGAGCCATGACTGGGTGAGAGACAAAGAGCAGATTTGCATGAAGGGCTGAGGAGGGATAAGAGACAGGGGAGACTTGGCAGGGCCCAGTTGCAGCTGCGGGGTCTCGGGGAGCAGAGCTCTGGGGGCTCCACCATGGCCTGGTCTCCTCTCCTGCTCAGCCTCCTCACTCTCTGCCAAGGTGCCGGCCTGAGGGGCCTCAGAGAAAGGGGGCACTCAGGGCCCCGAGGGGTGGTCTCCTCTCTCCCCATTGAGGAGGAGAGACTTAGGATCCTGGCCCCTGACTCCCAGCTGTCTCTCTCTCTGTCTCTCCAGGTGCTTGGACCCAGTTGGTGCTGACCCAGCCGGCATCCAGCTCAGGGTCTCTGGGTGAGACGGTCTCCATCCCCTGCACTCGAAGCAGTGGTGACATTAATAACAACTTCGTGCAGTGGTATCAGCAGCACCAGGGCGGGCGCCCCAGGCTCATTATCTATAAGTGGAGTAGCCGTCCCTCAGGGATCCCAGAGAGATTCTCAGGCTCCAAAGATTCCTCAAGCAACTCAGCGTCTCTGACCATCTCTGGGCTGCAGCCTGAGGACGAGGCTGATTATTACTGTCAGTCCCATGGTAGCAGCTACAACCCACAGTGGTTCAGATCAATGGGGAAGTGAGACAAGAACCCCGAGCTGCACTGGTCTGCTCTTCAGTCACAACCTGGGCCTCAGTGCTGCTCTCTGGGGCAGGGCCATGGTCTGGGCCCGGGGGAGGGAGAAGCAGCAGGAGACCCCCGTCTGGCTTCCTGGACCAACGTGTAGAAGAGGCAGCTCCTCTGTGGAAACAGAGACTCTGAAGTGGAGAAAGCGCTGGTTTCTGAATTAGAAGGTCTGGCTTCAAATCCAGCCTCTCTGATGGTTATCCCCTCTGGGGTGTCTTTTAACTTCCTTAGGTCTCAGTTTCCTCCTCTATAGAATGAAGGGAGGGACCTTTATGGCTTCTGAGATGGTTTCCATTAAATCTCCTTCAAGCAGCAGGAACCTTCCATTATCCCACTTCTCCCTTTGGCGTGTCCCCCAAATGCCTGCTTCTTCCCAATGGCCTCCACTTCCTTCTCCGCTCCTGGTCTCCCGGCTATGCCTGGGCACCCGCCCCTGCTCTGATTTTACTTCTTCTCTCAATCTGGAGGCTCTGTTTCCCTCTTTCCATGCTCTCCTCTCAGTAAGTACCACATTTTCCCCTGTGGATGATTCCACTCCATCTAGCCTCAGTCATGGAGGACCTTCCCCATGTCTCTCTAGTCCCCCTCATGTGTCACTGCTGAACATGCTGGAGGAAGTCACCCAGCTGCGTGATGGCAGCCGCTCCCAACCGATGGCATCCAAGCTGACAGAGGCCCATCTCTTCTTTCATTCACTCTTTTTAGCATCCCACAGTGGTTACTCATTCTTACCTCCTTCTTCTCCTCCATAGTGGACAGCATCTCTTCCATGAGAAAATAGAAAGTGTTCACTCTGAATCCTGAGAGCTCCTGTAACTCCCTTCCTGCCATGCCTCATTCCCTACTTCTGTGTGCCCTGAAGAGCCTGGCGCAACCATCTCCATGCGGATCAGCAGCTTACTCAGCCCACTGTCCCATTGGCAGCTAACCCCAACTTGAAGAAACACATTGAAAAAGTGACATTATAACAATAGTCTAAAACAAGGAAAGAACCAAGGCGAGGGGGTCTCCAAACTTGGGTATCCAACATCCCAATCACAGTGGAGACTCTCCAGGGAATCCTCTGGAAGGCCAATGATCCAATGCTTATTCCTAAGGAGGCCCTGGGGCTTTTAAACCAACTCTGACAGAAGCTCAGGGTCCCTCAAGTGGCTCTCATAAGCTAGAGCAAAGTCCAAGCCATGGAACCCTGGGAGTCCCAGAGACCCTGCTATAGATTGGCTGACTACCCAACTATTTTTATATTCTAAGATGCCTTTGCTCATGTCAATGAGTAGGCAGAAATGAGCTCAAGCTACTCAGAAGTTACTGTTTTCCACATGCATTTGCCAGAGAGCATTCTTGTCCAGGCTGATCACAGGCTAGCAGGTAACAAGCATTTCAAAATGCCCCGGCTCCCTCCAGTTTTTATGTCTTTGGAAACCACTCAGACTTCTTTCTTTACCAAATATTCTTTTTCAGTTAACACCATATTTAACCAAGTCCTTTTTCTTCTCCAGAAGATATTGCCTTTTTAGCCAACGTTCAGAGATCACCTATAGAAACAGTCCAACAGTTTGTCAGAAAATATTGCCTCCTGTATCTCTTTTGCAGCCTCGTGGATTACAATTAACTTTATAAACAGCAGAGCTAGAGGAAGAGCATCAAAACGAGCCAGTTAATACTATTTGTTAGTTCAGAAGTCCTAAAACATCGTAAAAGTAAGATCATGATAAAAGCAAAGTACATGTTTACCTGGTGCAGTGAGAGAGATTTGTTATGAAAGAGAGACAGGGACACAGGGTTGTAGCATTATCAGGCCTAAGCCTGAGGGCACTGAGTGACTTGATCTAGGTCAATTATCTTGCTATACAAGGAAAATAAAATCAAAGGAGAAAAAATGAGAAGGAAGATAACATGCAAGCAAACAACAACAAAAAGTGTGAAAATGCTATGTTGTGAACTCTACTCAGTTTCCTACAGTCCTCTCTTTGAGTGTAGATGGCTTTCTTCATCACAAGTTCATTGAGAAATGGTGGGAATCATCTCATTGTTAAGAGAGCCACATCCATCAGAATTGATTGTTATACAGTCTTCTTGTTGCTGTGTATAATGATCTCCTGGTTCTGCCCTTTTCACTTAGCATCCATTCACACAAGTCTCTCCAGGCCTCTCTGAAATCATCTTGCTGATTGATTCTTACAAAACCATAATATTCTATAACATTCATATCCCACAATTTATTCAGCCATTCCCCAACTGATGGGTATCCCTTCAGTTTCCAGTTTCTTGCCACTACAAAAAGGGTTGCCACAAACATTTTTGCACATACGGGTCCCTTTCCCTTTTTAAAGATCTCTTTGGGATATAAGCCCAGTAGTAACACTTCTGGATCAAAGGATATGCACAGTTTGATAATTTTGGGGTATAGTTCCAAATCGTTCTCCAGAATGCTTGGAACCATTCACAATTCCACCAACAATGTATCAGTGTCCCAATATTGCCACATCTCCTCTGATATTCATCATTATCTTTTCCTGTCATCTTAGCCAATCTGAGAAGTGTATAGTGGTACCTCAGAGTTATCTTAGTTTACATTTCTCTGATCAATAATGAGCACCTTTTCACATGACTAGAAATGGTTTCAATTTCTTCACTTGAAAATTTTCTGAACATGTCCTTTGACCATTTAGCAATTGAAGAATGGCTTGAATTCTTTTTTTTTTAATTTTTTATTTTATTTTATAATTATAACATTTTTTGACAGTACATATGCATGGGTAATTTTTTTACAACATTATCCCTTGCACTTACTTCTATTCAGATTTTTTCCCTTCCTCCCCCAACCCCCTTCCCCCTGATGGCAAGCAGTCTTATATATGTTAAATATATTACAGTATAATTTAGATACAATATATGTGTGTAGAACCGAATTTTTTGTTGCACAGCAAGAATTGGATTCAGAAGGTAAAAATAACAGTTTACATTCATTTCCCAGTGTTCCTTTTCTGGATGTAGCTGGTTCTGTCCATCATTAATCAATTGGAATTGGATTAGCTCTTCTCTATGTTGAAGAAATCCACTTCCATCAGCATACATCCTCGTACAGTATCATTGTTGAAGTGTATAATGATCTTCTGGTTCTGCTCGTTTCACTCAGCATCAGTTGATGTATGTCTCTCCAAGCCTCTCTGTATTTCTCCTGTTGGTCATTTCTTATAGAACAATAATATTCCATAACATTCATATACCATAGTTTACCCAACCATTCTCCAATTGATGGACATCCATTCATCTTCCCGCTTCTAGCCACTATGAAAAGAGCTGCCACAAACATTTTGGCACATACAGGACCCTTTCCCTTCTCTAGTAGTTCCTTGGGGTATAAGCCCAGTAGTAGTATGGCTGGGTCAAAGGGTATGCACATTTTGATAACTTTTTGGGCATAATTCCAGATTGCTCTCCAGAATGGTTGGATTCTTTCACAACTCCACCAACAATGTATCAGTGTCCCAGTTTTCCCACAGCCCCTCCAACATTCATCGTTATTTGTTCCTGTCATCTTAGCCAATCTGACAGGTGTGTAATGATACCTCAGAGTTGTCTTAATTTGCATTTCTCTGATCAATAGTGATTTGGAACACTCTTTCATATGAGTGGAAATAGTTTTAATTTCATCATCTGAAAATTGTCTGTTCATATCCTTTGACCATTTATCAATTGGAGAATGGCTTGATTTCTTATAAATTAAAGTCAATTCTCTGTATATTTTGGAGATGAGGCCTTTATCAGAACCTTTAACTGTAAAAATTTTTTCCCAATTTGTTACTTCCCTTCTAATCTTGTTTGCATTTGTTTTGTTTGTGCAGAAACTTTTTAATTTGGTGTAATCAAAATGTTCTATTTTGTGATCAATAATGGTCTCTAGTTCTCCCTTGGACACAAACTCCTTCCTCCTCCACAAGTCTGAGAGGTAAACCATCCCATGTTCCTCCAATTTATTTATGATTTCGTTCTTTATGCCTAAATCTTGGACCCATTTTGATCTAATCTTAGTATGTGGTGTTAAATGTGGGTCCATGCCTAGTTTCTGCCATACTAATTTCCAGTTTTCCCAGCAGTTTTTGTCAAATAATGAATTCTTATCCCAAATTTTGGGATCTTGGGGTTTGTCAAAGATTAGATTGCTATTTTTATTCACTCTCTTGCCCTGTGAACCTAACCTATGCCACTGATCAACTAGTCTATTTCTTAGCCAATACCAAATGGTTTTGGTGACTGTTGCTTTATAATATAGCTTTAAATCAGGTACACTTAGACCACCTTCCTCTGACTTTTTTTTCATTAGTTCCCTTGCAAGAATGGCTTGAATTCTTATAAATTTCAGTCAATTCTCTCTATATTTTAGAAATGAGGTCTTTATCAGAACCCCTTGAATGTAAAAACATTTTCCCAGTTTATTGCTTCTCTTCTAACATTGCCTACATTAGTTTTGTTTGTACCAAACCTTTTTAATTTAATCCTATCAACTATCAGCATATTTGAGTATATAAATAACCAAACTAACAGAAATCTGGTTGTGTCAATAGGTGCAGAGAAAGCTTTCCTATTATAAAATATTAGAGAGCCTAGGAATCACTAAATTTTTCCTTAAAGTGATAACCAATATCTGCCTAAAATGATGTAATACAGAGAAGCTAGAAGCATTCCCAATAAGATTAGGAGTGAGACAATGTTGACCATCATCACTACTAGTATACAATCTTTGTGAAAAATTTCATCTTTAGTAAGAAGAGAAAAAAAAGAAACATGGAATTAGAACAGGCAATGAGGAAACAAAGCTATGACTCTTTGCAGGTGATATGATATTATACTGAGAGAATCTTAGAGAATCAACTAAAATGTACTTGAAACAATTAACTCCTTCAGGAAAGTGACATGAAAAATCAACACAAACCACCAGTATTTCTTTATTTTATCAATTTCCAGCAGACTGAGAAAGAAATGTAAATCTTTTTAACCTAAGTATAGATCAATAAAATATTTTGGAGCCTGCCTGTGAAGACAAGAGAGAAGGGTAGAGAGAGTGTCCTGGCCCTTGACTCACAAGTCTGTCTTTTTTTTTTTTTTTTTCCAATTTTCTGATTTTTTAAAAAAATTTATAATTATAAAAAATTTTGACAGTATATATGTGTGAATAATTTTTTTATAACATTATCCCTTGTATTCATTTTTCCAAATTATCCCCTCCCTCCCTCTACTCCCTCCCCTAGATGACAGGCAATCCCATACATTTTACATGTGTTACAGTATTACCTAGATACAATATATGTGTGTAAATCCAACTTTCTTGTTGCACAGTAAGTATTAGATTCCGAAGGTATAAGTAACCTGGGTAGATAGACAGTAGTGCTAATATTTTACATTCACTTCCCAGTGTTCCTTCTCTAGGTGTAGTTGTTTCTGTCCATCATTGATCAACTGGAAGTTAGTTGGATCTTCTTTATGTTGAAGATTTCCGCTTCCATCAGAATACATCTTCATACATCATTGAAGTCACAACTCTGTCTTTGTCTCTCCTGGTGTTTGGACCCAGTCTGTGCTGACTCAGCCAATATACAGGTTAAGGTCTCTGGATCAATTGGTCACCATCCCCTGTACTCCAAGCAGTGGCAGCATTGGTAGCTACTATGTGCAGTGGTACCAGCAGCACCAGGACGGGCGCCCCAAGCCCATTATCTATGATGATAGAGTCTTTCAGGGATTCCAGATATATTCTCAGGGTCCAAAGATGCTTCAAGCAACTCAGCTTCTCTGACCATCTCTGGGCTGCAAGGTGAGGACGAAGCTGATTATTACATTCAGTTCTGTAACAGCAGCTATAAGCCCACAGTGCTTCAGATCAATGGGGAAGTGAGGAAACAATACTGAGCTTCACCAGTCTGTTCCATGAGTGAGTCAGTCACAAGCTGGGTCTGAGTGCTGCTCCTTGTCTTTAATATAGGAGCTGCTAAATCTTATTCTGACTGTGGCTCCACTCTACTTGAATTGTTTCTTTCTGAATGTTTGCCACAATTTCTTCTTGACCTGGGAGTTCTGGAATTTGGACATAATATTTCTTGAAATTATCATCTTGGTTCTTTCAGGAGATCATTGGTAAATTCTTTCAATTTCTATTTTATCCTCTGGTTTTAACATATCAGAACAATTTTTCTTGATAATTTCTTGGATACCAGGCTCTTTTCTGACCATGGCTTTCAGGTAGACAAATAGTTTTTAAATTGTCGCTGCTGGAACTATTTTTTAATGAGATGTTTTCACTGAGATATTTCATTCTGATTTCTATTTTTTCATTCTTTTAAGCTCGTTTTATTGTTTCTTGATTTCCCAGGAGGTCATTAGCTTCTGTTTGCTCAATTCTCATTTTTAAGGAATTATTTTCCTCAGTGAGCTTTTGCACCTCCTTTCCCATTTGGTAATTTTGCTTTATAAGGCATTCTTCTCCTCATGAGTTTTTGGTATTTGCTTTTGTAGCACTCTCAGTTCTCTTCCCCATTTTTCCTCTTTCCTCTTACTTGATTTTCAAAGCCCCTTGAACTCTTCCATGGCCTGAGATCAATTCTTATTTTTCTTGGAGGATTTAGATGCAGGAGCTTTGATTTTGTTATCTTCTTCTGAGTATTTTTGATCTTCCTAGTCATCAAACTAATGTTCTATGGTCAGAATCTTTTTCTGTTGGTTACTTATTTTCCCAGTCTATTACTTGGATTAAACTCTTTGATAAAATAGGGTTCTGTTTCCAGTTTTCAGGTGTGTTGTGCAGTTATTTTCAAAGATCTTTCTAGGGACTTGATCATAAACCCTCTTTTCTGTCCTCAAACCATGAGGAGGATTCCCACTCCATTGTGCTTGTATGTTTTAGTCTGTTAAAGTGAGAATCTTTCCTCAATGCTGGTAAAGAGACAGTCTTCTGGTCAGCTCAGACCCCCTCAACCTCTATGGGATGAGACTTCCTGAGGTGCTGCTGTTGCCTCTACTAGTACCAATGTTTTCAGTGCCAATGATTTTCCATGGCCCTATCGCCTTCAAAGTCATCTTTGGTGTCTCTGAACTGAGGGGTCTGGAAACTTCTAGTGAAACCTTTGATTCAGCATCCCCAAGATGGTTTAGCACTTGGGCTGAAGCCTGATTGTGACTATATGCTAGACTCCCTGTAACACACCTTTTTGACTGGAAAATTGTTCCACTAAACCTCTTTGTGTGTTCTGACACTCTAAAAAATGTTTAGAATCATTTACTTAAAATAACTTAAAGGGGTTTGGGGGAGAGATCCGCTGAATCCCTGCCTGTACGCCACCACCCTGGCTGCATATCTCAACATTGTAGATTTTATACCAGGAATACGGAGCTGGCTCAATATTAGGATAATTTTCAGCATAATATAAATACATAAACTTACATAAAATAATGTGATTGTTTTAATAGGTCCAGAGAAAACTTTTGACAATATATAGCACCATTCCTATGATAAACACAAGAGAGCTTGGGAATCAATTGATTTTTTTCCTTAAAATGATAATCAGTAACTTTCTAAAATCATGTAATACAGATAAGCTGTCTGGATTGTACCACTGGGGGCAGCCAGGGGTCTTGCCGTTACCAATCTTCAGAGTACTACAGGACACAGCCTGCTAGAGGAAGAGTTAGGAGCCAGAGGAGTGGGAAAGAGAAGACCACTTTATTGCCATTCTGTTAAATGGATGGGAACTCCCCCTCTGCCTCTCTGCCTGCCTCCTTTTATACCCTAAAGCTCTCAGTGCCACATAGAAGCTTAAAGAAATATAGCCAAGTTAAAGGTGGGGAGGGTCTCCTCAGATCTTTGTGCTCACTCCTGCACATTCATCTTATGTAAGAGTAAACACTCTGAGGTCCTCAGCAAGGGTCAATGATCACAGCCTCAGTTTGATGGAAAACAGGCCCTGAGTGTGTGCACACTGGATCTGTAAGTACCTACAGCAGTCCTGCTGTACCCATTCTTATTCAGTGCTGCTATCCATCAACCTGTTAAGTTGACCCTGCACTAACCCAGCTTGTATTTTCATTTTCTCAGCCTAAGCCTTCAACAAGACCCCTACCAATTAGCTAGAAGCATTCCCAATAAGATTAGGAGGGAGACTAAGTTGCCCATCATCACTCTTATTATTCAGTATTGTTCTAGGCATTTTAGCTTTAGTAAGAAGAGAAGAAAAAGAAATCTAAGGAATCAGAATAGGCAATGAGGGAACAAAGCTACCACTCCTTGCAGGTGATATGATGTTATACTGAGAGAATCCTCCAGAATCATCTAAGTTGCATTTGAAACAATTATCAACTTCGGGAAAGTTGAATAATATAAGAAAAACCCAAATAAATTGTCATTTCTTTACATTATCAAAGACTCCAGGGCACTGAGAAAGATAAATCTGTTTGACATAAGCATAGCTCACATGAAATATATTGGAGCCTGTCTGTGAAGACAAAATGAAGAAATATATGAACACAATTATAAACACTATTCACAAAAATGTAAAGAGATCTTGCCAACAGTGAAATAATCCATTCCTTCAGGTTGGGTAGACTTATTAGAACAATGAATGACAATTCTCCCTAAAGCAATTTACTTATTCAGTCACCTTGTAATCAAACTGCCAATAGTTATATTATAGAGGCAGAAAAAATAACAAAATGTGTCTGGAAGAACAAAAGGGCGAGAAAATTTATGGAAATAATTTTTTAAAAAGCAAAGGTTTTGGACCCAGCTGGGCCAGATCTAAAATTATAATCAAGAAAACTTGTTGGCACCTGCTAAGAAATAGAACAGTGGACCAGTGGAACAGGTTAAGTACACAAGCCTCAGTACTAAATGAGTATTGTAATCTTAAGACTTGTTTATATCCCTTAACCTAAAACTATACATTCAAATATTAAAATAACCTGACAAAGAAGCCTGATTCCTACTTAAAAGCCAAGACAATATTTTCAAAAATTTTTTGCAGTGGAAATGGTGTAGGAAAAAATAAGCACAGCTAATTACAAGGAGAATCTCTCCATTCATGGCACCATTTTTGTCAGTATTAGGAAAAGCTTCAAGGTGACATATCACTGTCAGCCACAAGGTGGCAGTGTGGTAGAACGTTCAGGATGTGCAAGAGCTTTCCCCAACTCTCCAAGCAGCTGACAAGACCCTGCATCTACTCATCTACTCACTGGGCAATAACCCAACACCTGCTTCCCACCCCTGCTCCTCAGCCCCTCCCAGGCCTGAGTCAGAGCCTCGGCACCACTAGCCATCCCCTCCCCCTTCCTGACTAGGAGCCATGACTGGGTGGGAGACAAAGAGCACATTTGCATGAAGGGCTGAGGAGGGATAAGAGACAGGGGAGACTTGGCAGGGCCCAGTTGCAGCTGCGGGGTCTCGGGGAGCAGAGCTCTGGGGGCTCCACCATGGCCTGGTCTCCTCTCCTGCTCAGTCTCCTCACTCTCTGCCAAGGTGCCGGCCTGAGGGGCCTCAGAGAAAGGGGGCACTCAGGGCCCCGAGGGGTGGTCTCCTCTCCCCCCATTGAGAAGGGGAGAGAGCCGGTCCTGGCCCCTGACTCCCAGCTGTCTCTCTCTCTGTCTCTCCAGGCGCTTGGACCCAGTCTCTGCTGACTCAGCCGGCATCCAGCTCAGGGTCTCTGGGTGAGACGATCTCCATCCCCTGCACTCGAAGCAGTGGTGACATTAATAACAACTTCGTGCACTGGTACCAGCAGCACCAGGGCAGGAGCCCCAAGCTCATTATCTATCAGGATAATCAACGTCCCTCAGGGATCCCAGAGAGATTCTCAGGCTCCATAGATTCCTCAAGCAACTCAGCGTCTCTGACCATCTCTGGGCTGCAGCCTGAGGACGAGGCTGATTATTACTGTCAATCCTATGATAGCAGCTACAACCCACAGTGGTTCAGATCAATGGGGAAGTGAGACAAGAACCCCTGAGCTGCACTTGTCTGCTCTTCAGGCACAACCTGGGCCTTAGTGCTGCTCTCTGTGGCAGGGCCATGGTCTGGACTTGGGGGAGGGAGAAGCAGCAGGAGACCCAAGAGGCAGCTTCTCCATAGAAATACATACAGGGGAAAGCCCTGATTTCTGAATCAGAGGATCTGGCTTCAATCCTGCTGCTCTGATGGTTATCAAAGATGGGATGTCTTTTAAGCTCCTGAGGCCTCAGTTTCCTCCTGTATAAAATGAGAGGAATCACCTTGATGGCTCCTGAGATGGTTTCCATTCAATCTCCTTCAAGCAGCAAGAAACTCCCATAATCCCACTTCTCCCTTTGGCTCATTCCTCTTCAAAGCACTCTTCTTCTTCTTCCAATGACCTCCACTCCCTTCTCCCCTCCTGCCTCCCAGACCACCCCTGGAGACCACCTACCCTTGCTCTGGCTCTACTTTCTTCTCTCACAATCTGGCCCTCTAACCTGTTGCCCTTCTCTACATGCTCTCCTCTCAATAAGTTGGACCCTTTCCCCCATGGATTGTTACTCCCCACCTAAACTCAGAGTTGGATGACCCTCCCCGTGTCCCTTTAATCTCACTCACATGACACTGCTGAACACTGCTGGAGGAAGTCGCCCAGGTGAGTTGATGGGGTCCATTACCAAATGACATTATCCAGTGTGACCTGGGCCCAATTCTTCTTTCATTAATTCTATTGGGCGTCCCGCAGCAGTGACTCTAAGTATTTTCTTCTCTCCCAAATCTTCCCACCTCACCTCCTTCCTCCTCCCTCATAGCTGAGAATCTTTCCCTGAAACATTCCCTCAGACCTCCTCACTGAGCCTCTAACTCCCTTCACATCCCCCCTCCTTCCTTCCTTCCTTAGTGTCCCTTGAAGACCTTGGCTAAACTCTCTAATGAGGATCAGGAGCTTACTCAGCCAGTCCTCTGTCACTAACCTGAAGAAATACACTGAAAAAGGGGCATCTATCATAACAATAATCTAAAGAAGAAAAGAAATGGGGGGAATCCTCCAAACTTCAATACCAATATCCCAGTCACAGTGCAGACTCTCCAGAGAATCCTCTGGAAGACCAGCTGTTCACTGCTGATTTCTAAGGAGGCGCTGGGGTTTTCTAAGTCCATTCTAACAGGAGTTAGTGTCCCTTAAATGGTCATCGTGACCTAGAGTAATGTCCAAGTGTGTTCTCTGAATCACTGGTGGTCCCTGAGACACCGAGGTAGATTTGATGAGTTCTCATCTCTTTTCTCACTAATAAGAGGTCAATCCAAAGTTATAAATGGTCTCAGGTTAATTAGAAGTTTCTCATTTTCTACATACACTTGCCAGAATGCATTCTTGTATAGGGTGAATACAGCCTATTGCACATTACAAAAATATAATGAATATATTACACTTCACTCACAATCCACTAGACACTGAGTGTTGAGAATGTGCAGGCTTTTGATGAGACAAGGCACGGGTGAAGGAAAAGAATTTACTAAATTATTAGTAAAATTAGAAGTAAAAGTTTATTATAAATCATGGAGAGATCTCAGTGGAGCAGAACTCTGAGATGGAATTAGAGTTCTGTCTGTTCTGCCCACCCGACCATTCTTCCCACCCTCATATATAGGATTTGAGACAAAGCAGAGCTATTGGGTTTGGACAGGCTTCAGTAAGGCTATAAAAAGTTTGATTAGTGATAGTTCAAATTATATAGAGCTTAAATGGAGGTACTTAACGTGAATTCAGTTCTATTGAAAATTAAGTAGGGGTACTTAGCAGCTCTATAGAAAACTTGGGTTGTGTCAGCTGAACTCTATAGAAAGGTAAATTAGTGGTACTTAACAGGTGGGGATGGGCTGACTTCTGGGTCAGGACAACATGGAAAGTCAAAGTGACTCTTTTTAGGGTCTCCAGCCTCAGTTTCTCTCATCATGAGTACTTAGACACTGTAAGCATCAAGACTATTGATAGCTATCCATCTCTTAGGGTGATATATTTTAATCTTTTAAGACAAAAATAAATCTTCAAGATTGGAGTATACTGAGATTCAAAGAAATCAAGATATAACTTTAGTATATCCTATTCTGGGTATGAGTCCATAAATTTCCTAGTCACCAATCATGTAAACTACTTCTAGTCTCTAAACCAGGTTGTAAGTCTCCCCACACTTCATTTTTGTGGTGTGTGTTTTGAAGAGAAGAGAGGGACTATATAAATAACCAAACTAATCCTCAAGAAAGATAAAGTCAAAAAAAGGAAAAGTATGTTTCAGTCTATATTTAGAGACAATTGGTTCTTTCACTGGATGTGGATGGCATTTTTTATCTTCTATCCTTTGGAGTAATCTTGGATCATAGTATTGCTGAGAATAGCAACTGATCATCCTGTAGCTGATTATCCCACTATATATATATATTTATTTATTTACCATTTACATAATACATTTTATTTTTCTTGAATTCATAGACGACTTGCTAGGTTTTGTGAGAACATCCTGGTTGTCCTTCCCCATAGAACAATAATATTTCATCACAATCACACAATCATTTATTCAGCCATTCCCAGTGGGAATCTCCTCAATTTTCAATTCTTTGGAGAAAATAACCACTATCAATATTTTTGTACATATAATTCTTTTAATTTAAAAAAATCTCTTGACATTTATGCTTAGTAATGGTATTGTTAGATCAAAGAATATGCATGATTATAGTTCTTTGAACACAGATCATATTTTTGATCATTTGTCAGTTGGGAAATAACTTTTTTGTAAGAAAAAAAAAATTGACTCCATTCCTTATATATTTGAGAAATGAAGCTTTCATTAAGGAAACTTGCTTCAAAATTCTTTTTCTGATTACTATTGCTTACTGTTCCATTTGTTCCATTCTCTCTCTTCTTTCATGGTAACCCACCTCAAAAGTGTTTTGCTAGTGAATTTTCTGTTATGGGCCAGAACTCTTGTACTTGAAACAAGGATTCTTACAGATATGATTAAAATAGAGCATATAAACTGGGACAAACTCAGCCAGGGTGGGACTGAGAGACAGATTCATTCTGCAATTCACCTTTGTGGTGGCTGGAGGCTGAAGCACAAACCCAGGGAACTCAGAGAGATTCATTTATCCTATCTCACACCACCTTGGTGGCAGGGCTCTCTTCCTTAGCTTTTCCATTGAAACCAAAAATTGGGGAAGCCTCTAAGAAAGCTAGTCTGCACCCCAGGCAAGGAAACTAGATTGTGAAGAGATAATGAACTCACAATCTGAGAAGTGTATAGTGGTATCTCAGAGTTATCTTAGTTTACATTTCTCTGAACAATAATGAGCACCTTTTCACATGACTAGAAATGGTTTCAATTACTTCACTTGAAAATTATATGTACATGTCCTTTCACCATTTAGCAATTGGAGAATGGCTTGAATTCAGTCAATTCTCTGTATATTTTAGAAATGAGGCCTTTATCAGAACCCCTTGGATGTAAAAACATTTTCTCAGTTTATTGCTTCTCTTCTAACATTGCCTGCATTAGTTTTGTTTGTACCAAACCTTTTAAATTTAATCTAATCAACTATCAGCATATTTGACTATATAAATAACCAAACTAACAGAAATCTGGTTGTCTCAATAGGTGCAGAGAAAGCTTTTGACAAAATAGGGTAACATTCCTATTATAAATATTAGAGAGCCTAGGAATCACTAAATTTTTCCTTAAAATGATCATCAATATCTGCCTAAAATTACATAACACAGATAAGCTAGAAGCATTCCCAGTAAGATTAGGAGTGAGACAATGTTGCCCATCATTACTACTACTATTGAATATTGGTGAAAAATTTCAGCTTTGGTAAGAAAAGAAAAAAAGAAACATGAATTAGAATAGGCAATGAGGAAACAAAGCTATCACTCTTTGCAGGTGATATGATGTTTACTGAGAGAATCCTAGAGAATCAACTAAAATGTACTTGAAACAATTAACTCCTTCAGGAAAGTGACATGCAAAATTTACACAAACCACCAGTATTTCTTTATTTTATCAAAGACTCCAGTAGACTGAGAAAAAAATATATATCTTTTTAACCTAAGTATAGATCAATAAAATATTTTGGAGTCTACCTGTGAAGCCAAAATTAAGAGCTATATGAACACAATTATGAAATACTTCACAAAAATGAAATGATGTTATCAATTGTGAAAAAGTCAACTCCTTCAGGTAGACAAACTTAACGAGACAATAAATGATAATTCTATTCAATTTACTTCTTAGGGCCCTGCCAATCAAACTGCTAATAATTATTTTATAGAGGTAGAAAAAATAATAACAAAATTTATCTGGAAGAACAAAATGTCAAGAAAATCTAGAGAAACAATGAAAAGAAAATATAAAAGTTTTGGGTCTAGCTGTGCCAGATCTAAAATTATAATAAAGACTAGCAATCATGGAAATTTGTTGGCACCTGCTAAGAGGCAGAATGAATGATTAGTGGAAAATACATAAGACACAGACTAAATGAGTGATGTAATCTAATGATTCCATTATCATTTAAACTTAAAATATAAATTCAAATATTAAAATAACCTGACAGACAAGCCTGATTTCCATTTAAAAGCTAACAGAATATATATAAAAATTTTTTTCATTAGAAGTCTTGTAAAGAAAATTAATTGCAACTAATTATAAAGAGAATCTCTCAATGTTTTGGTCCCATTTGTTTCACCATTTTTTGGTCAATACTAGGATAACCCACAAGGTGACATATAACTGTTAGCCACAAGGTGGAAGTGTGGCACCAGGTTTAGGGTCTAGTAGATTCTTCACCAACCATCCAAGCAGCTGGCAAGACCTTGCATTTACTCACTTGTCTATGAGATAACCAGATACCTGTATCATCACCCTTAATCCTCAGCCCCTCCCAATGCACTATTAGCCATTCCCTCCTTCTTCCCAGACTAGGAGCCATGACTGGGTGGGAGACAAAGAGAAGATTTCCATGAAGGGCTGAGGAGGGATAAGGGACATGGGAGACCTGGCAGGGTCAAGTTCCAGCTACAGGGTTTTAGGAAGCAGAAATCTGGGGGGCTCCATGATGGCCTGATCTCTCCTGCTCGGCCTCCTCACTCTCTGCCAAGGTGCCAGCCTGAGGGTTCCCAGACTAAGAGGGTACTCAGGACTCAGAGGTGTGGTCTCCTTTCCCTCTAGTGAGAAGGGTAGAGAGAGGGTCCTGGCCCCTGATCCACAACTCTGTCTTTGTCTCTCCAGGACCCAGTCTGTGCTGACTCAGCCATCATCCAGGTTAGGGTCTCTGGGTCAGTCTGTCTCCATCCCCTGCACTCCAAGCAGTGGCAGCATTGGTAGCTACTGTGTCCCTTTTCTGGGTGTGGCTGATTCTGTCCATCAGTGACCAACTGGATCTGAATTAGATCTTCTCTTTGTTGAAGATATCCACTTCCATCAGAATACATCCTCATACAGTGTTATTTTTGAAGTGTATAATGATCCCCTAGTTCTGCTCGTTTCACTCAGCATCAGTTGATGTAAGTCTCTCCAAGCCTCTCTGTATTCCTCCTGTTGATCATTTCTTACAAAAAATAATATTCCATAACATTCATATACCATAATTTACCCAACCATTCTCCAATTGATGGACATCCATTCATTTTCCAGTTTCTAGCCACTATGAAAAGGGTTGCCACAAACATTTTGGCACATACAGGTCCCTTTCCCTTCTTTAGTATTTCCTTGGGGTATAAGCCCAGTAGTAGTATGGCTGGGTCAAAAGGTATGCACATTTTGATAACTTTTTGGACATGATTCCAGATTGCTCTCCAGAATGGTTGGATTCTTTCACAACTCCACCAACAATGCATCAGTGTCCCAGTTCTCCCAAAGCCCCTCCAACATTCATCGTTATTTGTTCCTGTCATCTTAGCCAATGTGACAGGTGTGTAATGATATCTCAGAGTTCTCTTAATTTGCATTTCTCTGATCAATAGTGATTTGGAACACTTTTTCATATGAGTGGAAATAGTTTTAATTTCATCATCTGAAAATTGTCTGTTCATATCCTTTGACCATTTATCAATTGGAGAATGACTTGATTTCCTATAAATTAAAATCAATTCCCTGTATATTTTGGAAATGAGGCCTTTATCAGAACCTTTAACTATAAAAATGTTTTCCCAATTTGTTACTTCCCTTCTAATCTTGTTTGCATTAGTTTTTTTTTTTTTTTTTTTTTTTTTTTTTTTTTTTTTTTTTTTTTTTTTTGTACAGAAACTTTTTAATTTGGTGTAATCAAAATTTTCTATTTTGTGATCAATAATGGTCTCTAGTTCTCCCTTGGACACAAACTCCTTCCTCCTCCACAAGTCTGAGAGGTAAACCATCCCATGTTCCTCCAATTTATTTATGATTTCGTTCTTTATGCCTAAATCTTGGACCCATTTTGATCTTATCTTAGTATGTAGTGTTAAATGTGGGTCCATGCCTAGTTTCTGCCATACTAATTTCCAGTTTTCCCAGCAGTTTTTGTCAAATAATGAATTCTTATTCCAAAATTTGGGATCTTTGGATTTGTCAAACACTAGATTGCTATTTTTATTCACTATCTTGCCCTGTGAACCTAACCTATGCCACTGATCAACTAGTCTATTTCTTAGCCAATACCAAATGGTTTTGGTGACTGTTGCTTTATAATATAGTTCTAGGTCAGGTACAGCTAGACCACCTTCCATTTAATATTTTTTTCATTACTTCCCTTGAAGTTCTCGACCTTTTGTTCTTCCATATGAATTCTGTTGTAATTTTTTCTAGGTCATTAAAATAGTTTCTTGGAAGTCGAATTGGTATAGCACTAAATAAATAGATTCGTTTAGGGAGTATTGTCATCTTAATTGTATTTGCTCGTCCTATCCAAGAGCACTGAATGTCTTTCCAATTATTTAAATCTGACTTTATTTTTGTGGCAAGTGTTTCATAATTTTGCTCATATAATTCTTGACTCTCCTTTGGTAGATATATTCCAAAATATTTTATACTATCGACCGTTATTTTGAATGGAATTTCTCTTTGTATCTCTTGCTGTTGGATTATGTTGGTAATGTATAAAAATGCTGAGGATTTATGTGGATTTATTTTGTATCCTGCAACTTTGCTAAAATTCTGAATTATTTCTAATAGCTTTTTAGCAGAGTCTATGGGGTTGTCTAAGTATACCATCATGTCATCTGCAAAGAGTGATAATTTGATTTCCTCATTTCCTACTCTAATTCCTTGAATCTTTCTCGGCTTTTATTGCCGAGGCTAGAGTTTCTAGTACAATATTGAATAGTAATGGTAACAGTGGGCAACCTTGTTTCACTCCAACAATTTCTTTTTGATCTGCGAGTTCTGGAATTTGGAAACAATATTTCTTGAAATTATCATCTTGGCATTTCTTTCAGGAGATCATTGGTAGATTCTTTCAATTTCTATTTTATCCTGTGGTTTTAGCATATCAGAACAATTTTCCTTGATAATTTCTTGGAAAATGACACCAGGCTCTTTTTTGACCATGGCTTTCAGGTAGACAAATAGTTTTAAAATTATCACTGGTGGAACTATTTTTTAATGAGATGTTTCCATTGAGGTATTTCATTCTGATTTCTATTTTTTTCATTCTTTTAAGCTCGTTTTATTGTTTCTTGACTTCCAGGAGGTCATTAGCTTCCTTTTGCTCAATTTCAATTTTTAAGAAATTATTTTCCTCAGTGAGCTTTTGCACCTCCTTTCCAATTTGGTAATTTTATTTTATTAGTTTTTGGTATTTGCTTTTGTAGCACTCTCAATTTTCTTCTCCATTTTTCCTCTTTCCCTCTTACTTGATTTTCAAATCCCCTTTGCATTCTTCCATGGCCTGAGACCAATTCTTATTTTTCTTGGAGGCTTTGGATGCAGGAGCTTTGATTTTGTTATCTTCTTTGGAGTATTTTTGATCTTCCTTGTCATCAAACAAATGTTCTATGGTCAGAATCTGTAATGCCAGAGAAACTGAGGCAAGATAGAGATTGGAGAGTTTTTTAAATATTTTATTAATTGGAGAGTTTAATTGACTAGACAGGACTCTAGTCTCAAAGTATCCAGTAATGAATGGGGGAATGATAAACACTTTTATAGCTCTTCAGACAAAGGAAAGGAAAAAGAGCGGGAAAATGAGAAGCCTTTTCAGGATTGGGGGGGAAGTTGTAAATTTTTACTAAAAGCCAGAGTCAGGATGTTTGAATAACAGAAGTAAAGATGTCAGTGAAGTATCTGAGATAGTCTTATCTTTTGGAATATTTTAGAGGGGCAGTGTCATCAAGTCTTGGGGGCAGAAGGAGCTAGGAGCTAGGAAGTCTGATCTGCTCCTCTTCTCCCATTGACAATTTATAACCTTAGAGCAAATGGTCCTCAGTCTTAATGAACAGGGGGGGGTTTACGACTTAGGGGACTGAGGCAGAACAGTTTAGGAAACTGAGATAGAACAATTCAGGGAAACTCAGTCAGGACAATGAGGGAAATTAGTGCAGGGAAACTGAGGTAGAACAGCTCAAGGAGACTGTGGTATAACAAATCTTTTTCTGTTGGTTACTTATTTTCCCAGTCTATTACTTGGATTTAACTCTTTGATAAAGTAGGGTTCTGTTTCCAGTTTTCAGGTGTGTTATGCAGCTGTTTTCAGAAATCCTTCTAGGGACACCCCCTTTTCTGGGCTAGAAGTGTGGGGAGGATTCCCGCTCCATTGTGCCTGTATGTTTTAGTTTGTTAAAGCAAGAGTCTTTCCTCAGTGCTGGTAAAGAGACGATCTTCTAGTCAGCTGTTTGACCCCCTTAACATTGATGGGATGAGACCTTCTGAGGTACTACTGTTGCATCTACTTGCCAACAGGGAAATAATCCATTCCTTCAGGATGGGTATACTTATTATAACAATGAATGACAATTCTCCCTAAAGTAATTGACTTATTCAGTGACCTTGTAATCAAACTGCCAATAGTTATATTATAGAGGCAGAAAAAATAACAAAATTTGTCTGGAAAAACAAAAGGTGGGAGAAAATCTAGGAAAGTAATAAAAAATGCAAAGGTTTGGGACCCAGCTGTGTCAGACCAAAAATTATGACAGAGAGCAGCAAGCAGCAATGAAGAAAACTTGTTGGCACCTGCTAAGAAATAGAACAGTGGATCAGTGGAATAAGTTAAGTACCCAAGCCTCAGTACTAAATGAGTATTGTAATCTAAAGACTTGTTTATATCCTTTAACCTAAAACTATAAATTCAAATATTAAAATAACCTGACAAAGAAGCCTGATTCCTATTTAAAAGCAAAGATAATATATTTTTAAAAAATTTTGCAGTGCAAATGGTGTGGGGAAAAATAAGCACAGCTAATTACAAGGAGAATCTCTCCATGTCTTGGTACCATTCATGTCACCATTTTTGTCAGTATTAGGAAAAGCTTCAAGGTGACATATCACTGTCAGCCACAAGGTGACAGCGTGGTACAAGGTTCAGGATGTGCAAGATCTTTCCCCAACTCTCCAAGCAGCTGGCAAGACCCTGCAGTTACTCACTGGGACATAACCCAACACCTGCTTCCCACCCCTGCTCCTCAGCCCCTCCCAGGCCTGAGGCAGAGCCTCTGCACTGCTAGCCATCCCCTCCCCCTTCCTGACTAGGAGCCATGACTGGGTGGGAGACAAAGAGCACATTTGCATGAAGGGCTGAGGTGGGATAAGAGACAGGGGAGACTTGGCAGGGCCCAGTTGCAGCTGTGGGGTCTCGGGGAGCAGAGCTCTGGGGGCTCCACCATGGCCTGGTCTCCTCTCCTGCTCAGCCTCCTCACTCTCTGCCAAGGTGCCGGCCTGAGGGGCCTCAGAGAAAGGGGGCAATCAGGGCCCAGAGGGGTGGTCTCCTCTCCCCCCATTGAGAAGGGGAGAGATCTGGTCCTGGCCCCTGACTCCCAGCTGTCTCTCTCTCTGTCTCTCCAGGTGCTTGGACCCAGTCTCTGCTGACTCAGCCGGCATCCAGCTCAGGGTCTCTGGGTGAGACGGTCTCCATCCCCTGCACTCGAAGCAGTGGCAGCATTGGTAGCTACTATGTGCACTGGTACCAGCAGCACCAGGGCGGGCGCCCCAGGCTCATTATCTATGAGTGGAGTAGCCGTCCCTCAGGGATCCCGGAGAGATTCTCAGGCTCCATAGATTCCTCAAGCAACTCAGCGTCTCTGACCATCTCTGGGCTGCAGCCTGAGGACGAGGCTGATTATTACTGTCAATCCCATGGTAGCAGCTACAACCCACAGTGGTTCAGATCAATGGGGAAGTGAGACAAGAACCCCGAGCTGCACTGGTCTGCTCTTCAGTCACAACCTGGGCCTCAGTGCTGCTCTCTGGGGCAGGGCCATGGTCTGGGCCCGGGGGAGGGCAGTTACAATTACTAGTCTGTCCTAGACCCACCAGAGCATCTTTGACCACTGTCCTTTGCAGTGTGAGCTCTACCCGGCTCGCCTCCTCTGAGGCCTTCTAAGGTCTCTGGCCACAATCTCTTGAATCTATAGCTTAATAACCGGTAGCACACTCAAGAACAGCCACGTGTAATCTTAAAAGCCTTTATTATACCTACTCACATAATGCCCTGACTGATGCCCTGACTTGTTGGTTCCCTAGTGAACACCTGGTCAGAAGACCCATGTGTTCACTACCAAAACCCTTACCTCTTTCGGCTATCCATCTTGGCTTGGCCACCCAGGCTAGGAAGCCAGAGTGAAGAGTACGAGGTTAAAGAGGGCAGTTGCTGCCTGCAGTGGGCTTATATAGGGCCTGTGAGGTCACACACACAGCCAATCAGCGAGAGAGTCACCCATTACAAAACTATCTCAATATGGCCAGGATCCCGCCCAAGGGCAGTCCTAATATCCACAGAAATTACTTCTGGGCCTCAATCTCCCGATGCACTGTGTCCGCCCCTTTAAAGGGCCCTTACAATTCCCTTTCTCTTGTTTTGCGGGAACCGCACATCTCACCAAGCTAAACTTTTAGCACCAGCTATAGTTCACTTGATCCATGAGATGACAGTGTTATGCCCAAGGAGGTTCAAAGCAGCAGATCAGTAAACAGAAGTATGACAATGAGAACCAGGCTCAACAGTGGCCCAAATGTTCAACCCATTCATCAAAGTCATACTCGAGATAATAGGCCAAAGAGATTGGATGCCAATGAGGTAGGATGTCAACACTGAGGTGGGAAGTCAACAAGGTAAAACATCACAATTCTAGTTAACAAATATCAGTAGGTAGGTTGTCACAATTCTAGTTACATTTATCACAGTTCTAGACCAATTCTAGTTTCTTACAATTTTCTGTTGCACTTTTCACACTCCTAGAACAATTCTAGCTTATCACAATTCTCAATTGCACTTGTCACAATCCTAGAACAATTCTAGTTTATCACAATTCTCAATTGCACTTTTCACAATTCTAGAACAATTCTAGTTTCTCACAATTCTCTATTGCACTTTTCACAATTCTAGAGCAATTCTAGCTTATCACAATTCTCTATTGCACTTTTCACAATTCTAGAGCAATTCTAGCTTATCACAATTCTTTATTGCACTTTTCACAATTCTAGAACAATTCTAGTTTCACAGGTGCACATAAGCAAAGTCATGTCCAGTAACATTGTCTCAATAACAACGGCAGGTGGGTGTGTTGGTTTTTCACCCACTAATTTAAAAGCATAGTCCTTCAATAGAAAGCATAGGGCAAAGCCTCTTCCCAGGCCACCATATGGCAAGTGGCCACGGGAGAAGCAAACAGGCCCATTGTCCATTTACAGTCTTTATATTGCATATCACCCAAGACAGTCCATTTCAGCTGCAACACTGGAACTGTCTGCTGTCTCTGGTGTCACGGTCAGGAGGGGCATCGCTGCCATCAGCGTCTGAAGGGCTGCGGACATCTGGCTGGTCTCTCTGGACTGTTGTCTGGTCCTTCTCTTGGATCCCCAGGTTACAAATGTCTCTGGTGGGGATGAACTCTGCTGCTGGATCTGCACCTAGGAAGGAATGTCCCCGGGGCCCAACTTGGGCCTTTCCAAATGCCATCCAGGCCTTTCCACATCACAGTGGAAACAAAGTTGTTGTCAAAAAGATTAACAAGTCAGACAAAAGTCAGTCTGTCACTTAGCTGCACTTTCTGTGTATGCCCGAAGTGCATTGCTAAGGTAAAATGCAAAGAATTTAAAAATGTAAAACCAAAATAATTTAAAAGTGTAAAACCGAAATAGATTAAAAATATAAAACCAAAATAACTTTAAAATGTAAAATCAAAATACTTTGAAGATGTAAAATCAAAAATGTTTTAAAATGTAAAATCAAAATTTAAAATTGTAAGCAATCACATATCCCAAAATTCCCTTCTCTTGTTTAGAAGAGAAGATCTTGGGGATAGTCTGTGCAGTAATGACTTTATGAAAAAAGAACACTCGGCTATATCCCTGAATTCTTTTGCCTAAAAATCAAAGTTTGAATTTCTGATACCGAATTGTACTCTAGGAGTGTGAATCAATAAATCTGATATTACTTTTCCTCCTGGGTCAAAGATCACACACTGTCTATTTATTCTAGTGATTAAAACAACAATTTTCCAACCCATTCTAGACATAAACACTGTTTTATAAGTACCCGTAGGGGGTTGGGAAATCAAGCTCACCTGTGGAAGTGGAAAATCCACGAGGTAAGAAAAGAGGAGTTTCAACTCTCCAAAGACGATCCTAGCAGTTTTACAAGTATAAAACTCCACTCTCTCTAACTGCAAGGCCTTATCCCTGTAAGGTTTCTTAGAAATTAACTGAACTGTATTTTTAAAACTTTTCAGATTATACTCAATACCCCACAATTCCTTTTTGCCTTGGGGCATAAAGCTTTCTCCTGTCCTTTGAAATGAAGACACCGGAGTTTTGAATGGATTAATGGGCAGTGCTGATAGTATTATCGCCCTTCCTTTTCCTCCTCCCCCTTCTCCCTTGGCCCAAGAAGGTGAGGCAGAGGGAAGAGGAATTGGAAAATCCCCCAAAGGCTGATTCAAAATCAAACCTGAGCTTTGCACATAAAAAGAACTAAACTTCTTCTCAATGAAAGAGTAATCAATAAATTCCTTAAAACAACAATGCACAAGGTAAACCAACAAAACGCTAAGAAGAATTTCTACAACTGAAGTCCATGTGATTCGTTTATTTCCTTCCTTAGTTTCAGCCACTGGTTTGAACTCTTCCTGTTCTATCTGTAGTAACCTAGCTTTTTCTTCTTTCTCTATCTCCATCTGTAGTTTAACCTGCAATTCCAGCAACTCTTGCTGTGGCATTTTATACTCTCTACTGTCATACAATCGCATTAGCTCTAGGTTGCTCCCTCTCCTAGCTCTATTTACTGGGTGTGGGGATAGGCTTTGTGGAGCTTGATTACAAGCTTCCTGCTGTTCTTCAGTGGTGATCTTTGTTAAAAGATCTTCCATCTGGCTCTTTAACCTCTTTATATAATAAGCATTATGTTCAGCTGTGTCCTTGAGTCTGATCCCAGATTTACCTGGGTCCATATTGCTTCTCTGTCTTCCCTCTTAAGTGGCGTTTCTACCGGATCTTTCAGAATCTTAATTCTGAATATTAAATATTTTCAAAACCTGATAATTCCTGATGCCCCACGTTGGGCGCCATTTGTAACGTGCTCTCCTGTCAGTTACAATTACTAGTCTGTCCTAGACCCACCAGAGCACCTTTGACCACTGTCCTTTGCAGTGTGAGCTCTACCCGGCTCGCCTCCTCTGAGGCCTTCTAAGGTCTCTGGCCACAATCTCTTGAATCTATAGCTTAGTAACCGGTAGCGCACTCAAGAACAACCACATGTAATCTTAAAAGCCTTTATTATACCTACTCACATAATGCCCTAACTGATGCCCTGACTTGTTGGTTCCCTGGTGAACACCTGGTCAGAAGACCCATGTGTTCACTACCAAAATCCTTACCTCTTTCAGCTACCCATCTTGGCTTGGCCACCCAGGCTAGGAGCCAGGGTGAACAGCACGAGGTTAAAGAGGGCGGTTGCTGCCTGCAGTGGGCTTACATAGGGCCTGTGAGGTCACACACACAGCCAATCAGCGAGAGAGTCACCCATTACGAAACTATCTCAATATGGCCAGGATCCCGCCCAAGGGCAGTCCTAATATCCACAGAAATTACTTCCGGGCCTCAATCTCCCGATGCACTGTGTCCGCCCATTTAAAGGGCCCTTACAGACCCCCGTCTGGCTTCCTGGACCAACGTGTAGAAGAGGCAGCTCCTCTGTGGAAATAGAGTCTGAAGTGGAGAAAGCGCTGGTTTCTGAATTAGATGGTCTGGCTTCAAATCCAGCCTCTCTGATGGTTATCCCCTTTGGGGTGTCTTTTAACCTCCTTAGGTCTCAGTTTCCTCCTCTATAGAATGAAGGGAGGGACCTTTATGGCTTCTGAGATGGTTTCCATTAAATCTCCTTCAAGCAGCAGGAACCTTCCATTATCCCACTTCTCCCTTTGGCGTGTCCCCCAAATGCATGCTTCTTCCCAATAGCCTCCACTTCCTTCTCCACTCCTGGTCTCCCGGCTATGCCTGGGCACCCGCCCCTGCTCTGATTTTACTTCTTCTCTCAATCTGGAGGCTCTGTTTCCCTCTTTCCATGCTCTCCTCTCAGTAAGTACCACCTTTTCCCCTGTGGATGATTCCACTCCATCCAGCCTCAGTCATGGAGGACCTTCCCCATGTCTCTCTAGTCCCCCTCACGTGTCACTGCTGAACATGCTGGAGGAAGTCACCCAGCTGCGTGATGGCGGCTGCTCCGATGGCATCCAAGCTGACAGAGGCCCATCTCTTCTTTCATTCACTCTTTTTAGCATCCCGCAGTGGTTACTTATTCTTACCTCCTTCTTCTCCTCCATAGTGGACAACATCTCTTCCATGAGAAAATAGAAAGTGTTCACTCTGAATCCTGAGAGCTCCTGTAACTCCCTTCCTGCCATGCCTCATTCCCTACTTCTGTGTGCCCTGAAGAGCCTGGCTCAACCATCTCCATGCGGATCAGCAGCTTACTCAGCCCGCTGTCCCATTGGCAGCTAACCCCAACTTGAAGAAACACATTGAAAAAGTGACATTATAACAATAGTCTAAAACAAGGAAAGAACCAAGGCGAGGGGGTCTCCAAACTTGGGTATCCAACATCCCAATCACAGTGGAGACTCTCCAGGGAATCCTCTGGAAGGCCAATGATCCAATGCTTATTCCTAAGGAGGCCCTGGGGGTTTTAAACCAACTCTGACAGAAGCTCAGGGTCCCTCAAGTGGCTCTCATAACCTAGAGCAAAATCCAAGCCATGGAACCCTGGGAGTCCCAGAGACCCTGCTATAGATTGGCTGACTTCCCAACTATATTACAATAATTAGAAGCCTTTGCTCATGTCAACGAGTAGGCAGAAATGAGCTCAAGCTACTCAGAAGTTACGTTTTCCACATGCATTTGCCAGAAAGCATTCTTGTCCAGGCCGATCACAGGCTAGCAGGTAGCCCTGCACAAGCACTACAAAATGCCCCGGCTCCCTCCAGTTTTTATGTCTTTGGAAATCACTCAGACTTCTTTTTTTTTTTTTTTTTTACCAAGTATTCTTTCTCAGTTAACACCATATTGAACCAAGTCCTTTTTCTTCTCCAGAAGATATAGCCTTTTTAGCCAACGTTCAGAGATCACCTATACAAAGAGTTCAACAGTTTGTCAGGAAATATTGCCTCCTGTATCTCTTTTGCAGCCTTGTTGATTACAATTAACTTTATAAGCAGCAGAGCTAGAGGAAGAGCATCAAAACGAGCCAGTTCATTCGTTCCCTTCTATTTGTTAGTTCCGAAGTCCTAAAACATCATAAAAGTAAGATCATGATCAAAGCAAAGTGCATGTTTACCTGGTGCAGTGAGAGAGATTTGTTATGAAAGAGAGACATGGTTGTAGCAATATCAGGCCTGAGGGCACTGAGTGACTTGATCTAGGTACAACAGCATAAAGTATCCTTAGTTCTGTTAGATTTCAGGAAAGTGTTATGGCTCACTTTTTAAAACCAGGCAATCAATCAAAAATGCTCTACCTTTCAACAGGTTATTATTTAAGCCAACCTGAAGATTAACCAGGTCAGAAATAGCCTGATTTAAAAAGGCAATAGCCTAATGAGGAAACTGAGTCAATGGGCTTCCTTATCTCAGCCTCTTCTGGCACAGACATCCTTGTCTAAGTTCTTGAAATACACACTCTTTGTGAAGCTCATGGAACTTCCCTTGCATGGTGGACTACTTCCTTCCTGAGAACTCAGACAATTTTACCTGAATGTAAAATTCTGAAGAATATGGAGTTTCATTCCCAAGAGATTGTCCTTCAGATAGGAAGTTTCACTAATCAGGGTTATGTACAGTTATTACTTCTCTCAAATTGTTACAGAAACAGTTAAAACTAAACGTTCAACAAGACTTTCCAAAGTAAAATAACACTTTTGTTTAACGTTATTCATCTTTCCTCCCCTTTCCCTTTTTTCTTCATCTAGTTGTAAAAATAAATAGAATTGATTAAAACTCTGCATATGTAATATTCCACAAATATAGTAAATATATTACACTTCACTCAAAATCCAGTAAATACTGTGTACTTACTGTAAGCATCAAGACAGCTATCCATCTCTCAGGGTAATCTATTTTAATCTTTTAAGGCAAAAATAAATCTTCAACAGAGTGGATGCCCATCAATTGGTGATTGGCTGAATAAATTCTATTATATGAATACTATGGAATATTATTGTTCTATAAGAAATGACCAGCAGGATGATTTCAGAAAGGCCTGGAGAGACTTTCATCAACTGATGCTGAGTGAAATGAGCAGGACCAGGAGATCATTATATATTTCAACAACAATACTATATGATGATGCATTCTGACGGACTTGGCCCTCTTCAACAATGAGATGAACCACATCAGTTCCAATAGAGCAGTAAGGAACTGAACCAGCTACACCCAGCAAAGAACTCTGGGAGATGACTATGAACCACTACATAGAATTCCCAGTCCCTCTATTTTTGTCCACCTGCATTTCTGATTTCCTTCACAGGCTAATTTACACTGTTTCAAAGTCCAGTTCCTTTTTGTACAACAAAACAACTGTTTGGACATATATACATATATTGTATTTGATTTATACTTTAACATATTTAACATGTATTGGTCAATCAGCCATCTGGGGAGGGGGTGGGGAAAGGAAGGGGGAAATTGGAACAGAAAGTTTGCAATTGTCACTGCTGAAAAATTACCCATGCATATATCTTGTAAATAAAGAGCTATAATAAAAAAAGTGCCCCAAAGTTGTCTGCTTTCCTATCCCTGGCTTGATTATCCCAGCAGGCAGAGATACAATCTTGGGGTCAAAACAAAAATGCAAAAAAAATGTTTCCTAAATTTCTGCAAAGTTGATTCCTCTCACAATCAACATATGGAGTCTATGCAGTTATAGACAAGACAACATCCAATAAACCTGAAAGACAAACAGCTGTTGTGATGAGAGAACTCAGCAAGTATCACGCCCAAACAGCAGCCCTGAATGAAACAAGGCTAGCCAATGAATTCGAGCTTATAGGAGCTGGATCTGTGTACATGTTTTGGGGAGTGGCTGTAGAGCAGGGAAGCCCTGTAAAACTGAAGCCAGTTTTGCTATCTCAACTGCTCTATCAACAAGCTTGTATGCCTTCTAAAAGGAGTGAAGGACAGGCTCATGACAGTACGATTTCCACTTGCAGGAAAATGCCATGTCCCCATCCTCAGTGCTTATACTCCCACCATGATGAACCCTGAGAAGGTCCAAGAAAAAATGAATTATGACTCTTTGGAGGCGGTTCTCGTCAATGTGCCAACAAAGGTAGGGAGTCCTTGGGAGAAATGGAGTTGGAAATAGGCACAGCAATGGTCACTCACTAGGGAAGACTTTTGCATCTCCTGACCCATATTTTCTTTTCTTTCCTAAATACAAATTTGTGAATGCACTCTCTCAGCAGCACATGGTGACACTATGACCCAGTGAAATTTAATATTTATTATTTTTATCTTAATATTTTTATTTTTCTCAATTACATGTAAGACTAATTTTTACCTTAAAAAAAAGTTTGAGGTCCATATTCTCTCTCTTCCCAACATCTTCCCCCACCCAAATTGAGAAAGACTAGGTAAAGTTTTGCAAATCATTTCCATAAAAGACATGCTGCAAAAGAAAACATAGATCTATCCCCTCTCCCAAAATAATCCTCAAAAAAAGGAAAAGTATGTTTCAGTCTGTATTTAGAGACAACTGGTTCTTTCACTGGGTGTGGATGGCATTTTTTATCATACATCCTTTGGAGTAATCTTGGATCATAGTATTGCTGAGAATAGCAACTGATCATCCTGTGGCTGATTATCCCACTATATATATATATATATATATATATATATATATATATATATATATATATATATATATATATATATATATATTTTTTTTACTATTTACATAGTGCATTTTATTTTTCTTGAGTTCAGAGACGACTTGCAAGGTTTTCTGAGAGCATCCTGGTTGTCCTTCCCCATAGAACAATAATATTTCATCACAATCACATAGCATAATTTATTCAGCCATTCCAGTCGGAATCCCCTCAATTTTCAATTCTTTGGAGAAAATAACCACTATATAATTCTTTTAATTAAAAAAAAATCTCTTGAGATAAATGCTTAGTAATGGTATTGTTAGATCAAAGAATATGCATAATTATAGTTCTTTGAACACAGATCACATTTTTGATCATTTGTCAGTTGGGAAATAACTTTTTTGTAAAAATAAATAAATAAATAAAATTGACTCCATTCCTTATATATTTGAGAAATGAAGACTTCATTAAGGAAACTTGCCTCAAAATTCTTCTTCAGATTACTATTGTTTACTGTTCCATTTGTTCCATTCTCTTCTTTCATGGTAACCCATCTCAAAAGTGTTTTGCTAGTGAATTTTCTGTTATGGGCCAGAACTCTTGTACTTGAAACAAGGATTCTTACAGATATGACTAAAATAGAGCATATAAACTGGGACAAACTCAGACTGGGTGGGACTGAGAGACAGATTCATTCTGCAATTCACCTTTGTGGTGGCTGGAGGCTGAAGCACAAGCCCAGGGAATTCAGAGAGATTCATTTATCCTATCTCACACCACCTTGGTGGCAGGGCTCTCTTCCTTAGCTTTTCCATTGAAACCAAGACTTGGGGAGGCCTCTAAGAAAGCTAGTCTGGGCCCCACTCAAGGAAACTAGATTGTGAAGAGATAATAATCCATTTGGATTTTTATCACCTGGCTATTCTCATACTGATTAATCTGCTGAAAGGAAAGCTGCTCCAAGACGTCCAACCAACCAGAACCAACAAGAGCATTATACTTCTCTATCCCCCAATGTGCCCACTCTTCTATTAGGCTCCCTCCACTTTTCATAGCCCCTCCTTTTCATCCTGCTTTCCTGCAGGGTAAGATAGAGTTGTATACCTCATATTGAGTATATATATTAATTCCTCTTTCTTGATTATATCTTTCTTCTTTTTGTATTAAAGCTTTTTATTTTTCAAAATTTATACATGAATAATTCTGTGACATTAACTTTTGTAAAACCAGTGTTCCAATTTTTTCACCCTTCTCCCACCCTCTTCCCTAGATAGCAAGTAGTCCACTATATGTTAATGTAATGCCGGAGAAATTGAGGCAAGATAGAGATTAGAGAGTTTTTATAATATTTTATTAATTGGAGAGTTTAATTGATTGGACAGGACTCTCATCTCAAAGTATCCAGTAATGAATGGGGGAATGATAAACACTTTTATAGCTCTTCAGACAAAGGAAAGGAAAAAGAGCGGGAAAATGAGAAGCCTTTTCAGGATTGGGGGGGAGGGGGAAGTTGTAAATTTTTACTAAAAGCCAGAGTCAGGATGTTTGAATAACAGAAGTAAAGATGTCAGTGAAGTATCTGAGATAATCTTACTTTTGGAATATTTTGGAGGGGCAGTGTCAAATTCTTGGGGGCAGAAGGAGCTATGAGTCAGGAAGTCTGATCTGCTCCTCATCTCCCATTGATAATTTATAACCTTAGAGCAAATGGTCCTCAGTCTTAATGAACCAGCAGGGTTTTACAACTTAGGGGACTGAGGCAGAACAGTTAAGGAAACTGAGATAGAACAATTCAGGGAAACTCATTCAGGACAATGAGGGAAATTAGTGCAGGGAAACTGAGGTAGAACAGCTCGAGGAGACTGTGGCATAACATTAAACATGGTAGAAATATGTTAAATCCAATATATGCATACATATTTATAGAATTATCTTGCTATACAAGGAAAGTAAAAGCAAACGTGAAAAAATGAGAAAGAAGATAAAATGCAAGCAAACAACAACAAAAATTGTGAAAATGCTATATTGTGAACTATACTCAGTTCCTACAGTCCTCTCTTCCAGTGTAGATGGCTTTCTTCATCACAAGTTCATTGAGAAATGGTGGGAATCATCTCATTGTTAAGAGAGCCACATCCATCAGAATTGATTGTTGTACAGTCTTCTTGTTGCTGTGTATAATGATCTCCTGGTTCTGCCCTTTCTCTTAGCATCAGTTCACATAAGTCTCTCCAGGCCTCTCTGAAATCATCTTGCTGATCATTTCTTACAAAACCATAATATTCTATAACATTCATACCCCACAATTTAGTCAGCCATTCCCCAACTGACTGGTATCCCTTCAGTTTCCAGTTTCTTGCCACTAGAAAAAGGATTGCCACAAACATTTTTGCACATACGGGTCCTTTTCCCTTTTTTAAGATCTCTTTGGGATAAAAGCCCAGTAGTAAAACTTCTGGATCAAAGAGTATGCACAGTTTGATAATTTGGGGGCATAGTTCCAAATCGTTTTCCAGAATGCTTGGATCCATTCACAATTCCACCAACAATGTATCGGTGTCCCAATATTGCCACATCTCCTCTGATATTCATCATTATCTTTTCCTGTCATCTTAGCCAATCTGAGAAGTGTATAGTGGTACCTCAGAGTTATGTTAGTTTACATTTCTTGATCAATAATGAGCACCTTTTCACATAACTAGAAATGGTTTCAATTTCTTCACTTGAAAATTTTCTGAACATGTCCTTTGACCATTTAGCAATTGAAGAATGGCTTGAATTCTTATAAATTTCAGTCAATTCTCTGTATATTTTAGAAAGGAGGCCTTTATCAGAACCCCTTGAATGTAAAAACATTTTCCCAGTTTATTGCTTCTCTTCTAACCTTGCCTGCATTAGTTTTGTTTGTACCAAACCTTTTTAATTTAATCTAATCAACTATCAGCATATTTGACTATATAAATAACCAAACTAACAGAAATCTGGTTGTCTCAATAGGTGCAGAGAAAGCTTTTGACAAAATAGGGTAACATTCCTATTATAAAATATTAGAGAGCCTAGGAATCACTAAATTTTTACCTAAAATGATAATCAATATCTGCCTAAAATGATGTAATACAGATAAGCTAGAAGCATTCCCAATAAGATTAGGAGTGAGACAATGTTGCCCATCATCACTACTACTATTCAATATTGGTGAAAAATTTCATCTTAATAAGAAGAGAAAAAAAGAAACATGGAATTAGAACAGGCAATGAGGAAACAAAGCTATCACTCTTTGCAGGTGATATGATGTTATACTGAGAGAATCTTAGAGAATCAACTAAAATGTACTTGAAACAATTAATTCCTTCAGGAAAGTGACATGAAAAATCAACACAAACCACCAATATTTCTTTATTTTATCAGATTCCAGTAGACTGAGAAAGAAATGTAAATCTTTTTAACCTAAGTATAGATCAATAAAATATTTGCACATTTTGATAACTTTTTTTTGGGCATAATTCCAGATTGCTCTCCAGAATGGTTGGATTCTTTCACAACTCCACCAACAATGCATCAGTGTCCCAGTTTTCCCACAGCCCCTCCAACATTCATCGTTATTTATTCCTGTCATCTTAGCCAATCTGACAGGTGTGTAATGATACCTCAGAGTTGTCTTAATTTGCATTTCTCTGATCAATAGTGATTTGGAACACTCTTTCATATGAGTGGAAATAGTTTTAATTTCATCATCTGAAAATTGTCTGTTCATATCCTTTGACCATTTATCAATTGGAGAATGGCTTGATTTCTTATAAATTAATGTCAATTCTCTGTATATTTTGGAGATGAGGCCTTTATCAGAACCTTTAACTGTAAAAATTTTTTCCCAATTTGTTACTTTCCTTCTAATCTTGTTTGCATTAGTTTTGTTTGTGCAGAAACTTTTTAATTTGGTGTAATCAAAATGTTCTATTTTGTGATCAATAATGGTCTCTAGTTCTCCCTTGGACACAAACTCCTTCCTCCTCCACAAGTCTGAGAGGTAAACCCAGAGGGGATAACCATCAGAGAGGCTGGATTTGAAGCCAGACCTTCTAATTCAGAAACCAGCGCTTTCTCCACTTCAGAGTCTCTGTTTCCACAGAGGAGCTGCCTCTTCTACACGTTGATCCAGGAAGCCAGACGGGGGTCTCCTGCTGCTTCTCCCTCCCCCGGGCCCAGACCATGGCCCTGCCCCAGAGAGCAGCACTAAGGCCCAGGTTGTGACTGAAGAGCAGAGCAGTGCAGCTCAGGGGTTTTTGTCTCACTTCCCCATTGATCTGAACCACTGTGGGTTGTAGCTGCTATCATAGGACTGACAGTAATAATCACCCTCGTCCTCAGGCTGCAGCCCAGAGATGGTCAGAGACGCTGAGTTGCTTGAGGAATCTTTGGAGCCTGAGAATCTCTCTGGGATCCCTGAGGGACGTTGATTATCCTGATAGATAATGAGCCTGGGGCGCCCGCCCTGGTGCTGCTGGTACCAGTACAGGTAAGAGTCAGTAATGCTGCCACTGCTTCGAGTGCAGGAGATGGAGACCGTCTCACCCAGAGACCCTGAGCTGGATGCCGGCTGAGTCAGCACCAACTGGGTCCAAGCACCTGGAGAGACAGAGAGAGAGACAGCTGGGAGTCAGGGGCCAGGACCAGCTCTCTCCCCTTCTCAATGGGGGGAGAGGAGACCACCCCTCGGGGCCCTGAGTGCCCCCTTTCTCTGAGGCCCCTCAGGCCGGCACCTTGGCAGAGAGTGAGGAGGCTGAGCAGGAGAGGAGACCAGGCCATGGTGGAGCCCCCAGAGCTCTGCTCCCCAAGACCCCGCAGCTGCAACTGGGCCCTGCCAAGTCTCCCCTGTCTCTTATCCCTCCTCAGCCCTTCATGCAAATCTGCTCTTTGTCTCCCACCCAGTCATGGCTCCTAGTCAGGGAAGGAGGAGGGGATGGCTAGTAGTGCTGAGGCTCTGACTCAGACCTGGGAGGGGCTGAGGAGTAGGGGTGTGAAGCAGGTGTTGGGGTATGGCCCAGTAACTGCAGGGTCTTGCCAGCTGCTGGGAGAGTTGGTGAAAAATCTACAAGGTCCTGAACCTAGTGCCAAACTGCCACCTCGTGGCTGACGGTGATATATAACTTTGAGGCTTTTCCTAGTTCTGACAATAATTGTGTGACATGAATGGTCCCAAAATGTTCAGAAATTCTCTTTGTAATTATCTGTGGGTTTTTTTTCTCCTACAAGATTTCCATTGTAAAAAATTGTAAAAATCTCATCTTAGCTTTTAAATGGAACCTAGCTTATTTGGGAGGTTATTTTAATACTTGAATTTATATATTAAGTTTAAATGACATAAACACTTCATTAGATTACAATACTCATTTAGTACTCCATCTTGTGTACTTTACTATTCCACTGATTCACCCTTCCATTTCTTAGGAAGTGCCGACAAGCTTTCATGACCGCTGCTCTTTATACAGTTTTAGATCTGGTAGAGCTGGGTCCAAAATCTTTGCCTTTTTTCCCCATTACTCTCCAAGATCTTCTTGACCTTGTGTTCTTCCTGATAAATTTCTAAAAAAAAATTTCTACCTCTACAAAATAATTATTGGCCATTCGATAGCCAGGTCATTGAATAAGTAAATTACTTCAGGTGGAATTTTCTTATTTTTACATGAAGTTCATCTACCCTGCAAGAATGCACATTTATGCAGTTATTTAGATCATGTCTAATTTTTTAAACTATGTCTTGTAATTGTGTTCATATATTTCTTAAGTTTGTCTTCACAGGGAGTCTCTGAAATATTTTACATGATCTATATGTAGGTTAAAAAGATTTAGTTTTCTTTCTCAGACTGCTAGCGTCTTTGAGAAAATAAAGAAATACTGATGACTTATGTAGGTTCTTCTTTTGTTATGCAATTTTCCTAAAATTCTTAATTGCTTCAAAGACATTTGATTTGATTCTCTGGAATTCTCTCAATATAACATCATATCACCTGCAAGGAATGATAGCTTTGTTTCCTCATTGCCTGTTCTAGTTCCTCATATTTCTCTTTGTTCTCTTCTTACTAAAGATAAGATTTTTAGAACAATATTGAATAATAGTAGTGATGATGGGCAATATTGTCTCACGTCTAATCTTAGTGGGAATGCTTCCAGCTTATATTCATTACATGGTTTTAGTAAGATATAGTAGATTTAAAGGAAAAATCAATTGACTCCTCGGCTCTCTAGGGTTTATAATAGGAATGGATGCTGCATTTTTTCAAAAGCTTTCTCTACATCTATTAAGATACTCAGTTGTCTGTTAGTTTGGTTATTTATATAGTCCCTCTCTTCTCTTCAAAACACACACCACAAAAATGACGTGTGGAGAGACTTACAACCTGGTTTAGAGACTAGAAGTGGTTTACATGATTGGTGACTAGGAAATTGATGGAATCCTTCCCAGAATAGGATACACTGAAGTTATTTCTTGATTCCTTTAAATCTCAGCATACTCCAGTCTTGAAGATTTATTTTTTGTTAGGTTCTTACTAGGTAGTAAGTTGGTACTTGGCAATTCTCTAGTTCAGAATTCACACCTTTAGTTCACATCTTTAAAAGGAGTTTAACACCTTTAGTCTTCTGAAAGGAGTTTACACCTTTGGAATACCCACAAGCCCATTCTCTGGGAAGATAAAAGGGGAAGGCAATCTCCAAGGAAGCAGTCTGGTTTGAGTCAAAGAGAATATGTCCTGTGGATTTGCAAGTCCAGCAATCCCACACTTTTGGAGGGGGAGGCTCCAGAAGCCTCACAAGAAACCTGCTCACAGAGGAAAAGATTTTACAGAAAACAAAGTTCCTCCCAGAGAAGGATTATAATTGATAGATAATCAGAACATTACAATTTGGCGCCCAATGTGGGGCAAGGACTTATTCTGAGCCATTCAGAAGAGCTAGCCCGGATCTTCACAATTTTGGCCTTAAAAGATTAAAACATATCACCTAAGAGATGAATAGCTATCAATAGTCTTGATGCTTACAGTGTGTAAGTACTCAGTATTTAGGGGATTTTGAATTAAGTGTAATTCATTATTTTTCTGGAATGTGCAATAGGCTCTATTCAAACTATACAAGAATGCAGACTGGCAAGTGTATATAGAAAAGGAGCAACTTCTAATTAACCTGAGACCATTTATAACTCTGGATTGACCTCTTATTAGTCAAAAAATAGATGAGAACTCATCAAATCTACCTTGGAGTCTCAGGGACCACCAGTGATTCAGAGAACACACTTGGACAATACTCTAGGTCACGATGACCATTTAAGGGACACTAACTCCTGTTAGAATGGACTTAGAAAACCCCAGCATGTCCTTAGAAATAAGCAGTGATCAACAACAATGCTGTATGAGGATGTATTCTGATGGAAGTGGAAATCTTCAACATAAAGAAGATCCAACTCACTTCCAGTTGATCAATGATGGACAGAGGTAGCTGCACCCAGAGAAGAAACACTGGGAGGGGAATGAAAATTGTTAGCACTAATATCTGTCTGCCCAGGTTGCATGTACCTTCGGATTCTAATGTTTATTGTGCAACAAGAAAGTGATATTCGCACACATGTATTGTACCTAGACTATATTGTAACACATGTAAAATGTATGGTATTGCCTGTCATCGGGGGGAGGGAATAGAAGGAGGGGGGGTAAATTGGAAAAATGAATACAAGGGATAATATTATAAAATATATATATATATATATATATATATATATATATATATATATATATATATATATATAATAAAAAAAAAAAGAAAAAAAAAAAAAAAAAAAAAGAAATAAGCAGTAAACAGCTGGTCTTCCAGAGGATTCTCTGGAGAGTCTGCACTGTGACTGGGATATTGGTATTGAAGTTTGGAGGATTCCCTGCATTTCTTTTCTTCTTTAGATTATCGTTATGATAGATGCCCCTTTTTCAGTGTATTTCTTCAGGTTGTTAGTGACAGAGGACTGGCTGAGTAAGCTCCTGATCCTCATTAGAGAGTTCAGCCAAGCTCTTCAAGGGACACTAAAGTAAGGAAGGAAGGAGGGGGGATGTGAAGGGAGTTAGAGGCTCAGTGAGGAGGTCTGAGTGAATGTTTCAGGGAAAGATTCTCAGCTATGAGGGAGGAGGGAGGAGGTGAGGTGGGAAGACTGGGGAGAGAAGGAAAGACTTAGAGTCACTGCTGCGGGACGCCCAATAGAATAAATGAAAGAAGAATTGGGCCCAGGTCAGACTGGATAATGTCATTTGGTAATGGACCCCATCAACTCACCGGGTGACTTCCTCCAGCAGTGTTCAGCAGTGTCATGTGAGTGAGATTAAAGGGACATGGGGAGGGTCATCCAACTCTGAGTTTAGGTGGGGAGTAACAATCCATGGGGGAAAGGGTCCAACTTATTGAGAGGAGAGCATGTAGAGAAGGGCAACAGGTTAGAGGGCCAGATTGTGAGAGAAGAAAGTAGAGCCAGAGCAAGGGTGGGTGGTCTCCAGGGGTGGCCTGGGAGGCAGGAGGGGAGAAGGGAGTGGAGGTCATTGGAAGAAGAAGAAGAGTGCTTTGAAGAGGAATGAGCCAAAGGGAGAAGTGGGATTATGGGAGTTTCTTGCTGCTTGAAGGAGATTGAATGGAAACCATCTCAGGAGCCATCAAGGTGATTCCTCTCATTTTATAGAGGAGGAAATTGAGGCCTCAGGAGCTTAAAAGACATCCCATCTTTAATAACCATCAGAGCAGCAGGATTGAAGCCAGATCCTCTGATTCAGAAATCATGGCTTTCCCCTGTATGTATTTCTATGGAGGAGCTACCTCTTGGGTCTCCTGCTGCTTCTCCCTCCCCCGGGCCCAGACCATGGCCCTGCCACAGAGAGCAGCACTGAGGCCCAGGTTGTGACTGAAGAGCAGACCAGTGCAGCTCAGGGGTTCTTGTCTCACTTCCCCATTGATCTGAACCACTGTGTGGGTTGTAGCTGCTATCATAGGACTGACAGTAATAATCAGCCTCGTCCTCAGGCTGCAGCCCAGAGATGGTCATAGACGCTGAGTTGCTTGAGGAATCTATGGAGCCTGAGAATTTCTCTGGGATCCCAGAGGGATGTTCACTATTATAATAGATAATGAGCCTGGGGCGCCCGCCCTGGTGCTGCTGGTACCAGTGCACATAGTAGTCACTAATGCTGCCACTGCTTCGAGTGCAGGGGATAGAGACCGTCTCACCCAGAGACCCTGAGCTGGATGCCGGCTGAGTCAGCACAAACTGGGTCCAAGCACCTGGAGAGACAGAGAGAGACAGCTGGGAGTCAGGGGCCAGGACCAGCTCTCTCCCCTTCTCAATGGGGGGAGAGGAGACCACCCCTCGGGGCCCTGAGTGCCCCCTTTCTCTGAGGCCCCTCAGGCCGGCACCTTGGCAGAGAGTGAGGAGGCTGAGCAGGAGAGGAGACCAGGCCATGGTGGAGCCCCCAGAGCTCTGCTCCCCGAGACCCTGCAGCTGCAACTGGACCCTGCCAAGTCTCCCCTGTCTCTTATCCCTCCTCAGCCCCTCATGCAAATGTGCTCTTTGTCTCCCACCCAGTCATGGCTCCTAGTCAGGAAGGAGGAGGGGATGGCTAGTAGTGCCCAGGCTCTGACTCAGGCCTGGGAGGGGCTGAGGAGCAGGGGTGGGAAGCAGGTGTTGGGTTATGGCCCAGTGAGTAACTGCAGGGCCTTGGGGAAAGATGTTGCACATCCTGAACTTTGTACCACACTGCCACCTTGTGGCTGACAGTGATGTGTCACCTTGAAGCTTTTCCTAATACTGACAAACATGGTGACATGAATGGTACCAAGACATGGAGAGATTCTCCTTATAATTAGCTGTGCTTATTTTTTCCTACACCATTTCCACTGCAAAAATGTTTTTAAAATATTGTCTTGGCTTTTAAATAGGAATCAGGCTTCTTTGTCAGGTTTTTTTAATATTTGATTGTATAGTTTTAGGTTAAGGGATATAAACAAGTCTTTAGATTACAATACTCACTTAGAACTGAGGCTTGTGTACTTAACCTGTTCCCCTGATCCACTGTTCTATTTCTTAGCAGGTGCCAACAAGTTTGCTTGATTATAATTTTAGATCTGGCCCAGCTGGGTCCAAAACCTTTGCTTTTTTTTTTTTTTTTATTTCCATAAATTTTCTCACCCTTTGGTTCTTCCAGACACATTTTGTTATTTTTTCTGCCTCTATAATTATTGGCAGTTTGATTACAAGGTGACTGAATAAATAATTACTTTACGGAGAATGGTCATTCATTGTTATAAGTCTACCCATCCTGAAGGAATGGATTATTTCACTGTTGGAAAGATCTCTTTACATTTTTGTGAATAATGTTTGTAATTGTGCTCATATATTTCTTAATTTTGTCTTCACAGACAGGCTCCAATATATTTCATGTGAGCTATGCTTATGTCAAACAGATTTATCTTTCTCAGTGCCCTGGAGTCTTTGATAAAGTAAAGAAATGACAACTTATTTGGGTTTTTCTTATATTATTTAACTTTCCTGAAGTTGATAATTGTTTCAAATGCAACTTAGTTGATTCTCGAGGATTCTCTCAGTATAACATCATATCATCTGCAAGGAGTGGTAGCTTTGTTCCCTCATTGCCTATTCTGATTCCTTAGATTTCTTTTTCTTCTCTTCTTACTAAAGCTAAAATGCCTAGAACAATACTGAATAATAAGAGTGATGATGGGCAACTTAGTCTCCCTCCTAATCTTATTGGGAATGCTTCTAGCTTATTGGTAGGGGTCTTGTTGAAGGCTTAGGCTGAGAAAATGAAAATACAAGCTGGGTTAGTGCAGGGTCAACTTAACAGGTTGATGGAAAGCAGCACTGAATAATAGGTACAGCAGGACTGCTGTAGGTACTTACAGATCCAATGTGCACACACTCAGGGCCTGTTTTCCATCAAACTGAGGCTATGATCATTGACTCTTGCTGAGGACCTCAGAGTGTTTACTCTTACACAAGATGAATGTGCAGGAGTGAGCACAAAGATCTGAGGAGACCCTCCCCACCTTTAACTTGGCTATATTTCTTTAAGCTTCTATGTGGCACTGAGAGCTTTAGGGTATAAAAGGAGGCAGGCAGAGAGGCAGAGGGGGAGTTCCCATCCATTTAATAGAATGGCAATAAGGTGGTCTTCTCTTTCCCACTCCTCTGTGGAAATAGAGTCTGAAGTGGAGAAAGCGCTGGTTTCTGAATTAGATGGTCTGGCTTCAAATCCAGCCTCTCTGATGGTTATCCCCTCTGGGGTGTCTTTTAACCTCCTTAGGTCTCAGTTTCCTCCTCTACAGAATGAAGGGAGGGACCTTTATGGCTTCTGAGATGGTTTCCATTAAATCTCCTTCAAGCAGCAGGAACCTTCCATTATCCCACTTCTCCCTTTGGCGTGTCCCCCCCAAATGCATGCTTCTTCCCAATGGCCTCCACTTCCTTCTCCACTCCTGGTCTCCCGGCTATGCCTGGGCACCCGCCCCTGCTCTGATTTTACTTCTTCGCTCAATCTGGAGGCTCTGTTTCCCTCTTTCCATGCTCCCCTCTCAGTAAGTACCACCTTTTCCCCTGTGGATGATTCCACTCCATCCAGCCTCAGTCATGGAGGACCTTCCCCATGTCTCTCTAGTCCCCCTCATGTGTCACTGCTGAACATGCTGGAGGAAGTCACCCAGCTGCGTGATGGCGGCCGCTCCGATGGCATCCAAGCTGACAGAGGCCCATCTCTTCTTTCATTCACTCTTTTTAGCATCCCGCAGTGGTTACTCATTCTTACCTCCTCCTTCTCCTCCATAGTGGACAACATCTCTTCCATGAGAAAATAGAAAGTGTTCACTCTGAATCCTGAGAGCTCCTGTAACTCCCTTCCTGCCATGCCTCATTCCCTACTTCTGTGTGCCCTGAAGAGCCTGGCGCAACCATCTCCATGCGGATCAGCAGCTTACTCAGCCCGCTGTCCCATTGGCAGCTAACCCCAACTTGAAGAAACACATTGAAAAAGTGACATTATAACAATAGTCTAAAACAAGGAAAGAACCAAGGCGAGGGGGTCTCCAAACTTGGGTATCCAACATCCCAATCACAGTGGAGACTCTCCAGGGAATCCTCTGGAAGGCCAATGATCCAATGCTTATTCCTAAGGAGGCCCTGGGGCTTTTAAACCAACTCTGACAGAAGCTCAGGGTCCCTCAAGTGGCTCTCATAACCTAGAGCAATGTCCAAGCCATGGAACCCCGGGAGTCCCAGAGACCCTGCTATAGATTGGCTGACTTCCCAACTATTTTTATATTCTAAGATGCCTTTGCTCATGTCAATGAGTAGGCAGAAATGAGCTCAAGCTACTCAGAAGTTACGGTTTTCCACATGCATTTGCTAGAAAGCATTCTTGTCCAGGATGATCACAGGCTAGCAGGTAGCCCTGCAGAAGCACACAAAATGCCCCGGCTCCCTCCAGTTTTTATGTCTTTGGAAACCACTCAGAATTCTTTCTTTACCAAATATTCTTTCTCAGTTAACACCATATTTAACCTTTTTCTTCTCCAGAAGATATTGCCTTTTTAGCCAACATTCAGAGCTCACCTATAGAAACAGTCCAACAGTTTGTCAGGAAATATTGCCTCCTGTATCTCTTTTGCAGCTTCATGGATTACAATTAACTTTATAAACAGCAGAGCTAGAGGAAGAGCATCAAAACGAGCCAGTTCATTCGGTCCCTTCTATTTGTTAGTTCAGAAGTCCTAAAACATCGTAAAAGTAAGATCATGATCAAAGCAAAGTACATGTTTACCTGGTGCAGTGAGAGAGATTTGTTATGAAAGAGAGACATGGTTGTAGCAGTATCAGGCCTGAGGGCACTGAGTGACTTGATTTAGGTACAACAGCATAAAGTATCCTTAGTTCTGTTAGATTTCAGGAAAGTTTTTATGGCTCACTTTTTTAAACCAGGCAATCAATCAAAAATGCTCTACCTTTAAACTGGTTATTATTTAAACCAACCAGAGGATTAACCAGGTAAGAAATATCCTTATTTAAAAAGGCAATAGCCTAATGAGGAAACTGAGTCAATGGGCTTCCTTATTTCAGCCTCTTCTGGCACAGACATCCCTGTGGAAGTTCTTGGAATACACTCCCTTTGTGAAGCTCATGGAACTTCCTTCCTGAGAACTCAGACAACTATACCTGAATGTAAAATTCTGAAGAATATGGAGTTTCATTCCCAAGAGATTGTCCTTCAGATAGGAAGCTTCACTAATCAGGGTTATGTACAGTTATTACTTCTCTCAAATTGTTACAGAAACAGTTAAAACTAAAAGTTCAACAAAACTTTCCAAAGTAAAATAATACTTTTGTTCAACGTCTTTTCATCTTTCCTCCCTTTCCCTTTTTTCTTCATCCAGCTGTAAAAATAAATAAAATTGATTAAAATTCTACATATATAATTGCACATTCCATAAATATAATGAATATATTACACTTCACTCACAATCCGCTAGACACTGAGTACTTACTCACTGTAAGCAGCAAGACTATTGATAGCTATCATTTAACTCTCCCCTGGGGCTTCAGGGAGTTGTAGCGGGCACAGCAGCCACAGCCCAGTAAACAGTTTGGCCCATGGGCTAAGCCCAGTTGAAGGCAAGTTGTTGAATGAATCACTGCCTTAGGGGGCGTCTACCCCCAGCATTCCCCTGGTGCAAAGGAGAGATGAGATCACCTTGTTCCTATGATCACCAAGATAACTGAAGCAGGAACTGTGGAGGGCTTAGAGCTTGCTTAGACACTGAAAGTGCTGAGATCACCCACTGCATCTTGAACCATCCCCAGTTTTCTTGATTCTTCCTGTCCCCGGATTGTGAGGACTCTGGAAGGAGTGAGGCAGGTGACTGTGGCCAACTCTGTGTTCATTCAATCCTATTAAATGCAAGTCAAAAGACAGCTGCAGTGCCATCTGATCATCTCTACCAATATCAAAGTCCTGTGGCAACAGGCAAGGGATGCAGCAGTAACTGTGGAAACGCTGGCCCTCTGGGGACAACAGGGACACAGGAGGCCCAGGGGACAGGGTCCTCTTCTCCCTGGAAATAGCAGAGGGATGCAGAAGCCCCCTGAGTGTCTGAGGTCCACATTGCTTACCTTCTGGGGGAGAAAGGGGCTAGAAAATGCCCTAAAATTGTCTGCTTTCCTGTCCCTGGCTTGATTACCCCAGCAGGCGGGGATCCAATCTTGGGGTCAAAACAAAAATGCAAAAAAAATTCATAAATTTCTGCGAAGTGGATTCCTCTCACAATCAACATATGGAGTCCATGCAGTTACAGACAAGGCAACATCCAAGGATTTGGGATGGTTTGGAAAGCAAGGGAGCTCGGATTGTAACTAAGAATCCAACAAAAGTGAGCACAAGCATTGAGGGGATAACATGGATATTTAAGGGGACTTTCGAACTTTCCTCAATGACAAGCCAGAACCAGAGAATTAGGACTTCAAATACAAGACTCAAGGGAAGGTAAACAGGAAAGAAAGTAATATGTTATTCAGTCAGATGAATTGTTTATATGCAGATAGGAGAGGCTGATACATGTAGCACTTAAGAACTGTATCTCTTTTAGCACAATTGGAAAAAGTTTACATAGAGGGTGTGGATGCAGGATGACTCTGATGTGATGGCAAAATAATTAAGGGATGAATTTTATTATTCGTATTAGGAGAAGAGTGTATGTGTGAAGGTCTCTGTGAGGGTAAGTGTATGAAAGTCAGAGATAGAGACAGAGAAACAGAGATAGACAGACACAGAGAGACAGAAAAACAGAGGGCGAGGGAGAGGAAGAAAGAAAGGGAGAGAGAGAGGAAGAGAGGGAGAGAGAAGGAGAAAGAGAGAGAGAGAGAAAGAGAGAGAAAGAAAAAGAGTGAGAGAGAAAGAGCAAGAGAAAGAGAGAGAGAGAGACAGAGAGACAGAGAGAGAAGGAGAGAGACACAGAGAGAGAGACAGAGTTTGGGAATGAAGAATCCCGTCTAAGAACCCTGAGAGTTGTGTTTTTCTCAAAACTAGGAAATACAGTAGTCAATATGAAGTCACAATGAAAGATGGACTTTTTCAGTTGTTATTGAACTCTTGGGGGAAGGAGACGGTGTGCATTACACTTGTGAGGGCATCAGTACCGTGCAGCATGCCTGTCTGTCTGTAATCCGTGCTGGTTGGTTTGTGAAGTGGTTAACAAGGCCCCAGAATTCTGGCAGCCTGGGAAAGGCTCTGGTCACTTGAAGCTGGGGGGCGGGTTGAGGGGCCACGGGAAGCCAAGCTCTGATGGGGTCTCCCCTAAGGCTTGGACTCTGTCCCTCCTAACCCTTCTCCCTCTGTCCTAAGGGCCCAACCTGAGGGGACTGAGGGACATGTGTCCTGCAGTCGGGAGGAAGGCAGGGTGACGGGGCTCGGCTCCAAACTCACAAGTCTCCTTCTCTCTATCTCTCTAGGAGCCTGGGCCCAAGTTGTGCTGACTTAGCTGGGATCCATGCCAGGGTCTCTGGGTCAGCCAGTCCCAATCTCCCACATCTGGAACACTGGCAAGATGGCAGCCACTATGTGAATGGGTATCAAGAGGAACTCCCAAGCTCATCATCAAGCCCTATAAGTAGCCATCACTCATGACTCTGTGTCCAAAGATAGCTCAGTCTTCTCTGCCACCATGACCGTCATCTCTGGGCTCATTTTTCCTGTGAATGCTGTGACAACAACCTCAAACGCACAGTGGCCTAGTCTTAGGAACACAGAAAACAATAACCTGTTCTGAATGTCTCTTGTTCATTTGCCACCAAAGCCTGAACTAGGTCCTCACCCCTGTGAGAGGAGGAGCAAAAAGGGGCCAGATCCTGCCTGCCTGAGTATAGCTGAGATGCTTTCTCTGTGGAAACACATAAGGGATCTGAGGTCAGCGCTGCCCAGCTCCGACCTCTTTAGTAGGTTTCCTTTGGCTCCGCGGGCTGGCTGAATGAACAATTTTTGTAAAGCCATGTAAAAAATTTGGTGACTTGTGGAATGAGCCTCCCATGCCTTCCATGCTCCCCATGGCCTCCTGTGCTTGTAAAAGGCTAAATATTGATATGTATAAGCTCATTATTCTGTGACTCAACTCTTCCTTATGGGAGGCCCAGCTTTCCATCACGGTCTCCAGTGAGTGCTGTGTTAACTTTGGTCTGACATGTTCTATCATTGGGGACTAGTAGGATCTTGTTTTCAGTCATTAATGGGTCTTCTACATGACCGAAGTCATGATAACTCATTGGGTTAGGGCTCAGCAATCATTCAGATAAAACCCTTCATTGGACGGATGAGGACTTGATGCTCAGAAAGGAAAGCTTTGGATTTTCAGTTGGTTAGAAGCCTTGCAACCAAAGCAAGAAAAACCAGGAGCTGCTGAACATGGCAACAGCTTAGGGGAAAGGTGATCTGTGAGCAAAGATGGCGGATCATTTAAAGATCTGAACATGAGTGTTTCTGTTCTGTCTCTGGAAGGAAGAATGGCCTTCTCAGGCAAGAAGTGAGCAGGGCAGGAAGAGAGGAACAAAGACTCTCAAACCGGGGGCTCCGGCTTGCTTTTGTAAGTGTGGCGGTGAGAGAGGAAAACCCTAGACTACATTTCTTTGTTGTGATTTCAGGGCATTTTGTGAGGAACAAATGAGTTAAGCCGTATATGGCCTTTTGTAATCTCAAAGCATTACAGCAGAGTTTACTCTGTGAAATACCTTATAGTCAATCTTTGCTTGATTGTTTCTCTTTGTTTTCATAGAGCTATTAACTCCTATTTGGTTCATTCCCATTTTTTATTTTATTTTATTTTTAGTAGCTTTCTATTTTCCAGAAACATGCTGCAATGACTGTTTTTAACATTCACCTTAGGAAATCTTTATATTGCAAACTTGTCTCCCTTCCTCAGCCTCTTCCCTCCCTTAGACAACAAGCAATCCAATATAGATTAAATAGGTGCAATTCTTCTAAGTGCATTTCATATTTGTCATGCTGTGCAAGAAAAATCAGATCAAAAAATGAAAGAAAAAACAAAACAAAAACAAGCAAGTAAACAACAATAAAGGTAGAAATACGGTTTTCATCCATCTTTAGTTTCCATAATTATCTTTTTCGATGCAGATGTCTCTTTCCATCATAAACACTATTGAAATTGCCTTGAATCATCTCTTTGTTGAAAAGAGACAAGTCTGTCGCCGTTGATCTGCACATAATCTTGTTGCCGTGTACAATGATCTCCTGGTTCCGCTCACTTCACTCTGTATCAGTTTATGTCAGTCTTTGCAGCTGGAAATCAGCCTGCTCATCATTTCTTATAGAGCAATAATATTCCATGACATTCCTATGGCATAACTTATTCAACCATAACTCAACTGATGGGCATCCATTCAGTTTCCAGTTCTTTGTCTCTACAAAAAAGGGCTGCTGCAAATATTTATGCACATGTGGGTCCCTTTCCCTCCTTTATGATCTCTTTGGGATACAGACCCAGTAGAGACACTGCTGGATCAGAGGTTGCACAGGTTGATAGCCCTTTGGGCACAGTTTCAAATTGCTCTCGAGAATGGTTGGATCCTTTCACAAGCCTGGGAATCACTTAATTTTCCCTAAAATGATAATTAGTAAAAACCATGTAATACAGATAAACTAGAAGCATTCCCAATAAGATCAGGAATGGGAGAGACAATTATCACTGGTATTATTCAATATTGTTCGAGAAATTTCAGCTTTAGTAAGAAAAGAATAATAAGAATTATAAGGAATTAGAACAGGCAATGAGGAAACAAAGCTATCACTCCTTGCAGATGATATGATGTTATATTGAGAGAATCCTAGAGAATCAACTAAAAGTATTTAAAACAATTAACACCTTCAGGAAAGTGCCATGAAATAAGAAAAATCTACACAAATATTCAGTATTTATTTTATCAAAGACTCAAGCAGACTTAGAAAGAAAGCTAAATGTTTGTAACCTAAGTATAGATCCCATAAAATATTTGGAAGTCTACCTGTGAAGACAAAATTAAGAAATATATAAACACAGTTAAAAACTTCACAAAAATGAAATAAGATCTTACCAATTGTGCAAATGTCAATTCCTTCAGGGTAGGTAGACTTAATATAACAATAAATTATAATTCTATTTAAAGTAATTTATTTCTTTAGGGCCCTGCCAATCAACCTGCCAATAATTATTTTATAGAAGTAGAAAAAAAATAATCAAATTTATCTGGAAGAGCAAAAGGTCCAGAAAATCTAGAGAAGTAATGAAAAGAAAGTATAAAAGTTTGGGGCCTAGCTGTACAAGCTCTAAAAGTATACCAGAGAGCAGCGATCCTGAAAATTTGTTGGCACCTGCTAAGAAATAGAATGGATGATCAGTGGAAAATACACAAGACACAGCACTGAAGGAGTGATGTAATCTAATGACACGTTTTAATCATTTCAACTTAAAATATAAATTCATATATTAATATTTTATTCAAATACTAAAGTAAAAATAAGACAAATAAGCTTAATTTCCATTTAAAAGCTAACAGAAGATTTAAAAAAAATTTTTGCAATGGAAAGCTTGTAGGAAAAAATAAGCACAGATAATTACAAGGGGAATCTCTCCATGTCTTGCTACCATTCATGTCTCACCATTTTTGTGAGTACTAGGAAAAGCCTCGAGGTGACATGTCACCATTGGCCACAAGGGGGCAGTGTGGCACCAGGTTCAGGACCTTGTAGATTTTTCACCAAGCAGCTGGCAAGACCCTGCAGTTACTCACTGGGCCATAACCCAACACCTGCTTCCCACCCCTGCTCCTCAGCCCCTCCCAGGCCTGAGTCAGAGCCTCGGCACCTCTAGCCATCCCCTCCTCCTTCCTGACTAGGAGCCATGACTGGGTGGGAGACAAAGAGCACATTTGCATGAGGGGCTGAGGAGGGATAAGAGACAGGGGAGACTTGGCAGGGCCCAGTTGCAGCTGCGGGGTCTCGGGGAGCAGAGCTCTGGGGGCTCCACCATGGCCTGGTCTCCTCTCCTGCTCAGCCTCCTCACTCCCTGCCAAGATGGCAGCCTGATGAGTCTCAGAGAAAGGGGGCCCATGGGGCCCAGAGGGGTGGTGGTCTCTCCCTGCAGTGAGGAGTATAGAGAGAGGGTCCTGACCCCTGACTCACAACTCTGTCTCTCCGGGTGCTTTGTCTGTGCTGACTCCGCCGGCCTCCAGCTCAGGGTCTCTGGGTCAGTCATTTCCCGTAACTGAAGCAGGGGCAGCATAGTAACTACAGCACCAGGGTGGAGGCCCCAGGCTCATTATCTATTAGTGCAGTCAACGTCCCTCAGGGATCCCAGAGAGATTCTCAGGCTCCACAGATGCCTCAAGCAACTCGGCCTCTCTGACCACGTCTGGGCTGCAGCCTGAGGACGAGGCTGCTTATTAATATCAATCCTATAACAGCAGCAATAAGCACAGAGTAATCCAGATCAATGGGGAAGTGAGGAAAAAATCCTGAGCGTCACCAGTCTGTTCCGTGAGTGGTTCAGTCACAATCTTGTCTTTAATATAGAAGTGTGTTAAAGCAAGAGTCTTTGCTCAATGCTGGTAAAGAGACAGTCTTCTGGTCAGCTGTTTGACCCCCTTGAGCTCTATGGGATGAGACCTCCTGAGGTGCTGCTGTTGCCTCTACTAGTACCACTGTTTTCATGGCCAGTGATTTTCCATGGCCCTCTCGCCTTCCAGGTCATCTTTAGTGTCTCTGGGCTAAGAGGTCTGGCAACTTCTAGTGAAGCCTTTGATTCAGCATCCCCAAGATCCATTCCTGCTGTTTAGCACCTGGGCTGAAGCCTGATTGTGACTATGTGCTGGACTCCCTGTAACACACCTTTCCTACAGACCTAAGTTATCTTTGACTGGAAAATTGTTCCACTAAACCTCTTTGTGTGTCCTGACGCTCTAAATTATGTTTAGAAACATTTACTTCAAATTACTTAAAGGGGTTTGGGGGAGAGGTCCGCTGAATCCCTGCCTGTCCGCCACCACCCTGGCTGCATATCTCAACATTGTAGAGTTTATACCAGGAATACGGAGCTGGCTCAATGTTAGGAAAATTATCAGCACAATTGACCACACAAATACCCAAACCTAAAAAAAGTATGTGATTATCTTAATAATCAATTGCAGAGAAAGTTTTTGACAAAATACAGCACCTAGTCCTACTCTAAACACAAGAGAACTTGAATCAATTGATCCTTCCTTAAAATGATAATCAGCATCTACCTAAAACCACATAATACAGATACGCTAGAAGCATTCCCAATAGGATTAGGAGGGAGAATAAGTTGTCCATCATCACTGCTATTATTCAATATTGTTCTAGAAACTTTAGCTTTATTTAGAGAGAAGCAAAAGAAATATAAGGAATTAGAACAGGCAACGTGGGAACAAAGCTAGCACTCCATGCAGGTGATATGATGTTATACTGAGACAATCCTAGAGAATCAACTAAAATGATTAACGACTTGAGGAAAGTTGCATGATACAACAAAAACCTACATAATCCTCAGTGTTTATTTTATGAAAGACTCCAGCAGACTGAGAAAGATAAATCTATTTCACATAAGCGTAGCTCACATAAAATATTTTGGAGCTTACCTGTGAAGACAAAATTAAATACACGAACACAATTACAAAACACTTTTCACAAAAATGATAATATAACAAACGTCAATCCTACTTTAAAGTAATTTGTTTCTTTAGGGCCCTGTCAATCAAACTGCCAATTATTAGAGAGGTAGAAAAAAAATAACAAAATTTATCTGGAAGAACAAGGAGCCAAGAAAATCTAGGGAAGATATTTTTGAAAATGCAAAGGTTTGGGGCCTCTGTATGCCACATCTAAAATTACAGAGAGCAGCAATCAGGCAAACTTGTTGGCACCTGCTAAGAAATAGAACAGTGGATCAGTGGAACAGGTTAAGTACACAAGCCTCAGTCCTAAAAGAGCATTGTAATTAAAAGACTGTTTATATCCTTTAAAGTAAAACTATGAATTCAACATTAAAATAACCTGACAAAGAAGCCCGATTTCCATTTAAAAGCTACCACAAGATTTTCAAAAAGAATTTGCAATGGAAAGCTTGTAGAAAAAATAACCACAGCGAATTACAAGGAGAATCTCTCAGTGTTTTGGTCCCATTCATGTCACCACTTTTGTCAGTACTACAATAATGGTCAAGATGACACGTCACTGGTAGGCACAAGGGGGCAGTGTGGCACAGGTTCAAGACCTTGCAGATCTTTCCCCAACCCTCCAAGCAGCTGGCAAGACCCTGCATTTACTCCCTGCTCCCTGGGATAACGGAATACCTGCTTCACCACTCCTACTTCTCAGAGCCTCGGCACCACTAGCCATCCCCTCCCCCTTCCTGACTAGGAGCCATGACTGGGTGGGAGACAAAGAGCACATTTGCATGAGGGGCTGAGGAGGGATAAGAGACAGGGGAGACTTGGCAGGGTCCAGTTGCAGCTTCGGGGTCTCGGGGAGCAGAGCTCTGGGGGCTCCACCATGGCCTGGTCTCCTCTCCTGCTCAGCCTCCTCACTCTCTGCCAAGGTGCGGGCCTGAGGGGCCTCAGAGAAAGGGGGCACTCAGGGCCCCGAGGGGTGGTCTCCTCTCCCCCCATTGAGAAGGGGAGAGAGCCGGTCCTGGCCCCTGACTCCCAGCTGTCTCTCTCTCTGTCTCTCCAGGCGCTTGGACCCAGTCTCTGCTGACTCAGCCGGCATCCAGCTCAGGGTCTCTGGGTGAGACGGTCTCCATCCCCTGCATTCGAAGCACTGGCAGCATTAGTGACTCCTATGTGCAGTGGTACCAGCAGCACCAGGGCGGGCGCCTCAGGCTCATCATGCATCGGGATAATCAACGTCCCTCTGGGATCCCGGAGAGATTCTCAGGCTCCAAAGATGCCTCAAGCAACTCAGCGTCTCTGACCATCTCTGGGCTGCAGACTGAGGACGAGGCTGATTATTACTGTCAATCCGGTGATAGCAACCATGACCCACAGTGGTTCAGATCAATGGGGAAGTGAGACAAAAACCCCCGAGCTGCCCTGCTCTGCTCTTCAGTCACAACCCGGGCCTCAGTGCTGCTCTCTGGGGCAGGGCCATGGTCTGGGCCCGGGGGAGGAAGAGGCAGGAGAAGACCAAAGTTTGGCTTTCTGCACTGATTTCCAAATCAGATGATCTGGGTCCAAATCCTGCTTTTCTGATGGTTATCAACCATGGGATAATCTTTTAACCTCCCCATGCCTCAGTTTCCTCCTCTGTAGTAGAGTAAGAGGAGTTACCTTAATGACTTCTGAGATCCCTGCCTGATCTCCAGTTGTGTTCCCATTCAATCTTCTTCAAGCAGCAAGAAGATCCCATTGGCTCATTCCTCTTAAAAGCACTTTTCTTCTTCTTCCCAATGACCTTCACTCCCTTCTCCCTCCTGATCTCCCAGGCCACCCCTGGGAGACCACCCATCCCTCGTCTGAACCCTCTAACTTGTTTCCTTTCTTTCCATGCTCTCTTCTCAAAAAGTTGGACCTTTTACCTAGTGGATAGTTCCACCCCACCTAAACTCAGCCTTGGATGACCCTCCCATGTCCCTTTAATCCCTCTCACAGGATGCTGCTGAACACTACTGGAGGAAGTCACCCAATTGAGGTGATGGGTTCCATTACCAACTGATGTCATCTAATCTGAATTAGGTCCAACTCTTCTTTCATTAACTCTATTGAACATATCACAGCATTTACTCCAAGTCTTCTCTTCTCTCCCCAGGCTTCCCAGATCACCAAATCAAATCACATCCTCAAATTAGAATTTCTGAAAATGAAAGGAGAGATTACTAATATTGAAAGTAAAAAAAGTATTGAACTAAGAAATGAAGCTAAGAGCTGGTTTTATTTAAATATACTTTTGGTTAAACTGAATTTTAAAAAGAAGAAAACCAAATTACCAGCATCAAAAAGAAAAGTGTAAATTTATCACCAGTGGAGAGGAAATTAAAACTATAATGAGGACCTATTTTGTCCAATTACATGTAAATAAAGCTGACAATTTAAGTGAAGTTGATTAATGTAGAAAATTACAACATTAATTTACAAAAAATTTACAAAAAATTACAAAAAATATGAATTGCCCAGGTTAATAGAACTGGAAATAAGGCATTGAAATAATCCTATTATAGAAAAAGAAATTGAGCAAGCCATCAGTGAAGTCTCTAAGAAAAAATTCTCCAGTGTAGAGAACTCCCAGGCAGCTGGAAACTTTGGTATTTAGGATGTTCCCCTCCTCCTAAGATTAATTAAGGGGCCTTTCAGCTTGATATCACAAGAAAACAAGGTTCTGGCACAATGACTGGGACATTGTGAACTTTATGTAAGTTTGAGTCTCTAGAAACTAACACCATGTTTTAGAGAGTTAAAGCATAGAAAACAGAAATCAGGGTTGGTCACAGAACAATGCCTTTCATAATAACAGATGGCTTTAAGATATGTAAGCAACATGATTTCTCTTAATAAACGGCTCTGTTGAATTATCAGCAACCCTGTCTCCTTATTTCCAACCACCACTAGCCCATCTGTGTCGTGCTGGTCACAGCTCTCCAGCGTCACATGGATTTACCAGTGATCCTTTTGTGTGTTCTAATATTCTAAACTATGTTTAGAGTCAATATTTAACAGAATTTGGAGGATCTGGGGGGAGAGGTCCGGGGAGCCCCTGCCTGTACGCTTCCATTTTGGCTCCTCCTCCCAACCTTGTGAAATTTATACCAGGAATGCAGGGATGGCTCAATATTAGGAAAACTCTCAGCATATTTGACTATATAAATAACCCAACTAGCAAAAATCTGATTATCTCAATAGGGGCAGAAAAAGAGTTTGATAAAATACAGCACCCATTCCTCTTATAAATATGAGAGAGTTTCATTCCCAATAGATTGTGCCACAGGTAAAATGGACAAGACACAGTACTGAGTGAGTGTTGTAATCTTATGACTTGTTTATATCATTGAAATTTAAAATATAAATCCAAACATTAAAATAACCTGACAAATAAGCCAGGTTCCATTTAAAAGCTAACAGAAGATTTAAAAAAATTTACAATAGAAATCTTGTAAAACAAAAAATAAGCACAGATAATTACAAGGGGAATCTCTCCATGTCTTGGTACCATTCATGTCACCATTTTTGTCAGTACTAGGAAAAGCCTCGAGGTGACATGTCACCGTTGGCCACAAGGTGTCAGTGTGGCACCAGGTTCAGGACCTTGTAGATTTTTCACCAAACAGCTGGCAAGACCCTGCAGCTTCTCACTGAGCCATAACCCAACACCTGCTTCCCACCCCTGCTCCTCAGCCCCTCCCAGGCCTGAGTCAGAGCCTCGGCACCACTAGCCATCCCCTCCCCCTTCCTGACTAGGAGCCATGACTGGGTGGGAGACAAAGAGCAGATTTGCATGAGGGGCTGAGGAGGGATAAGAGACAGGGGAGACTTGGCAGGGCCCAGTTGCAGCTGCGGGGTCTCGGGGAGCAGAGCTCTGGGGGCTCCACCATGGCCTGGTCTCCTCTCCTGCTCAGCCTCCTCACTCTCTGCCAAGGTGCCGGCCTGAGGGGCCTCAGAGAAAGGGGGCAATCAGGGCCCAGAGGGGTGGTCTCCTCTCCCCCCATTGAGAAGGGGAGAGAGCCGGTCCTGGCCCCTGACTCCCAGCTGTCTCTCTCTCTGTCTCTCCAGGTGCTTGGACCCAGTTTGTGCTGACTCAGCCGGCATCCAGCTCAGGGTCTCTGGGTGAGACGATCTCCATCCCCTGCACTCGAAGCAGTGGCAGCATTAGTAGCTACTATGTGCACTGGTACCAGCAGCACCAGGGCGGGCGCCTCAGGCTCATTATCTATGAGGATAGTGAACGTCCCTCAGGGATCCCGGAGAGATTCTCAGGCTCCATAGATTCCTCAAGCAACTCAGCATCTCTGACCATCTCTGGGCTGCAGCCTGAGGACGAGGCTGATTATTACTGTCAATCCTATGATAGCAGCTACAACCCACACAGTGGTTCAGATCAATGGGGAAGTGAGACAAGAACCCCGAGCTGCACTGGTCTGCTCTTCAGGCACAACCTGGGCCTCAGTGCTGCTCTCTGTGGTCTCAATGTGAGGCAGCAGGAGACCCATGGCTGCCTAATTGCCCCAAGGTTTACAAGAGGCAGCTCCTCCATACATACAGGGGAAAGCCCTGATTTCTGAATCAGAGGATCTGGCTTCAATCCTGCTGCTCTGATGGTTGTCAACTATGGGATGTCTTTTAAGCTCCTGAGGCCTCAGTTTCCTCCTTTATAAAATGAGAGGAATCACCTCCATGGCTCCTGAGATGGTTTCCATTCAATCTCCTTCAAGCAGCAAGAAACTCCCATAATCCCACTTCTCCCTTTGGCTCATTCCTCTTCAAAGCACTCTTCTTCTTCTTCCAATGACCTCCACTCCCTTCTCCCCTCCTGCCTCCCAGGCCACCCCTGGAGACCATGCACCCTTGCTCTGGCTCTACTTTCTTCTCTCACAATCTGGCCCTCTAACCTGTTGCCCTTCTCTACATGCTCTCCTCTCAATAAGTTGGACCCTTTCCCCCAAGGATTGTTACTCCCCACCTAAACTCAGAGTTGGATGACCCTCCCCGTGTCCCTTTAATCTCACTCACATGACACTGCTGAACACTGCTGGAGGAAGTCGCCCAGGTGAGTTGATGGGGTCCATTACCAAATGACATTATCCAGTGTGACCTGGGCCCAATTCTTCTTTCATTAATTCTATTGGGCGTCCCGCAGCAGTGACTCCAAGTCTTTTCTTCTCTCCCCAGTCTTCCCACCTCACCTCCTCCCTCCTCCCTCATAGCTGAGAATCTTTCCCTGAAACATTCACTCAGACCTCCTCACTGAGCCTCTAACTCCCTTCACATCCCCCCTCCTTCCTTCCTTACTTTAGTGTCCCTTGAAGAGCTTGGCTGAACTCTCTAATGAGGATCAGGAGCTTACTCAGCCAGTCCTCGGTCACTAACAACCTGAAGAAATACACTGAAAAAGGGGCATCTATCCTAACGATAATCTAAAGAAGAAAAGAAATGCGGGGAATCCTCCAAACTTCAATACCAATGTCCCAGTCACAGTGCAGACTGTCCAGGGAATCCTCTGGAAGACCAGCTGTTCACTGCTGATTTCTAAGGAGGCGCTGGGGTTTTCTAAGTCCATTCTAACAGGAGTTAGTGTCCCTTAAATGGTCATCGTGACCTAGAGTAATGTCCAAGTGTGTTCTCTGAATCACTGGCGGTCCCTGAGACTCCAAGGTAGACTTGATGAGTTCCCATCTATTTTCTCACTAATAAGATGTCAATCCAGAGTTATAAATGGTCTCAGGTTAATTAGAAGTTTCTCATTTTCTATAGACACTTGCCAGAATGCATTCTTGTATAGTTTGAATAGAGCCTATTGCACATCCTACGAAAATAATGAATATATTACACTTCACTCACAATCCACTAGACACTGAGTACTTACTGTAAGTGTTGGGGATGTGCAGGCTTTTGATGAGACAAGGCCCGGGTGAAGTAAAAGAATTTACTAAATTATAAGTAAAAGTAGAAGTATAAATCATCAAGAGATCTCAAATGGAGCAGACCTCTTTGATGGAATGAGACTTCAGTCAGTCCTGCCCACCTGTCCATTCTTCCCACCCTCTTATATAAGCTTTGAGACAATATAGAGCTTTTGGGTTTGAATAGGCTTCAGTAAGGCTATAGAAAGTTTGATTAGTGATAGCTCAAATTGTATAGAGCTTAAGTGGAGGTACTTAAGGTGAATTCAGTTCTATTGAAAGTTGAGTAGGGGTACTTAGCTTTAGTTCAGCTCTATAGAAAACTTGGGTAGTATCAGCTGAACTCTATAGAAAGGTAAATTAGTGGTACTTAACAGAGGTGGGGTTGGGCTGGTTTCTAAGTCAGGATAACGTGGAAAGTGACTCTTTTTAGGGTCTTCAGCCTCAGTTTCCTTTGTCAGATTCCAGTCATAAGCATGAAGACTATTGATAGCTATCCATCTCTTAAAGTGATGTATTTTAATCTTTTAAGGCAAAAATAAATCTTCAAGACTGTAATATGCTGAGATTAAAAGGAATCAAGATATAATTTCAATATATCCTATTCTGGGTATGAGTCCATAAATTTCCTAGTCACTAATCATGTAAACTACTTCTAGTCTCTAAACCCGGTTGTAAGTCTCCCTACACATCATTTTTGTGGTGTGTATTTTGAAGAGAAGAGAGGGACTATATAAATAACGAAACTAATCCTCAAGAAAGATAAAGTCAAAAAAAGGAAAAGTATGTTTCAGTCTGTATTTAGAGACAATTGATTCTTTCACTGGATGTGGATGACATTTTTTATCCTCTATCCTTTGGAGTAATCTTGGATCATAGTATTGCTGAGAATAGCAACTGATCATCCTGTGGCTGATTATCCCACAATATATATATATTTTTTACTATTTACATAATGCATTTTATTTTTCTTGAGTTCATAGATGATTTGCTAGGTTTTCTGAGAGCATCCTGGTTGTCCTTCCCCATAGAAGAATAATATTTCATCACAATCACATAGCACAATTTATTCAGCCATTCCTCAATGGGAATCCCCTCAATTTTCAATTCTTTCGAGAAAATAACCACTATCAATATTTTTGTACATATAATTCTTTTAATTAAAAAAAATATCTCTTGAGATTCATGCTTAGTAATGGTATTTTTAGATCAAAGAATATGCATAGTTCTTTGAACACAGATCATATTTTTTATCATTTGTCAGTTGGGAAATAACTTTTTTGTAAAAAAAAAAAAAAAAAAAAAAAATTGACTCCATTCCTTATATATTTGAGAAATGAAACCTTCATTAAGGAAATTTGCCTCAAAATTCTTTTTTCAATTACTATTGCTTACTGTTCCTTTTGTTCCATTCTCGCCCTTCTTTCATGGTAACCCACCTCAAAAGTGTTTTGCTAGTGAATTTTCTGTTATGGGCCAGAACTCTTGTACTTGAAACAAGGATTCTTACAGATATGATTAAAATAGACCATATAAACTGGGACAAACTCAGCCAGGGTGGGACTGAGAGACAGATTCATTCTGTAATTCACCTTTGTGGTGGCTGGAGGCTGAAGCACAAGCCCAGGGAATTCAGAGAGATTCATTCATCCTATCTCACACCACCTGGGTGGCAGGGCTCTCTTCCTTAGCTTTTCCATTGAAACCAAGACTTGGGGAGGCCTCTAAGAAAGCTAGTCTGGGCCCCAGGCAAGGAAACTAGATTGTGAAGAGATAATAATCCATTTGGATTTTTATCACCTGGCTATTCTCATACTGATTAATCTGCTGAAAGGAAAGCTGCTCCAAGACCTCCAACCAATCAGAACCAACAAGAATATTATACTTCTCTATCCCCCAATATGCCCATTCTTCTATCACACTCTAACCCTTTTCATAGCCCCTCCTTTTCATCCTGCTTCCCTGCAAGGTAAGATAGAGTTGTATACCTCATATTGACTATATATATCAATTCCTCTTTCTTGATTATATCTTTCTTCTTTTTGTATTAAAGCTTTTTATTTTTCAAAACTTATGCACGAATAATTCTTTGACATTAACCCTTGTAAAACCTAGTGTTCCAATTTTTTCACCCTTCTCCCACTCTCTTCCCTAGATAACAAGTAGTCCACTATATGTTAAACATGGTAGAAATATGTTAAATCCAATATATGCATACATATTTATACAATTACTTTGGTGTACAAGGAAAATAAAATCAAATGTGAAAAAATGAGAAAGATAACATGCAAGCAAACAACAACAAAAAGTGTGAAAATGCTATGTTGTGAACTATACTCAGTTCCTACAGTCCTCTCTTTGAGTGTAGATGGCTTTCTTCATCACAAGATCATTGAGAATTGGTGGGAATCATCTCATTGTTAAGACAGCCACATCCATCAGAATTGATTGTTGTACAATCTTGTTGTTGCTGTATATAATGATCTCCTGGTTCTTCCCTTTTCATTTACCATCAGTTCACATAAGTCTCTCCAGGCCTCTCTGAAATCATCTTGCTGATTGTTTCTTACAAAACCCTCATATTCTATAACATTCATATCCCACAATTTAGTCAGCCATTCCCCAACTGATGGGTATCCCTTCAGTTTCCAGTTTCTTGCCACTACAAAAAGGATTGCCACAAACATTTTGGCACATACCGGTCCCTTTCCCTTCTTTAGTATTTCTTTGGGATATAAGCCCAGTAGTAACACTTCTGGATCAAAGGGTATGCACAGTTTGATAATTTTGGGGCATAGTTCCAAATCATTCTCCAGAATGCTTGGATCCATTCACAATTCCACCAACAATGTATCAGTGTCCCAATATCAATACATCTCCTCTGATATTCATCATTATCTTTTCCTGTCATCTTAGCCAATCTGAGAAGTGTATAGTGGTACCTCAGAGTTATCTTAGTTTACATTTCTCTGATCAATAAGGAGCACCTTTTCACATGACTAGAAATGGTTTCAATTTCTTCACTTGAAAATTTTCTGAACATGTCCTTTGACCATTTAGCAATTGAAGAATGGCTTGACTTCTTATAAATTTCAGTCAATTATGTCTATATTTTAGAAATGAGGTCTTTATCAGAACCCCTTGAATGTAAAAACATTTTCCCAGTTTATTGCTTCTCTTCTAACATTGCCTGCATTAGTTTTGTTTGTACCAAACCTTTTTAATTTAATCTAATCCACTATCAGCATATTTGACTATATAAATAACCAAACTAACAGAAATCTGGTTGTCTCAATAGGTGCAGAGAAAGCTTTTGACAAAATGGGGTAACATTCCTATTATAAAATATTAGAAAGCCTAGGAATCACTAAATTTTTCCTTAAAATGATAATCAATATCTGCCTAAAATGATGTAATACAGAGAAGCTAGAAGCATTCCCAATAAGATTAGGAATGAGACAACGCTGCCCATCATCACTACTACTATACAATATTGGTGAAAAATTTCATCTTTGGTAAGAAGAGAAAAAAAGAAACATGGAATTAGAACAGGCAATGAGGAAACAAAGCTATCACTCTTTGCAGGTGATATGATGTTATACTGAGAGAATCCTAGAGAATCAACTAAAAATGAAACAATTAACTCCTTCAGGAAAGTGACATGAAAAATCAACACAAACAACCAGTATTTCTTTATTTTATCAGATTCCAGCAGACTGAGAAAGAAATGTAAATCTTTTTAACCTAAGTATAGATCAATAAAATATTTGGAGCCTGCCTGTGAAGACAAGAGAGAAGAGTAAAGAGAGGGTCCTGGCCCCTGACTCACAACTCTGTTTTTTTTGTTTTTTTTTCAATTTTCTGATTTTTTTTTAAATTTTATAATTATTGTTAGCACTACTGTCTATCTACCCAGGTTACTTATACCTTCGGAAGCTAATAATTAATGTGCAACAAGAAAATGGTATTTACACACATATATTGTATCTAGGTTATATTGTAGCACATGTAAAATGTATGGGATTACCTGCCATCGGGGGGAGGGAGTGGAGGGAGGGAGGGGATAATTTGGAAAAATGAATAAAAAAAAATTTTATAATTATAAAAATTTTTTGACAGTATATATGTGTGAGTAATTTTTTTTAATAACATTATCCCTTGTATTCATTTTTCCAAATTATCCCCTCCATCCCTCTACTCCCTCCCCTAGATGACAGGCAATCCCATACATTTTACATGTGTTACAGTATTACCTAGATACAATATATGTGTGTAAATCCAACTTTCTTGTTGCACGTTAAGTATTAGATTCCGAAGGTATAAGTAACCTGGGTAGATAGACAGTAGTGCTAACAGTTTACATTCACTTCCCAGTGTTCCTTCTCTAGGTGTAGTTGTTTCTGTCCATCATTGATCAACTGGAAGTTAGTTGGATCTTCTTTATGTTGAAGATATCCAATTCCATCAGAATACATCTTCATACATCATTGAAGTCACAACTCTGTCTTTGTCTCTCCTGGTGTTTGGACCCAGTCTGTGCTGACTCAGCCATTATCCAAGTTGGGGTCTCTGGATCAATTGGTCACCATCCCCTGCACTCTAAGTAGTGGCAGCATTGGTAGCTACTGTGTGCAGTGGTACCAACAGCACCAGGGCAGGGGCCCCAAGCCCATTATTTATGATGATAGAGGGATTCCAGAGATATTCTCAGGGTCCAAAGATGCTTCAAGCAACTCAGCTTCTCTGACCATCTCTGGGCTGCAAGGTGAGGAGGAGGCTGATTATTAAATTCAGTTCTGTAACAGTAGCTATAAGTCCAGAGTGCTTCAGATCAATGGGGAAGTGAGGAAAAAATACTGAGTGATTCAGTCACAAGCTGGGTCTGAGTGCTGCTCCTTGTCTTTAATATAGAAGCTGCTAAATCTTATTCTGACTGTGGCTCCACTCTACTTGAATTGTTTCTTTCTGAATGTTTGCAACAATTTCTTCTTGACCTGGGAGTTCTGGAATTTGCATATAATATTTCTTGAAATTATCATCTTGGGATTTCTTTCAGGAGATCATTGGTAGATTCTTTCAATTTCTATTTTATCCTCTGGTTTTAACATATCAGAACAATTTTCCTTGATAATTTCTTGGAAAATGACACCAGGCTCTTTTCTGACCATGGCTTTCAGGTAGACAAATAGTTTTTAAATTATTGCTGCTGGAACTATTTTTTAATGAGATGTTTCCATTGAGATATTTCATTCTGATTTCTATTTTTTCATTCTTTTAAGCTTGTTTTATTGTTTCTTGATTTCCCAGGAGGTCATTAGCTTTCGTTTGCTTAATTCTCATTTTTAAGAAATTATTTTCCTCAGTGAGCTTTTGCACCTCCTTTCCCATTTGGAAATTTTGCTTTATAAGGCATTCTTCTCCTCATGAGTTTTTGGTATTTGCTTTTGTAGCACTCTCAGTTCTCTTCCCCCTTTTTCCTCTTTCCCTCTTACTTGATTTTCAAATCCCCTTTGAACTCTTCCATGGCCTGAGACCAATTCTTATTTTTCTTGGAGGCTTTGGATGCAGGAGTTTTGATTTTGTTATCTTCTTCTGAGTATTTTTGATCTTCTTTGTCATCAAACTAATGTTCTATGGTCAGAATCTTTTTCTGTTGGTTACTTATTTTCCCAGTCTATTACTTGGATTTAACTCTTTGATAAAATAGGGTTCTGTTTCCAGTTTTCAGGTGTGTTGTGTAGCTGTTTTCAGAGATCCTTCTAGGGACCTGTTCATAAACCCTCTTTTCTGTTCTAGAACCATGAGGAGGATTCCCACTCCAATGTGCCTGTATGTTTTAGTCTGTTAAAGTAAGGATCTTTCCTCAGGCTTGGTAAAGAGACAACCTTCTGGTCAGCTGTTTGACCTCCTTAACCTCTATGGGATGAGACCTCCTGAGGTGCTGCTGTTGCCTCTACTAGTACCAATGTTTTCAGTGCCAATGATTTTCCATGGCCCTATTGCCTTCCAAGTCATCTTTGATATCTCTGGGCTAAGAGGTCTGGAAACTTCTAGTGAAGCCTTTGATTCAGCATCCCCAACATCCATTCCTGCTGTTTAGCACCTGAGCTGAAGCCTGATTGTGACTATGTGCTAGACTCCCTGTAACACACCTTTCCTACAGACCTAAGTTATCTTTGACTGGAAAATTGTTCCACTAAACCTCTTTGTGTGTTCTGACACTCTAAAAATGTTTAGAATCATTTACTTAAAAGAACTTAAAGGGGTTTGGGAGAGAGATCCGGTGAATCCCTGCCTGTCCGCCACCACCCTGGCTGCATATCTCAACATTGTAGATTTTATACCAGGAATACGGAGCTGGCTCAATATTAGGAAAATTATCAGCATAATATAAATACACAAACTTACATAAAAAATGTGACTGTTTTAATAGGTCCAGAGAAAACTTTTGACAATATATAGCACCATTGGGAATGGTTGGGAATCAATTGATTTTTTTTCCTGAAAATGATCATCAGTAACTTGCTAAAATCATGTAATACAGATAAGCTGTCTGGATCGTACCACTGGGGGCAGCCAAGGGGTCTTGCCGTTACCAGTCTTCAGAGTACTACAGGACATGGCCTGCTAGAGGAAGAGTTTGGAGCCAGAGGAGTGGGAAAGAGAAGACCACTTTATTGCCATTCTGTTAAATGGATGGGAACTCCCCCTCTGCCTCTCTGCCTGCCTCCTTTTATACCCTAAAGCTCTCAGTGCCACATAGAAGCTCAAAGAAATATAGCCAAGTTAAAGGTGGGGAGGGTCTCCTCAGATCTTTGTGCTCACTCCTGCACATTCATCTTGTGTAAGAGTAAACACTCTGAGGTCCTCAGCAAGAGTCAATGATCATAGCCTCAGTTTGATGGAAAACAGGCCCTGAGTGTGTGCACATTGGATCTGTAAGTACCTACAGCAGTCCTGCTGTACCCATTCTTATTCAGTGCTGCTATCCATCAACCTGTTAAGTTGACCCTGCACTAACCCAGCTTGTATTTTCATTCTCTCAGCCTAAGCCTTCAACAAGACCCCTACCAATAAGCTAGAAGCATTCCCAATAAGATTAGGAGACTAAGTTGCCCATCATCACTGTTATTATTCAGTATTGTTCTAGACATTTTAGCTTATGTAAGAAGAGAAGAAAAAGAAATCTAAGGAATTAGAATAGGCAATGAGGGAACAAAGCTACCACTCCTTGCAGGTGATATGATGTTATACTGAGAGAATCCTCGAGAATCAACTAAGTTGCATTTGAAACAATTCTCAACTTCAGGAAAGTTCAATAATATAAGAAAAACCCAAATAAATTGTCATTTCTTTACTTTATCAAAGACTCCAGGGCACTGAGAAAGATAAATCTGTTTGACATAAGCATAGCTCACATGAAATATATTGGAGCCTGTCTGTGAAGACAAAATTAAGAAATATATGAGCACAATTACAAACACTATTCACAAAAATGTAAAGAGATCTTGCCAACAGTGAAGCAATCCATTCCTTCAGGATGGGTAGACTTATAACAATGAATGACAATTCTCCCTAAAGTAATTTACTTATTCAGTCACCTTGTAATCAAACTGCCAATAGTTATATTATAGAGGCAGAAAAAATAACAAAATGTGTCTGGAAGAACAAAAGGGCGAGAAAATTTGTGGAAATAATTTTTAAAAAAGCAAAGGTTTTGGACCCAGCTGGGCCAGATCTAAAATTATAATCAAGAAAACTTGTTGGCACCTGCTAAGAAATAGAACAGTGGATCAGTGGAACAGGTTAAGTACACAAGCCTCAGTACTAAGTGAGTATTGTAATCTAAAGACTTGTTTATATCCCTTAACCTAAAACTATACATTCAAATATTAAAATAACTTGATAAAGAAGCCTGATTCCTACTTAAAAGCTAAGACAATATTTTCAAAAACTTTTTGCAGTGGAAATGGTGTAGGAAAAAATAAGCACAGCTAATTACAAGGAGAATCTCTCCATGTCTTGGTACCATTCATGTCACCATGTTTGTCAGTATTAGGAAAAGCTTCAAAGTGACATCTCACTGTCAGCCACAAGGTGACAGTGTGGTACAAGGTTCAGGATGTGCAAGATCTTTCCCCAACTCTCCCAGCAGTTGACAAGACCCTGCCTTTACTCACTGGACCATAACCCAACACCTGCTTCCCACCCCTGCTCCTCAGCCCCTCCCAGGCCTGAGTCAGAGCCTCGGCACCACTAGCCATCCCCTCCCCCTTCCTGACTAGGAGCCATGACTGGGTGGGAGACAAAGAGCACATTTGCATGAAGGGCTGAGGAGGGATAAGAGACAGGGGAGACTTGGCAGGGCCCAGTTGCAGCTGCGGGGTCTCGGGGAGCAGAGCTCTGGGGGCTCCACCATGGCCTGGTCTCCTCTCCTGCTCAGCCTCCTCACTCTCTGCCAAGGTCCTGGCCTGAGGGACCTCAGAGAAAGGGGGCACTCAGGGCCCCGAGGGGTGGTCTCCTCTCCCCCCATTGAGAAGGGGAGAGAGCCGGTCCTGGCCCCTGACTCCCAGCTGTCTCTCTCTCTGTCTCTCCAGGTGCTTGGACCCAGTTTGTGCTGAATCAGCCGGCATCCAGCTCAGGGTCTCTGGGTGAGACGGTCTCCATTCCCTGCACTCGAAGCAGTGGCAGCATTGGTAGCTACTCTGTGCACTGGTACCAGCAGCACCAGGGCAAGAGCCCCAGGCTCATTATCTATTATAATAGTGAACGTCCCTCAGGGATCCCGGAGAGATTCTCAGGCTCCATAGATTCCTCAAGCAACTCAGCGTCTCTGACCATCTCTGGGCTGCAGCCTGAGGACGAGGCTGATTATTACTGTCAATCCTATGATAGCAGCTACGACCCACACAGTGGTTCAGATCAATGGGGAAGTGAGACAAGAACCCCCAGCTGCCCTGGTCTGCTCTTCAGTCACAACCTGGGCCTCAGTGCTGCTCCCTGTGGGCTGGGCCATTGTCCTGGCCTGGGGGAGGGAGAGGCAGCAGGAGACCCAAGAGGCAGCTTCTCCATAGAAATGCACACAGAGGAAAGGCCTGATTTCTGAATCAGAGGATCTGGCTTCAATCCTGCTGCTCTGATGGTTATCAAAGATGGGATGTCTTTTAAGCTCCTGAGGCCTCAGTTTCCTCCTCTATAAAATGAGAGGAATCACCTTGATGGCTCCTGAGATGGTTTCCATTCAATCTCCTTCAAGCAGCAAGAAACTCCCATAATCCCACTTCTCCCTTTGGCTCATTCCTCTTCAAAGCACTCTTCTTCTTCCAATGACCTCCACTCCCTTCTCCCCTCCTGCCTCCCAGACCACCCCTGGAGACCACCCACCCTTGCTCTGGCTCTACTTTCTTCTCTCACAATCTGGCCCTCTAACCTGTTGCCCTTCTCTACATGCTCTCCTCTCAATAAGTTGGATCCTTTCCCCCATGGATTGTTACTCCCCACCTAAACTCAGAGTTGGATGACCCTCCCCACGTCCCTTTAATCTCACTCACATGACACTGCTGAACACTGCTGGAGGAAGTCACCCAGGTGAGTTGATGGGGTCCATTACCAAATGACATTATCCAGTCTGACCTGGGCCCAATTCTTCTTTCATTAATTCTATTGGGCATCCCACAGCAGTGACTCTAAGTGTTTCTTTCTCTCCCCAGTCTTCCCACCTCACCTCCTCCCTCCTCCCTCATAGCTGAGAATCTTTCCCTGAAACATTCCCTCAGACCTCCTCACTGAGCCTCTAACTCCCTTCACATCCCCCCTCCTTCCTTCCTTACTTTAGTGTCCCTTGAAGAGCTTGGCTGAACTCTCTAATGAGGATCAGGAGCTTACTCAGCCAGTCCTCGGTCACTAACAACCTGAAGAAATACACTGAAAAAGGCCATCTATCATAACAATAATCTAAAGAAGAAAAGAAATGCGGGGAATCCTCCAAACTTCAATACCAATGTCCCAGTCACAGTGGAGACCCTCCAGGGAATCCTCTGGAAGGCCAATGATCCAATGCTTATTCCTAAGGAGGCCCTGAGGTTTTTAAACCAACTCTGACAGAAACTCAGGGTCCCTTAAGTGGCTCTCATAACCTAGAGCAACGTCCAACCCTCTGGAACCCTGGGGGTCCCAGAGACCCTGCTATAGATTGGCTGACTTCCCAACTATTTTTATATTCTAAGATGCCTTTGATCATGTCACTTAATAGGCAGAAATGAGCTCAAGCTACTCAGAAGTTAAGGTTTTCCACATGCATTTGCCACAAAGCATTCCCGTCCAGGCTGATCACAGGCTAGCAGGTAGCCCTGCACAAGCACACAAAATGCCCCGGCTCCCTCCAGTTTTTATGTCTTTGGAAACCACTCAGACTTCTTTTTTAGCAAATATTCTTTCTCAGTTAACACCATATGGAACCAAGTCCTTTTTCTTCTCCAGAAGATATTGCCTTTTTAGCCAACGTTCAGAGATCACCTATAGAAACAGTCCAACAGTTTGTCAGAAAATATTGCCTCCTGTATCTCCTTTGCAGCCTTGTGCACTGCAATTAACTTTGTAAGCAGCAGAGCTAGAGGAAGAGCATCAAAACGAGCCAGTTCATTCGGTCCCTTCTATTTGTTAGTTCAGAAGTGCTAAAACATCATAAAAGTAAGATCATGATCAAAGCAAAGTACATGTTTACCTGGTGCAGTGAGAGAGATTTGTTATGAAAGAGAGACAGGACACATGGTTGTAGCAGTATCAGCCCTGAGGGCACTGAGTGACTTGATCTAGGTACAACAGCATAAAGTATCCTTAGTTCTGTTAAATTTCAGGAAAGTGTTATGGCTCACTTTTTTAAACCAGGCAATCAATCAAAAATGCTCTACCTTTAAACAGGTTATTATTTAAGCCAGCCTGAGGATTAACCAGGTGAGAAATAGCCTATTTTAAAAAGGCAATAGCCTAATGAGGAAACTGAGTCAATGGGCTTCCTTATCTCAGCCTCTTCTGGCACAGACATCCCTGTGGAAGTTCTTGGAATACACTCCCTTTGTGAAGCTCATGGAACTTCCCTTGCATGGTGGACTACTTCCTTCCTGAGAACTCAGACAATTTTACCTGAATGTAAAATTCTGAAGAATATGGAGTTTCATTCCCAAGAGATTGTCCTTCAGATAGGAAGTTTCACTAATCAGGGTTATGTACAGTTATTACTTCTCTCAAATTGTTACAGAAACAGTTAAAACTAAATGTTCAACAAGACTTTCCAAAGTAAAATAATACTTTTGTTCAACGTCTTTTCATCTTTCCTCCCCTTTCCCTTCTTTCTTCATCCAATTGTAAAAATAAATAGAATTGATTAAAATTCTGCATATGAGCAATAGAAATAAACTGCAACCTTTCCCAGTAAGATCAGGAGTGAAACAAGGTTGCCCACTATCACCATTACTATTCAATATAGTACTAGAAACGCTAGCCTCAGCAATAAGAGCCGAGAAAGAGATTCAAGGAATTAGAGTAGGAAATGAGGAAATTAAACTATCACTTTTTGCAGATGACATGATGGTATACTTAGAGAACCCCAAAGACTCTGCTAAAAAGCTACTAGAAATAATTCAAAATTTCAGCAAAGTGGCAGGATACAAAATAAATCCACATAAATCCTCGGAATTTTTATATATCACTAACAAAATGCAACAGCAAGAGATACAAAGAGAAATTCCATTCCAAACAAATGTTGAGAGTATAAAATATTTGGGAATCCATCTACCAAAGAAAAGTCAGGAATTATATGAGAAAAATTACAAAACACTTGCCACAAAAATAAAATCAGATTTAAATAATTGGAAAGACATTCAATGCTCTTGGATAGGCCGAGTGAATATAATAAAGATGACAATACTCCCCAAACTAATCTATTTATTTAGTGCTATGCCAATCAGACTCCCAAGAAACTATTTCAATGACCTAGAAAAAATAACAACAAAATTCATATGGAAGAATAAAAGGTGAGAATTGCAAGGGAACTAATGAAAAAAAACTCAGAGGAAGGTGGTCTAAGTGTACCTGATCTAAAGCTATATTATATAGCAGCAGTCACCAAAACCATTTGGTATTGGCTAAGAAATAGACCGGTAGATCAGTGGAACAGATTAGATACAAAGGACAAAAAAGGGTACATCTATAGCAACCTAATCTTTGACAAACCCAAAGATTCCAACATTAGGGATAAAAATTCATTATTCGGAAAAAACTGTTGGGAAAACTGGAAATTAGTATGGCAGAAATTAGATATGGATCCACACTTAACACCATATACCAAGATTAGATCAAAATGGATCCATGATTTAGGCATAAAGAGGGAGATAATAAATAGATTAGAGGAACAGAGGATAATCTACCTCTCAGACTTGTGGAGGAGGAAGGAATTTATGACCAGAGGAGAACTAGAGATCATTATTGATCACAAAATAGAAGATTTTGATTACATCAAACTAAAAAGTTTCTGTACAAATAATACTAATGCAAACAAGATTAGAAGGGAAGTAACAAATTGGGAAAATATTTTTAAAAACAAAGGTTCTGACAAAGGTCTCATTTCCAAAATATATAGAGAACTGACCATAATTTATAAGAAACCAAACCATTCTCCAATTGATAAATGGTCAAAGGATATGAACAGACAATTCTCAGAGGAAGAAATTGAAACTATATCCACTCACATGAAAGAGTGTTCCAAATCACTACTGATCAGAGAAATGCAAATTAAGACCACTCTGAGATACCACTACACACCTGTCAGATTGGCTAAGATGACAGGAACAAATAATGATGAATGTTGGAGGGGATGTGGGGAAATTGGGACACTAATACATTGCTGGTGGAGTTGTGAAAGAATCCAGCCATTCTGGAGAGCAATCTGGAATTATGCCCAAAAAGTTATCAAACTGTGCATACCCTTTGACCCAGCAGCGCTACTACTGGGATTATATCCCAAAGAAATACTAAAGAGCAGAAAGAGACATATATGTGCCAAAATGTTTGTGGCAGCTCTTTTTGTTGTAGCTAGAAACTGGAAGATGAATGGATGTCCATCAGTTGGAGAATGGTTGGGTAAATTGTGGTATATGAAAGTTATGGAATATTATTGCTCAGTAAGAAATGACCAGCAGGAGGAATACAGAGAGGGTTGGAGAGACTTAAATCAACTGATGCTGAGTGAAATGAGCAGAACCAGAAGATCACTGTATACTTCAACAACGATACTGTATGAGGATGTATTCTGATGGAAGTGGAAATCTTCAACATAAAGAAGATCCAACTCACTTCCAGTTGATCAATGATGGACAGAGGTAGATACACCCAGAGAAGAAACACTGGGAGGGGAATGTAAATTGTTAGCACTAATATCTGTCTGCCCAGGTTGCATGTACCTTCGGATTCTAATGTTTATTGTGCAACAAGAAAATGATATTCACACACATGTATTGTACTTAGACTATATTGTAACACATGTAAAATGTATGGTATTGCCTGTCATCGGGGGGAGGGAATAGAGGGAGGGGGGTAATTTGGAAAAATGAATACAAGGGATAATATTATAAAATATATATATATATAATAAAAAAAAATTAAAAAAAAAAAAAAAAAAAAAAAAAAAAAAAAAAAAAAAGAAAAGAGACAAGTCTGTCGCCGTTGATCTGCACATAATCTTGTTGCCGTGTACAATGATCTCCTGGTTCCGCTCACTTCACTCTGTATCAGTTTATGTCAGTCTTTGCAGCTGGAAATCAGCCTGCTCATCATTTCTTATAGAGCAATAATATTCCATGACATTCCTATGGCATAACTTATTCAACCATAACTCAACTGATGGGCATCCATTCAGTTTCCAGTTCTTTGTCTCTACAAAAAAGGGCTGCTGCAAATATTTATGCACATGTGGGTCCCTTTCCCTCCTTTATGATCTCTTTGGGATACAGACCCAGTAGAGACACTGCTGGATCAGAGGTTGCACAGGTTGATAGCCCTTTGGGCACAGTTTCAAATTGCTCTCCAGAATGGTTGGATCCTTTCACAAGCCTGGGAATCACTTAATTTTTCCTAAAATGATAATTAGTAAAAGCCATGTAATACAGATAAACTAGAAGCATTCCCAATAAGATCAGGAATGGGAGAGACAATTGTCACTGGTATTATTCAATATTGTTCGAGAAATTTCAGCTTTAGTAAGAAAAGAATAATAAGAATTATAAGGAATTAGAACAGCCAATGAGGAAACAAAGCTATCACTCCTTGCAGATGATATGATGTTATATTGAGAGAAAGCTAGAGAATCAACTAAAAGTATTTAAAACAATTAACACCTTCAGGAAAGTGCCATGAAATAAGAAAAATCTACACAAATATTCAGTATTTATTTTATCAAAGACTCAAGCAGACTTAGAAAGAAAGCTAAATGTTTGTAACCTAAGTATAGATCCCATAAAATATTTTGAAGTCTACCTGTGAAGACAAAACTAAGAAATATATAAACACAGTTAAAAACTTCACAAAAATGAAATAAGATCTTACCAATTGTGCAAATGTCAATTCCTTCAGGGTAGGTAGACTTAATATAACAATAAATTATAATTCTATTTAAAGTAATTTATTTCTTTAGGGCCCTGCCAATCAACCTGCCAATAATTATTTTATAGAAGTAGAAAAAAAATAATCAAATTTATCTGGAAGAGCAAAAGGTCCAGAAAATCTAGAGAAGTAATGAAAAGAAAGTATAAAAGTTTTGGGCCTAGCTGTACAAGCTCTAAAAGTATACCAGAGAGCAGCGATCCTGAAAATTTGTTGGCACCTGCTAAGAAATAGAATGGATGATCAGTGGAAAATACACAAGACACAGCACTGAAGGAGTGATATAATCTAATGAAACGTTTTTATCATTTCAACTTAAAATATAAATTCATATATAATATTTTATTCAAATACTAAAGTAAAAATAAGACAAAGAAGCTTAATTTCCATTTAAAAGCTAACAGAAGATTTAAAAAAATTTTTTTGCAATGGAAAGCTTGTAAGAAAAAATAAGCACAGATAATTACAAGGGGAATCTCTCCATGTCTTGGTACCATTCATGTCACCATTTTTGTCAGTACTGGGAAAAGCCTCGAGGTGACATGTCACTGTTAGGCACAAGGTGTCAGTGTGGCACCAGGTTCAGGACCTTGTAGATTTTTCACCAAGCAGCTGGCAAGACCCTGCAGTTACTCACTGAACCAGGGTACAACCCAACACGTGCTTCCCACCCCTGCTCCTCAGCCCCTCCCAGGCCTGAGTCAGAGCCTTGGCACCACTAGCCATCCCCTCCCCCTTCCTGACTAGGAGCCATGACTGGGTGGGAGACAAAGAGCACATTTGCATGAAGGGCTGAGGAGGGATAAGAGACAGGGGAGACTTGGCAGGGCCCAGTTGCAGCTGCGGGGTCTCGGGGAGCAGAGCTCTGGGGGCTCCACCATGGCCTGGTCTCCTCTCCTGCTCAGCCTCCTCACTCCCTGCCAAGATGGCAGCCCGATGAGTCTCAGAGAAAGGGGGCACTCAGGGCCCAGAGGGGTGGTGGTCTCTCCCTGCAGTGAGGAGTATAGAGAGAGGGTCCTGACCCCTGACTCACAACTCTGTCTCTCCGGGTGCTTTGTCTGTGCTGACTCCGCCGGCCTCCAGCTCAGGGTCTCTGGGTCAGTCATTTCCCGTAACTGAAGCAGGGGCAGCATAGTAACTACAGCACCAGGGTGGAGGCCCCAGGCTCATTATCTATTAGTGCAGTCAACGTCCCTCAGGGATCCCAGAGAGATTCTCAGGCTCCACAGATGCCTCAAGCAACTCGGCCTCTCTGACCATGTCTGGGCTGCAGCCTGAGGACGAGGCTGCTTATTAATATCAATCCTATAACAGCAGCAATAAGCACAGAGTAATCCGGATCAATGGGGAAGTGAGGAAAAAATCCTGAGCGTCACCAGTCTGTTCCGTGAGGGATTCAGTCACAACCTTGTCTTTAATATAGAAGTGTGTTAAAGCAAGAGTCTTTGCTCAATGCTGGTAAAGAGACAGCCTTCTGGTCAGCTGTTTGACCCCCTTGAGCTCTATGGGATGAGACCTCCTGAGGTGCTGCTGTTGCCTCTACTAGTACCACTGTTTTCATGGCCAGTGATTTTCCATGGCCCTATCGCCTTCCAAGTCATCTTTAGTGTCTCTGGGCTGAGGGGCCTGGCAACTTCTAGTGAAGCCTTTGATTCAGCATCCCCAAGATCCATTCCTGCTGTTTAGCACCTGAGCTGAAGCCTGATTGTGACTATGTGCTGGACTCCCTGTAACACACCTTTCCTACAGACCTAAGTTATCTTTGACTGGAAAATTGTTCCACTAAACCTCTTTGTGTGTCCTGACGCTCTAAATTATGTTTAGAAACATTTACTTAAAATTACTTAAAGGGGTTTGGGGAGAGGTCCGGTGAATCCCTGCCTGTCCGCCACCACCCTGGCTGCATATCTCAACATTGTAGAGTTTATACCAGGAATACGGAGCTGGCTCAATGTTAGGAAAATTATCAGCATAATTGACCACACAAATACCCAAACTTAAAAAAGTATGTGATTATCTTAATAATCAATTGCAGAGAAAGTTTTTGACAAAATACAGCACCTATTCCTACTATAAACACAAGAGAACTTGAATCAATTGATCCTTCCTTAAAATGATAATCAGCATCTACCTAAAACCACATAATACAGATAAGCTAGAAGCATTCCCAATAGCATTAGGAGTGAGAATAAGTTGTCCATCATCACTGCTATTATTCAATATTGTTCTAAAAATTTTAGCTTTATTTAAAGAGAAGCAAAAGAAATATAAGGAATTAGAACAGGCAACGTGGGAACAAAGCTAGCACTCCGTGCAGGTGATATGATGTTATACTGAGACAATCCTAGAGAATCAACTAAAATGATTAACGACTTGAGGAAAGTTGCATGATACAACAAAAACCTACATAATCCTCAGTGTTTATTTTATGAAAGACTCCAGCAGACAGAGAAAGATAAATCTATTTCACATAAGCGTAGCTCACATAAAATATTTTGGAGCTTACCTATGAAGACAAAATTAAATACATGAACACAATTACAAAACACTTTTCACAAAAATGATAATATAACAAACGTCAATCCTACTTTAAAGTAATTTGTTTCTTTAGGGCCCTGTCAATCAAACTGCCAATTATTAGAGAGGTAGAAAAAAAATAACAAAATTTATCTGGAAGAACAAGGAGCCAAGAAAATCTAGGGAAGATATTTTTGAAAATGCAAAGGTTTGGGGCCTATGTATGCCACATCTAAAATTACAGAGAGCAGCAATCAGGCAAACTTGTTGGCCCCTGCTAAGAAATAGAACAGTGGATCAGTGGAACAGGTTAAGTACACAAGCCTCAGTCCTAAAAGAGCATTGTAATTAAAAGACTGTTTATATCCTTTAAAGTAAAACTATAAATTCAACATTAAAATAACCTGACAAAGAAGCCCGATTTCCATTTAAAAGCTACCACAAGATTTTCAAAAAGAATTTGCAATGGAAAGCTTGTAGAAAAAATAACCACAGCGAATTACAAGGAGAATCTCTCAGTGTTTTGGTCCCATTCATGTCACCACTTTTGTCAGTACTACAATAATGGTCAAGATGACACGTCACTGGTAGGCACAAGGGGGCAGTGTGGCACAGGTTCAAGACCTTGCAGATCTTTCCCCAACCCTCCAAGCAGCTGGCAAGACCCTGCATTTACTCCCTCCTCCATGGGATAACGGAATACCTGCTTCACCACTCCTACTTCTCAGAGCCTCGGCACCACTAGCCATCCCCTCCTCCTTCCTGACTAGGAGCCATGACTGGGTGGGAGACAAAGAGCACATTTGCATGAAGGGCTGAGGAGGGATAAGAGACAGGGGAGACTTGGCAGGGCCCAGTTGCAGCTGCGGGGTCTCGGGGAGCAGAGCTCTGGGGGCTCCACCATGGCCTGGTCTCCTCTCCTGCTCAGCCTCCTCACTCTCTGCCAAGGTGCCGGCCTGGGGGGCCTCAGAGGAAGGGGGACTCAGGGCCCCGAGGGGTGGTCTCCTCTCCCCCCATTGAGAAGGGGAGAGAGCCGGTCCTGGCCCCTGACTCCCAGCTGTCTCTCTCTCTGTCTCTCCAGGTGCTTGGACCCAGTTTGTGCTGAATCAGCCGGCATCCAGCTCAGGGTCTCTGGGTGAGTCGGTCTCCATCTCCTGCACTCGAAGCAGTGGCAGCATTGGTAACTCCTATGTGTACTGGTACCAGCAGCACCAGGGCGGGCACCCCAGGCTCATCATCTATCGGGATAATCAACGTCCCTCTGGGATCCCGGAGAGATTCTCAGGCTCCCTAGATTCCTCAAGCAACTCAGCATCTCTGACCATCTCTGGGCTGCAGACTGAGGACGAGGCTGATTATTACTGTCAGTCCTATGGTAGCAGCTACAACCCACACAGTGGTTCAGATCAATGGGGAAGTGAGACAAAAACCCCCAAGCTGCACTGGTCTGCTCTTCAGTCACAACCTGGGCCTTAGTACTGCTCTCTGTGGTCTGAATGTGAGACAGCAGGAGACCCAAGAGGCAGCTCCTCCATAGAAATGCACACAGAGGAAAGCCCTGATTTCTGAATCAGAGGATCTGGCTTCAATCCTGCTGCTCTGATGGTTATCAACTATGGGATGTCTTTTAAGCTCCTGAGGCCTCAGTTTCCTCCTTTATAAAATGAGAGGAATCACCTCCATGGCTTCTGAGATGGTTTCCATTCAATCTCCTTCAAGCAGCAAGAAACTCCCATAATCCCACTTCTCCCTTTGGCTCATTCCTCTTCAAAGCACTCTTCTTCTTCTTCCAATGACCTCCATTCCCTTCTCCCCTCCTGCCTCCAGGCCCCCCCTGGGAGACCACGCACCCTTGCTCTGGTTCTACTTTCTTCTCTCACAATCTGGCCCTCTAACCTGTTGCCCTCTATATACTCTCCTCTCAATAAGTTGGACCCTTTCCCCCATGGATTGTTACTCCCCACCTAAACTCAGAGTTGGATGACCCTCCCCGTGTCCCTTTAATCTCACTCACATGACACTGCTGAACACTGCTGGAGGAAGTCGCCCAGGTGAGTTGATGGGGTCCATTAACAAATGACATTATCCAGTGTGACCTGGGCCCAATTCTTCTTTCATTTATTCTATTGGGCGTCCCGCAGCAGTGACTCCAAGTCTTTCCTTCTCTCCCCAGTCTTCCCACCTCACCTCCTCCCTCCTCCCTCCTAGCTGAGAATCTTTCCCTGAAACATTCCCTCAGACCTCCTCACTGAGCCTCTAACTCCCTTCACACCCCCCCTCCTTCCTTCCTTCCTTACTTTAGTGTCCCTTGAAGAGCTTGGCTGAACTCTCTAATGAGGATCAGGAGCTTACTCAGCCAGTCCTCTGTCACTAACCTGAAGAAATACACCGAAAAGGGGGCATCTATCATAACAATAATCTAAAGAAGAAAAGAAATGCGGGGAATCCTCCAAACTTCAATACCAATATCCCAGTCACAGTGGAGACTGTCCAGGTGTTGAGGGCGGTAGCCCTTTGGTATTCCTTGTTTGATCTACAACTTCCTTTGGGACTTGGACTTTGATAAAAGATCTGGTCAAACTAGTCTGGGCTTGTACCCAGCCCCTCACTGGATCTAGCTGGCTTGGATAAAGCCCGCCAAAAATCTGGCCTTCTAGGAATTAACCTGAGCTCCGCCCATTACTTCTTCAAGCAGATAAAAAGAGCAAAGCTAGAACCATCTTGGGTTCAGAGATTTGAAAGATGCCAGCCAAGATGCTTGCAGCAGAGATTCTCTGTCCCCGCCGCTTTTGGCATTTATCTTCCTCTATCTAATGCCTTTTGCTAAACAGACCTTAACTTTGCTTCCAAACCCTGCAATAAACATCTTTTACCCATCTAGGTTTTCGGGCCTGTAAATTCATTTACAGGGGACTCTCGCCGCCACTAGACCTGATTTAACTTTGTATCCTTGCGCCGAATCCTAAGGGGGTTGCAGGGGAGCTCCATGTGACTCCCTGTACCCTGAATCCTGCCACTAGACTTCACTTAATCCTATTGAATGAGATGAGGTGAGATCTTTCAAGACAGTTGTGAAAATCGAGTAAGGCTTCATCTACTTCAGAGTTCCAGTAGGCCTGAAGGACTCTGAAGTTCGAGCAAAGGGCATTGCCTTCCCCTCCTATGACATCTCCCTATTTCATCCAAATATGGGCAACTATGTACTTATTGGTCAAGTTCAATTTCATGGGTAGATCTCGCATTTAGAATGTAAGACTCTCAGCCAATGAGGATGAGGGTCAGTGGTGGGAGGGGGCGTTTTGCGTTAGGGATTAAAGGTGCTGTCCTGCCCACAGGAGGCGCTTCCTCTCTTCGATAGTCTACTCGAAGAGTGGGACGCCCTTCTCGCGAGAATGTACAATAAACTTTGTTTTTCTCTAGAGCTCTCTCCAGCTTTTTTTATTAAATGGTGTTCCCTCACCATTTCCATACCACACAGTTTGGGGGCTCGTCCGGGATCCTTTACTCGGTGAGTAAGTGAACTCCTGGGTGCTAGTGGGATGGCGCCCTGCCTTGATTTAGGCAGCCCGCTAGCATCCAGGGGCTTCTCCTTGCTCCCTGACGTAGAGTGGACCCGAAGTGGAGAAACTCAGAGAAAAGCAACGGAAACTCCGCGGTGAAAATCCCAACCGGTTGGTGGAGGACAGATCAGTCAAGAAATTTGCTGTGCAGCAACCCAGTGGAGGTAAGCGTCCTGTGAAGCCCCTTGAGTCTAGTTATAGGTTCTGGAGGGGGCTGTAGACGGTAGACAGGAAGAGAGCTAGGCCTTCCTGGGTGACTGAGTTAACCGGCTTAGCGTGTTTGGACGTTTAGGAGTCTGTTAAACTCCTTCCAAATTCAATGGGTGTGGCCTAGTCCCAGCCAGCCCTCGCGGAGAGAAATGAGAAAAATATCAGAAAATACCGGTAGATAGTCCCTTGGGAGATAAATTAAGTAATTGGAACAAACTGCCAAAATATGAGGAAAAATAAAAAGCAAGAAAAAGCGGATAAGGTATTGTTGTTTTGTTGCAGACTGGTGGTGCCAAAAGGATTAAATGGTACCTGAAGGGAAGGACCTGAGAGGATTTAATTCCATTAGCCCTTCCAGGGGCCTTCGGGCGGGGAGGAGAAATAAGTCTTTTGAAGCAGGGGTCGTTTCAGCTGACCAGAAATAGCTGTTAGTAGATCCCATTTGGGATCAGAAACCCTGTACTCGGGGAAGTTTGTGGGATTGAGCCAGTGAAGATGGTGGCTTCCTTCCTCTTCCTCCCACGTGTCCTGACTGCAGCAGGGCCACGTGGGCTGGGGGAAAGAAACCGCTATTTGGTGAAGTTCATTGTTTTAAATATGATAGCAAAGTAGTTTTATATTATTGGGAATTTAAAGCTGTGATTGGGATTTTAAGTTAAAACATAGGTTTTTAAAACAATGCTGGTAGCTTACTTAGGGGAGGTTGTGGTTGTATCTCCCTACTTAGATGGTATGTTTGCTAGAGGTATTGGGTAATTTGTAACTGAGCTATGCCTTAAGTGTTTGTCAGCTCTGTTGGGCATGTATTAAGTTTTATGAAATTTGGGTCAGTTACGTGCAAACATTGAAGTGTAAAGTTTAAAAATATATACATATATATTTACTTAAAGACAGGACAGGAAAGATTGATTTGTAAAAGTAATTAATAGTTTAAATGGAGCTATGATATATTGGGTCGGGAAGCATGGTGGTGTGGGGGAAGGGTGACCACGTGGAGAGGTCCCTCCTCCCATTAAGTATAGTGGGTTTTTTGTTTGTTTGTTTGTTTGTTTTTAATAACTGCACCTCCTTGCTGATTTAGATATTAATTATTTCTACTGTTTAAAGGAACAGCCTACATTTAGATAAAATCTTTTGGGACTGAAGCTAATATTTACTTGGAGTTTTGAATTCAGGTATAACTGTTTGCAGAGGTCGTTAAACTCCACCATCTGGAGGTGGGATGGTTAAAATTAGGACAGCTACCTGAAGTAAAACTGCCTTAAATCATGCCCCTGGTTTTTCCTCTTATGTTTGTAATCAGAGCCAAGTGGTCAGTGAGATATACATTGCTAGGACCGCTCCCACTTTGCCTTTCTTTTTGAGACGAAGCTGACAATCTCTGGAACCCCAATCCCAAGTTCCTGACTTTAGATCTATATTCAGATGCGTTTTTCATGTCTTGCATGATCATGGTGGGGAAAGAACTTTTGACACTCAATCCCCTATTAAATATGCAGAGAAGATGAAATGAAGGGGTATTCAAGTTAGAACAATGTTAAATCTAGAGGGCTGGGAGATGGCTCACAGATTCCATAGTGTTGAAACATGAGGCAATACTATTAGAAAAGAATGTTCCATAATCCAAGATCATAATTTTAATCCTGCTTCCTTTTTGTCCCCTGGAGAACAGAACTATTGCTGTATAAAACTGAATGACTATTGCTATTTTGGGAAATTTACTAGTCTGTTGTGTATAATCTGATAATTTCTGTAAACAGGGGGGGAAGGGAAACTGAGATTTCAACTGGTCAGAAAATTGGGAAAAACTGATGTCTTATTTCAGTTCAGGCCTAATTGGAAACTACTTACTCTTTGCTTACCTCATCATTTTGGTTCCCTGATGAAGGACCTCGAAAAATAGAGATAATTTGGGTACTGAATGGACTCTGGAAAAGGTAAAAGATTTTTTTTCTTTTTTTGCAGCGGACATCCAGGCTGCTTCTGGCCTGGATCATTGTTAGAGCTCTATGCTCGGCACAATTCTTTTAAGAATTGCTGCGATTGACGAAAGGTCTCCTTTTGTCTCGCTCTCTTGTCTCTACAGATAAAGGAGAGGCTGCAAAAAGTTGAAAAAGCTCTTTACCTGTCCACTAGCTAGACACACCTGATTTTAGCAGATGCGGGGTTTGGAGAAGGCTGCAGAGACAAAAGGCCTTTACAGGGGACTCTAGCTGAAAATTTGCTAAACTATGATTGGCTGGCTTATGTTTTAACTTTGAATTATTGTCCTGACTCAGTCCTGCCTCAGTTTCCCTGCCTCTTAGTTTTGCAAACCTCCCCCCCCCCCTGCCTCTTTATCAGAATACTTGATAAGACCTTATGTTTCAGAATAGCAGAATGTCTCTCCCATTACAAGTTAATGGGAATCTCTTATCAAAACTTCTTGAATTCTCTTGTGTGGAATTAGACATTCTGTATATGATTGTATTTGCATTGGATGTTTTCAAAAACAAATTGATTTGTATGAATAATGTTCACTTATGAAAGATCTACTTGGATATAAACTCATTGGGACAAATTCCTTATTGTTATCAACACAAGGTTATGATAAATATTTGTTTAGAATTTATGTATGGTTCTTCTAGGATGGTAAATGGGAAAAGAAATGGGTTTGTTAGAACTTCCATTGTTACCAAGGGCAGTCTACCTGCCCATTAGTTGGCTCAAACTTGTGAATTGTATGCTTTAAATCAAGCGTTAAAATTATTGCGTGACCAAGATGGGAATATATATACTGATTCTAAATATGCCTGGGGTGTGGTGCATGTATTTGGGAGGATTTGGGAGGAAAGAGGATATGTAAACAGTAAAGAACTGGTTCATCATACACTAGTCAGAGAGATACTAGAAAATATTCTGACTCCTAGGAATATAGCAGTAATACATATAAAGGGACATCAGATGGGAAATAGATTAACAGACCGGGAGGCCAAGGGAGCCGGAGATCAGGAAATCTCTCATAATGGCTTTGATACCTGTACTTCCCCCTAGTCTGCCCTCTCCTAGTTTTACTCAGGAGGAAAAAGAGAAAGCCTCAACTCTCGGAGCAGTTGAGAACTCGGAAGGACGATGGCTCTTACCTGACGGCAGAGAGGTACTGACCAAAGCAAGTATGAGGCAAGTCCTTCAGCAACGGCACCAGGGCAGTCATTGGGATGTCCAAAACCTGTGTGATGCTGTACTGACAAGGTATGTTTCCCCCGGCCTATATACTATGGCTTGACAACTGGTGGACGGTTGTCTTGTTTGTCGAAGGACTAACAGGGCTGCCCAACGCCAGCTTCCAAAAGGGGGACGACCTCCTGGAATCAGACCATTCCAAAGCATCCAGGTGGACTTTACTGAGCTGCCACCAGTGGGTCGCCTTAAGTTCTTGCTGGTCATAGTGGACCATCTGACCTCATGGGTGGAGGCATTCCCGTCAGGCCGAGCAACTGCCTCGACAGTAAGTAAGGTCTTATTAGAACAAATTATTCCTAGATATGGAATGGTGGAGAGGATAGACTCGGATCAGGGAACACATTTTTCTGCCCAGGTATTGCAGAATCTGATTAGGGCCTTAGAAATCACTTGGGATCTCCATACCCCTTGGCATCCTCCCTCTTCTGGGAAAGTAGAAAGGATGAACCAAGAAATAAAACGGCAGCTGACTAAGTTATCTTTAGAGACCCAACTACCTTGGACAAAATGCCTTCCTCTCGCTCTGGTTAGAATCAGGACCAAGCCACGTAGAGATATTGGGCTTTCACCTTATGAATTATTGTATGGTCATGCTTTCCAGGCTTATCCTAAGGGAAACTGGGACCCTATTTTAGAAACTAAGGATTTGTTTGTTAAGAGATATGTGAAATCATTGCTGGAACATTTGCAAAGACTTCAACAAAAAGGGCTAATAGCTCAGACTCCTCCTCTAGGTTTCCCTGTTCATAGAATTCAGGTTGGTGATTGGGTGCTGATCCGTTCCTGGAAGGACGAGAAGCTGAAGCTGACTCCGTGCTGGGACGGACCCTACCAAGTGATACTGACTTCAGATACTGCGATTCGCACACCAGGACAAAAGGACCTGTGGTGCCACCTTTATCAGAGTGGACAGTTGAAGACAGGGGAGACCTCCAATTACATAAGAGGAGGGGACCTCCACTGAATGGGAACACTGATTCTGAATCCAGTGCATTGTAACTGTATGACTTCTCTTTTCTTACTTTGGGTCTCTTTGCCTGTTTGTGATTTGATATATTTTCCTTTGGGAAGTTCACCTTAACTTCACAGTGTTATAATAGTTGAACATTATGAGGCTCTCCCTAAGCTTTGGGTTTATCTATTTCCTTATGATGAGAACCAATTTCTCCTGCTCATGCAGAATATAGGGAGAACATTTAACTTATCGAATTGTTGGATCTGTGGTGGATCCCAACAATTGAACCAATGGCCATGGGTACCTGTCCCCCTAAGCCCAGCCTGGATCCTTAGCAACAGATCCCAAATTCATAATGGGACCGGTTTCCAGAATTGAGAAGAGAAACATCAGTGGTCATTGACAGAAGATAGGAAAAGGAAATACTGCTTAAATCAGACAGGACAAGGTTTGAAGCTGGGAATTAGTGTATGTGAGTGGACCTATTCGAGAACAGACCTGAGGCCAAAGACAATTGACTGTACAAAAATGTCTAAATATTGGCGGGATATGGGGAGGAATCCTCAATTGAGGAAGGACTAGAAAGACTGTACCTTGGATGTTCTCCCAGAAATAGGAGAGCAGGGATATTGCTATCAACAAGTCACTACTGCTGAGTGTAATGAAGTAGAATGGGATGTTTTAAGATGTATAAAAGAGAATAAGAGGAAAGGGAACGTATACATTGGGTACAGTTACCAATAATGTCACCCCAGGGACACCCGGGCAACATGGGACTCTGTTTTCCACATTTTGGAGTACCTCTAATCTAACAGGCCAGTGGCCAGTTGCCAATTGTAGTTGGAGAAAAGAGCAAGGTTTATGGAAATGCCAGTATGACCCCTTTGTGGGGGAAGCCCCCTAGGGACGAGAGACCAACAATATTACCCTTTTACAAGGAATAGCTCAGACATATTTCCAAGGGAACAACCTGCTCTAAAGGGTCATTATTGGATCTATGGTTTAACTGCCTATACTCACCTGCCTCTCAATTGGACAGGGAATTATTATATTGGACTAATAAAGCCAAAATTTTTCTTTCTTCGCGAACAGACAAACCAATATTTAGGGATTCAGTTGTATGATGATTTGGGAAGGGGGAAACGGATAACTCCATCACTTGGACTGAAGATGCAAATGGTTGGGGTGAGGCCTGGCCTCCAGAAAGAATAGTCAAAGAGTATGGGCCAGCGACCTGGGCTCAAGATGGAAGTTGGGGATATAGAACTCCAATATACATGTTGAACAGGATAATTAGGCTTCAGGCAGTTGTAGAGATTATCACCAATCAGACAGCTGAGGCACTACATCTTTTGGCTGATGAAGCTACTCAAACCAGAGAGGCTGTTTTACAACATAGACTTGTGCTGGATTATTTGTTGGCTGAGGAAGGGAGAGTTTGTGCTAAACTAAATTTATCTACATGTTGTATAAAGATTGATAACAATGGTAATCTAGTGAAGGAAATCACTAAGAACATTAGGAAACTTGCTCATGTTCCTGTACAGACTTGGACCTCACTGTTCAATACTTCTTGATGGTCCTGGTTTGGGAAGCTGGTGGAAGCAGCTCCTTTGGCTTGGCTTATAGCTCTTAGTGGTGTTATATTATTCCCTATCTACCTCCCTTGTTTGATCAGATTAATAACCAGAATTGTCCAAAACTCATCATCTGGAATGATCAGGTTGGAAGAGAAAGCTGAAGGGTCTGTTAGATGGATGCTGTTAAAAGGGCAAGGGTGGAGCTGGTGGCCCAAGGCCAACAGGAATCAGAAGGAAGTGAGGAATTCATAGGGAATGTGAAATTATGTTACAAAAATTTGAAGAGATCTCAGTGTACAAAATAAGAGGAGGGACTGAATGAGATGAGGTGAGATCTTTCAAGACAGTTGTGAAAATCGAGTAAGGCTTCATCTACTTCAGAGTTCCAGTAGGCCTGAAGGACTCTGAAGTTCGAGCAAAGGGCATTGCCTTCCCCTCCTATGACATCTCCCTATTTCATCCAAATATGGGCAACTATGTACTTATTGGTCAAGTTCAATTTCATGGGTAGATCTCGCGATTAGAATGTAAGACTCTCAGCCAATGAGGATGAGGGTCAGTGGTGGGAGGGGGCGTTTTGCGTTAGGGATTAAAGGTGCTGTCCTGCCCACAGGAGGCGCTTCCTCTCTTCGATAGTCTACTCGAAGAGTGGGACGCCCTTCTCGCGGGAATGTACAATAAACTTTGCTTTTCTCTAGAGCTCTCTCCAGCTTTTTTTATTAAATGGTGTTCCCTCACCATTTCCGTACCACACACTATTGAGATATATACTTCATTATTAGGTATTTATCTCATGATTTGGTTCATGTTACCTCATCATCTTGAGGTTCCCTATTACCTCATCACAGGGAATCCTCTGGAACACCAGCTATTCAATGCTGATTTCTAAGGAGGCGCTGGGGTTTTCTAAGTCCATTCTAACAGGGGTTAGTGTCCCTTAAATGGTCATCATGACCTAGAGTAATGTCCAAGTGTGTTCTCTGAATCACTGGCAGTCCCTGAGACTCCGAGGTAGATTTGATGAGTTCCCATCTATTTTCTCACTAATAAGATGTCAATCCAGAGTTATAAATGGTCTCAGGTTAATTAGAAGTTTCTCATTTAGATCCAACTCACTTCCAGTTGATCAATGATGGACAGAAATAACTACACCCAGAGAAGGAACACTGGGAAGTGAATGTAAATTGTTAGCACTACTGTCTATCTACCCAGGTTACTTATATCTTCGGAAGCTAATAATTAATGTGCAACAAGAAAATGGTATTTACACACATATATTGTATCTAGGTTATATTGTAACACATGTAAAATGTATAGGATTACCTATGAATTTAAAAAAAAAAAAAAAGAAAGAAAAAAGAAAAATTAGCCTAATGTGCTTGCAGGTTTGAAGGTTAGGATATTGTCCCAAATACCAAACTTTCAGTGAGCAGTATCAGGTCTTTTGCATAGTAAGTATTTAATAAATCATTATTGGTTGATTTGAATGTAAAAAAAAAAAAAGAAGTTTCTCATTTTCTATATACACTTGCCAGAATGCATTCTTGTATAGGTTGAATAGAGCCTATGGCACATCCTACGAAAATAATGAATATATTACACTTCACTCACAATCCACTAGACACTGAGTATTGAGAATGTGCAGGCTTTTGATGAAACAAGGCACGGGTGAAGGAAAATAATTTACTAAATTATTAGTAAAATTAGAAGTAAAAGTTTATTATAAATCATGGAGAGATCTCAGTGGAGCAGAACTTTGAGATGGAATTAGAGTTCTGTCCCTTCTGCCCACCTGCCCATTCTTCCCACCCTCATATATAGGATTTGAGACAATGCAGAGCTATTGGGTTTGGACAGGCTTCAGTAAGGCTATAGAAAGTTTGATTAGTGATAGTTCAAATCATATAGAGCTTAAATGGAGGTACTTAACGTGAATTCAGTTCTATTGAAAATTAAGTAGGGGTACTTAGCAGCTCTATAGAAAACTTGGGTTGTGTCAGCTGAACTCTATAGAAAGGTAAATTAGTGGTACTTAACAGGTGGGGATGGGCTGGCTTCTGGGCCAGGACAACATGGAAAGTCAAAGTGACTCTTTTTAGGGTCTCCAGCCTCAGTTTCTCTCATCATGAGTACTTAGACACTGTAAGCATCAAGACTATTGATAGCTATCCATCTCTTAGGGTGATATATTTTAATCTTTTAAGGCAAAAATAAATCTTCAAGATTGGAGTATACTGAGATTCAAAGGAATCAAGATATAACTTTAGTATATCCTATTCTGGGTATGAGTCCATAAATTTCCTAGTCACCAATCATGTAAACTACTTCTAGTCTCTAAACCAGGTTGTAAGTCTCCCTACACTTCATTTTTGTGGTGTGTGTTTTGAAGAGAAGAGAGGGACTATATAAATAACAAAACTAATCCTCAAGAAAGATAAAGTCAAAAAAAGGAAAAGTATGTTTCAGTCTGTATTTAGAGACAATTGGTTCTTTCACTGGATGTGGATGGCATTTTTTATCCTCTATCCTTTGGAGTAATCTTGGATCATAGTATTGCTGAGAATAGCAACTGATCATCCTGTGGCTGATTATCCCACTATATATATATATATTACCATTTACATAATGCATTTTATTTTTCTTGAGTTCATAGACGACTTGCTAGGTTTTGTGAGAGCATCCTGGTTGTCCTTCCCCATATAACAATAATATTTCATCACAATCACACAATCATTTATTCAGCCATTCCCAGTGGGAATCTCCTCAATTTTCAATTCTTTGGAGAAAATAACCACTATCAATATTTTTGTACATACAATTCTTTTAATTAAAAAAAAAATCTCTTGACATTTATGCTTAGTAATGGTATTGTTAGATCAAAGAATATGCATGATTATAGTTCTTTGAACACAGATCATATTTTTGATCATTTGTCAGTTGGGAAATAACTTTTTTGTAAAAAAAAAAAAAAAAAAATTGACTCCATTCCTTATATATTTGAGAAATGAAGCCTTCATTAAGGAAACTTGCCTCAAAATTCTTTTTCCGATTACTATTGAATGAGATGAGGTGAGATCTTTCAAGACAGTTGTGAAAATTGAGTAAGGCTTCATCTACTTCAGAGTTCGAGTAGGCCTGAAGGACTTTGAAGTTCAAGTAAAGGACATTGCCTTCCCCTCCTATGACATCTCCCTATTTCATCCAAATATGGGCAACTATGTACTTATTGGTCAAGTTCAATTTCATGGGTAGATCTCGCGTTTAGAATGTAAGACTCTCAGCCAATGAGGATGAGGGTCAGTGGTGGGAGGGGGCGTTTTGCGTTAGGGATTAAAGGTGCTGTCCTGCCCACAGGAGGCGCTTCCTCTCTTCGATAGTCTACTCGAAGAGTGGGACGCCCTTCTCGCGAGAAGTACAATAAACTTTGCTTTTCTCTAGAGCTCTCTCCAGCTTTTTTATTAAATGGTGATCCCTCACCATTTCCGTACCACACAGTTTGGGGGCTAGTCCGGATCCTTTACTCGGTGAGTAAGTGAACTCCTGGGTGCTAGTGGGATGGCGCCCTGCCTTGATTTAGGCAGCCCGCCAGCATCCAGGGGCTTCTCCTTGCTCCCTGACGTAGAGTGGACCCGAAGTGGAGAAACTCAGAGAAAAGCAACGGAAACTCCGCGGTGAAAATCCCAACCGGTTGGTGGAGGACAGATCAGTCAAGTAATTTGTTGCGCAGCAACCCAGAGGTAAGCGTCCTGTGAAGCCCCTTGAGTCTAGTTATAGATTCTGGAGGGGGCTGTAGACGGTAGACAGGAAGAGAGCTAGGCCTTCCTGGGTGACTGGGTTAACTGGTGACAGTTAGCGTGTTTGGGCGTTTAGGAGTCTGTTAAACTCCTTCCAAATTCAATGGGTGTGGCCCGGTCCCAGCCAGCCCTCGCGGAGAGAAATGAGAAAAATGTCAGAAAATACCGGTAGATATTCCCTTGGGAGATAAATTAAGTAATTGGAACAAACTGCCAAAATATGAGGAAAAATAAAAAGCAAGAAAAAGCGGATAAGGTATTGTTGTTTTGTTGCAGACTGGTGGTGCCAAAAGGATTAAATGGTACCTGAAAGGAAGGACCTGAGAGGATTTAATTCCATTAGCCCTTCCAGGGGCCTGCGGGCGGGGAGGAGAACTAGGTCTTTTTGAAGCAGGGGTTTCAGCTGACCAGAAATAGCTGTTAGTAGATCCCATTTGGGATCAGAAACCCTGTACACGGGGAAGTATGTGGGATTGAGCCAGTGAAGATGGTGGCTTCCTTCCTCTTCCTCCCACGTGTCCTGACTGCAGCAGGGCCACGTGGGCCGGGGGAAAGAAACCGCTATTTAGTGAAGTTCATTGTTTTAAATCTGATAGCAAAGTAGTTTTATATTATTGGGAATTAAAGCTGTGATTGGGATTTTAAGTTAAAACATAGGTTTTTAAAACAATGCTGGTAGCTTACTTAGGGGAGGTTGTGGTTGTATCTCCCTACTTAGATGTTATGTTTGCTAGAGGTATTGGGTAATTTGTAACTGAGCTATGCCTTAAGTGTTTGTCAGCTCTGTTGGGCATGTATTAAGTTTTATGAAATTTGGGTCAGTTACGTGCAAACATTGAAGTGTAAAGTTTAAAAATATATACATATATATTTACTTAAAGACGGGACAGGAAAGATGGATTTGTAAAAGTAATTAATAGTTTAAATGGAGCTATGATATATTGGGTCGGGAAGCATGGTGGTGTGGGGGAAGGGTGACCACGTGGAGAGGTCCCTCCTCCCATTAAGTATAGTGGGGTTTTTTTTTTGTTTGTTTGTTTGTTAGTTTGTTTTTAATAACTGCACCTCCTTGCTGATTTAGATATTAATTATTTCTACTGTTTAAAGGAAAAGCCTACATTTATATGGTGTTGATAACTGAATGTTTTATTTTTATTTTTCAAGTCTATAACTGTTCTAAGGAGTTGGAACTGAAGTTTTCTGAAAACAAGTTATTCAATATTTATTTACATGCGTGATAGTCTCCTTGTTTAAAGATTATTTTAATCTGATCTGATAATTTGATAGGGTTATTTGCAAAAATTTTAATCCTGCTTCCTTTTTGACCCCTGGAGAACAGAACTATTGCTATATAAAACTGTATGACTATTGCTATTTTGGGAAATTTACTAGTCTGTTGTGTATAATATGATAATTTCTGTAAACAGGGGGGGGAAGGGAAACTGAGATTTCAACTGGTCAGAAAATTGGGAGAAACTGATGTCTTATTTCAGTTCAGGCCGAATTGGAAACTACTTACTCTTTGCTTACCTCATCATTTTGGTTCCCTGATGAAGGACCTCGAAAATAGACATAATTTGGGTACTGAATAGAACTCTGGAAAAGGTAAAAGATTTTTTTTCTTTTTTTGCACCGGACATCCAGGCTGCTTCTGGCCTGGATCGTTGTTAGAGCTCTATGCTCGGCACAATTCTTTTAAGAATTGCTGCGATTGACGAAAGGTCTCCTTTTGTCTCGCTCTCTTGTCTCTACAGATAAGGGAGAGGCTGCAAAAAGTTGAAAATGCTCTTTACCTGTCCACTAGCTAGACACACCTGATTTTAGCAGATGCTGGGTTTGGAGAAGGCTGCAGAGACAAAAGGCCTTTACAGGGGACTCTAGCTGAAAATTTGCTAGACTATGATTGGCTAGCTTATGTTTTAACTTTGAATTATTGTCCTGACTCAGTCCTGCCTCAGTTTCCTTGCCTCTTAGTTCTGCAAACCTCCCCCCCTGCTGCCTCTTTATCAGAATACTTGATAAGACCTTATGTTTCAGAATAGCAGAATGTCTCTCCCATTACAAGTTAATGGGAATCTCTTATCAAAACTTCTTGAATTCTCTTGTGTGTCATTAGACATTCTGTATGTGATTGTATTTGCATTGGATGTTTTTAAAAACAAACTGATTTGTATGAATAATGTTCACTTATGAAAGATCTACTTGGATATAAACTCATTGGGACAAATTCCTTATTGTTATCAACACAAGGTTATGATAAATATTTGTTTAGAATTTATGTATGGTTCTTCTAGGATGGTAAATGGGAAAAGAAATGGGTTTGTTAGAACTTCCACTGTTACCAAGGGCAGTCTACCTGCCCATTGGTCTGCTCAAACTTGTGAATTGCTGTGAATTGTATGCTTTAAATCAAGCGTTAAAATTATTGTGTGACCAAGATGGGAATATATATACTGATTCTAAATATGCCTGGGGTGTGGTGCATGTATTTGGGAGGATTTGGGAGGAAAGAGGATATGTAAACAGTAAAGGTAAAGAACTGGTTCATCATACACTAGTCAGAGATACTAGAAAATATTCTGACTCCTAGGAATATAGCAGTAATACATGTAAAGGGACATCAGATGGGAAATTCTTTTGAGGTAAGGGGAAATAGATTAGCCGACCGGGAGGCCAAGGGAGCCGGAGATCAGGAAATCTCTCATATAATGGCTTTGATACCTGTACTTCCCCCTAGTCTACCCTCTCCTAGTTTTACTCAGGAGGAAAAAGAGAAAGCCTCAACTCTCGGGAGCAGTTGAGAACTCGGAAGGATGATGGCTCTTACCTGATGGCAGAGAGGTACTGACCAAAGCAAGTATGAGGCAAGTCCTTCAGCAACTGCACCAGGGCAGTCATTGGGATGTCCAAAACCTGTGTGATGCTATACTGACAAGGTATGTTTCCCCCGGCCTATATACTATGGCTCGACAACTGGTGGATGGTGGTCTTGTTTGTCGAAGGACTAACAGGGCTGCCCAACGCCAGCTTCCAAAAGGGGGACGACCTCCTGGAATCAGACTATTCCAAAGCATCCAGGTGGACTTTACTGAGCTGCCACCAGTGAGTCGAGTTCTTGCTGGTCATAGTGGACCATCTGACCTCATGGGTGGAGGCATTCCCGTCAGGCCGAGCAACTGCCTCGACAGTAAGTAAGGTCTTATTAGAACAAATTATTCCTAGGTACGGAATGGTGGAGAGGATAGACTCGGGTCAGGGAACACATTTTTCTGCCCAAGTATTGCAGAATCTGATTAGGGCCTTAGAAATCACTTGGGATCTCCATACCCCTTGGCATCCTCCCTCTTCTGGGAACGTAGAAAGGATGAACCAAGAAATAAAACGGCAGCTGACTAAGTTTTCTTTAGAGACCCAACTACCTTGGACGAAATGCCTTCCTCTCACTCTGGTCAGAATCAGGACCAAGCCGCGTAGAGATATTGGGCTTTCACCTTATGAATTATTGTATGGTCATCCTTTCCAGGCTTATCCTAAGAGAGACTGGGACCCTATTTTAGAAACTAAGGATTTGTTTGTTAAGAGATATGTGAAATCATTGCTGGAACATTTGCAAGGACCAACAAAAAGGGCTAATAGCTCAGACTTCTAGGTTTCCCTGTTCATAGAATTCAGGTTGGTGATTGGGTGCTGATCCAAGAAGCTGACTCCGTGCTGGGACGGACCCTACCAAGTGATACTGACTTCAGATACTGCGATTCGCACCCAGGAACGAGGCTGGACACACCACACCAGGACAAAAGGACCTGTGGCGCCACCTTTATCAGAGTGGACAGTTGAAGACAGGGGAGACCTCCAATTACATAAGAGGAGGGGACCTCCACTGAATGGGAACACTGATTCTGAATCCAGTGCATTGTAACTGTATGACTTCTCTTTTCTTACTTTGGGTCTCTTTGCCTGTTTGTGATTTGATATATTTTCCTTTGGGAAGTTCACCTTAACTTCACGGTGTTATAATAGTTGAACATTATGAGGCTCTCCCTAAGCTTTGGTTTTATCTATTTCCTTATGACCTTCTAGAGATGAGAACCAATTTCTCCTGCTCATGCAGAATATAGGGAGGACATTTAACTTATCAAATTGTTGGATCTGTGGTGGATCCCAACAATTGAACCAATGGCCATGGGTACCTGTCCCCTTAAGCCCAGCCTGGATCCTTAGCAACAGATCCCAAATTCATAATGGGACCGGTTTCCAGATTTGAGAAGAGAAACATCAGTGGTCATTGACAGGAGATAGGAAAGGGAAATACTGCTTAAATCAGACAGGACAAGGTTTGAAGCTGGGAATTAGTGTATGTGAGTGGACCTATTCGAGAACAGACCTGAGGCCAAAGACAATTGACTGTACAAAAATGTCTAAATATTGGCGGGATACGGGGAGGAATCCTCAATTGAAGTGTGGGAAGGACTAGAAAGACTGTACCTTGGATGTTCTCCCAGAAATAGGAGAGCAGGGATATTGCTATCAACAAGTCACTACTGCTGAGTGTAGTGAAGTAGAATGGGATGTATTGAGATGTATAAAAGAGAATAAGAGGAAAGGGAACATATACATTGGGTACAGTTACCAATGGGGTTGGTATGTCACCCCAGGGACACCCGGGCAACATGGGACTCTGTTTTCCACATTTTGGAGTACCTCTAATCTAACAGGCCAGTGGCCAGTTGCCAATTGTAGTTGGAGAAAAGAGCAAGGTTTATGAAAATGCCAGTATGACCCCTTTGTGGGGGAAGCCCCCTAGGGACGAGAGACCAACAATATTACCCTTTTACAAGGAATAGATCAGACATTTCCAAGGGAACAACCTGCTCTAAAGGGTCATTATTGGATCTATGGTTTAACTGCCTATACTCATCTGCCTCTTAATTGGACAGGGAATTGTTATATTGGACTAATAAGGCCAAAAGTTTTCTTTCTTCCCGAACAGGCAAACCAATATTTAGGGATTCAGTTGTATGATAATTTGGGAAGGGAGAAACGGAGTTTAGATACCTCCATCACTTGGACTGGAGATGCAAATGGTTGGGGTGAGGCCTGGCCTCCAGAAAGAATAGTCAAAGAGTATGGGCCAGCGACCTGGGCTCAAGATGGAAGTTGGGGATATAGAACTCCAATATAGATGTTGAACAGGATAATTAGGCTTCAGGAAGTTGTAGAGATTATCACCAATCAGACAGCTGAGGCACTACATCTTTTGGCTGATGAAGCTACTCAAACCAGAGAGGCTATTTTACAACATAGACTTGTGCTGGATTATTTGTTGGCTGAGGAAGGGAGAGTTTGTGCTAAACTAAATTTATCCACATGTTGTATAAAGATTGATAACAATGGTAATCTAGTGAAGGAAATCACTAAGAACATTAGGAAACTTGCTCCTGTTCCTGTACAGACTTGGACCTCACTGTTCAATACTTCTTGATGGTCCTGGTTTGGGAAGCTGGTGGAAGCAGCTCCTTTGGTTTGGCCTTATAGCTCTTAGTGGTGTTATATTATTCCCTATCTACATCCCTTGTTTGATCAGATTAATAACCAGAATTGTCCAAAACTCATCATCTGGAATGATCAGGTTGGAAGAGAAAGCTGAAGGGTCTGTTAAATAGATGCTGTGAGGAATTCATAGGGAATGTGAAATTATGTTACAAAAATTTGAAGAGATCTCAGTGTACAAAATAAGAGGAGGGACTGAATGAGATGAGGTGAGATCTTTCAAGACAGTTGTGAAAATTGAGTAAGGCTTCATCTACTTCAGAGTTCGAGTAGGCCTGAAGGACTTTGAAGTTCAAGTAAAGGACATTGCCTTCCCCTCCTATGATATCTCCCTATTTCATCCAAATATGGGCAACTATGTACTTATTGGTCAAGTTCAATTTCATGGGTAGATCTCGCGTTTAGAATGTAAGACTCTCAGCCAATGAGGATGAGGGTCAGTGGTGGGAGGGGGCGTTTTGCGTTAGGGATTAAAGGTGCTGTCCTGCCCACAGGAGGCGCTTCCTCTCTTCGATAGTCTACTCGAAGAGTGGGACGCCCTTCTCGCGAGAAGTACAATAAACTTTGCTTTTCTCTAGAGCTCTCTCCAGCTTTTTTTATTAAATGGTGACCCTTCACCATTTCCGTACCACACACTATTGCTTACTGTTCCATTTGTTCCATTCTCTCTCTTCTTTCATGGTAACCCACTTCAAAAGTGTTTTGCTAGTGAATTTTCTGTTATGGGCCAGAACTCTTGTACTTGAAACAAGGATTCTTACAGATATGATTAAAATAGAGCATATAAACTGGGACAAACTCAGCCAGGGTGGGACTGAGAGACAGATTCATTCTGTAATTCACCTTTGTGGTGGCTGGAGGCTGAAGCACAAGCCCAGGGAACTCAGAGAGATTCATTCATCCTATCTCACACCACCTGGGTGGCAGGGGTCTCTTCCTTAGCTTTTCCATTGAAACCAAGACTTGGGGAGGCCTCTAAGAAAGCTAGTCTGGGCCCCAGGCAAGGAAACTAGATTGTGAAGAGATAATAAACTCACAATCTGAGAAGTGTATAGTGGTATCTCAGAGTTATCTTAGTTTACATTTCTCTGATCAATAATGAGCACCTTTTCACATGACTAGAAATGGTTTCAATTTCTTCACTTGAAAATTATATGTACATGTCCTTTCACCATTTAGCAATTGGAGAATGGCTTGAATTCAGTCAATTCTCTGTATATTTTAGAAAGGAGGCCTTTATCAGAACCCCTTGGATGTAAAAACATTTTCTCAGTTTATTGCTTCTCTTCTAACATTGCCTGCATTAGTTTTGTTTGTACCAAACCTTTTAAATTTAATCTAATCAACTATCAGCATATTTGACTATATAAATAACCAAACTAACAGAAATCTGGTTGTCTCAATAGGTGCAGAGAAAGCTTTTGACAAAATAGGGTAACATTCCTATTATAAAATATTAGAGAGCCTAGGAATCACTAAATTTTTCCTTAAAATGATCATCAATATCTGCCTAAAATTACATAACACAGATAAGCTAGAAGCATTCCCAGTAAGATTAGGAGTGAGACAATGTTGCCCATCATTACTACTACTATTGAATATTGGTGAAAAATTTCAGCTTTGGTAAGAAAAGAAAAAAAGAAACATGAATTAGAATAGGCAATGAGGAAACAAAGCTATCACTCTTTGCAGGTGATATGATGTTTACTGAGAGAATCCTAGAGAATCAACTAAAATGTACTTGAAACAATTAACTCCTTCAGGAAAGTGACATGAAAAATCTACACAAACCACCAGTATTTCTTTATTTTATCAAAGACTCCAGTAGACTGAGAAAAAAATATATATCTTTTTAACCTAAGTATAGATCAATAAAATATTTTGGAGTCTACCTGTGAAGCCAAAATTAAGAGCTATATGAACACAATTATGAAATACTTCACAAAAATGAAATGATGTTATCAATTGTGAAAATGTCAACTCCTTCAGGTAGATAAACTTAACAAGACAATAAATGATAATTCTATTCAATTTACTTCTTAGGGCCCTGCCAATCAAACTGCTAATAATTATTTTATAGAGGTAGAAAAAATAATAACAAAATTTATCTGGAAGAACAAAATGTCAAGAAAATCTAGAGAAACAATGAAAAGAAAATATAAAAGTTTTGGGTCTAGCTGTGCCAGATCTAAAATTATAATAAAGACTAGCAATCATGGAAATTTGTTGGCACCTGCTAAGAGGCAGAATGATTAGTGGAAAATACATAAGACACAGACTAAATGAGTGATGTAATCTAATGATTTCATTATCATTTAAACTTAAAATATAAATTCAAATATTAAAATAACCTGACAGACAAGCCTGATTTCCATTTAAAAGCTAACAGAATATATATTAAAATTTTTTTCATTAGAAGTCTTGTAAAGAAAATTAATTGCAACTAATTATAAAGAGAATCTCTCAATGTTTTGGTCCCATTTGTTTCACCATTTTTTGGTCAATACTAGGATAACCCACAAGGTGACATATAACTGTTAGCCACAAGGTGGAAGTGTGGCACCAGGTTTAGGGTCTAGTAGATTCTTCACCAACCATCCAAGCAGCTGGCAAGACCTTGCATTTACTCACTTGTCTATGAGATAACCAGATACCTGTATCATCACCCTTAATCCTCAGCCCCTCCCAATGCACTATTAGCCATTCCCTCCTTCTTCCCAGACTAGGAGCCATGACTGGGTGGGAGACAAAGAGAAGATTTCCATGAAGGGCTGAGGAGGGATAAGGGACATGGGAGACCTGGCAGGGTCAAGTTCCAGCTACAGAGTTTTAGGAAGCAGAAATCTGGGGGGCTCCATGATGGCCTGATCTCTCCTGCTCGGCCTCCTCACTCTCTGCCAAGGTGCCAGCCTGAGGGTTCCCAGACTAAGAGGGTACTCAGGACTCAGAGGTGTGGTCTCCTTTCCCTCTAGTGAGAAGGGTAGAGAGAGGGTCCTGGCCCCTGATCCACAACTCTGTCTTTGTCTCTCCAGGTGCTTGGACCCAGTCTGTGCTGACTCAGCCATCATCCAGGTTAGGGTCTCTGGGTCAGTCTGTCTCCATCCCCTGCACTCCAAGCAGTGGCAGCATTGGTAGCTACTGTGTCCCTTTACTGGGTGTGGCTGATTCTGTCCATCAGTGACCAACTGGATCTGAATTAGATCTTCTCTTTGTTGAAGATATCCACTTCCATCAGAATACATCCTCATACAGTGTCATTGTTGAAGTGTATAATGATCCCCTAGTTCTGCTCGTTTCACTCAGCATCAGTTGATGTAAGTCTCTCCAAGCCTCTCTGTATTCCTCCTGTTGATCATTTCTTACAAAAAATAATATTCCATAACATTCATATACCATAATTTACCCAACCATTCTCCAATTGATGGACATCCATTCATTTTCCAGTTTCTAGCCACTATGAAAAGGGCTGCCACAAATATTTTGGCACATACAGGTCCCTTTCCCTTCTTTAGTATTTCCTTGGGGTATAAGCCCAGTAGTAGTATGGCTGGGTCAAAGGGTAGGCACATTTTGATAACTTTTTGGACATGATTCCAGATTGCTCTCCAGAATGGTTGGATTCTTTCACAACTCCACCAACAATGCATCAGTGTCCCAGTTTTCCCACAGCCCCTCCAACATTCATCGTTATTTGTTCCTGTCATCTTAGCCAATCTGACAGGTGTGTAATGATATCTCAGAGTTCTCTTAATTTGCATTTCTCTGATCAATAGTGATTTGGAACACTTTTTCATATGAGTGGAAATAGTTTTAATTTCATCATCTGAAAATTGTCTGTTCATATCCTTTGACCATTTATCAATTGGAGAATGGCTTGATTTCTTCTAATTAAAGTCAATTCTTTGTATATTTTGGAGATGAGGCCTTTATCAGAACCTTTAACTGTAAAAATGTTTTCCCAATTTGTTACTTCCCTTCTAATCTTGTTTGCATTAGTTTTGTTTGTGGAGAAACTTTTTAATTTGGTGTAATCAAAATTTTCTATTTTGTGATCAATAATGGTCTCTAGTTCTCCCTTGGACACAAACTCCTTCCTCCTCCACAAGTCTGAGAGGTAAACCATCCCTTGTTCCTCCAATTTATTTATGATTTCGTTCTTTATGCCTAAATCTTGGACCCATTTTGATCTTATCTTAGTATGTAGTGTTAAATGTGGGTCCACGCCTAGTTTCTGCCATACTAATTTCCAGTTTTCCCAGCAGTTTTTGTCAAATAATGAATTCTTATTCCAAAATTTGGGATCTTTGGATTTGTCAAACACTAGATTGCTATTTTTATTTACTATCTTGCCCTGTGAACCTAACCTATGCCACTGATCAACTAGTCTATTTCTTACCCAATACCAAATGGTTTTGGTGACTGTTGCTTTATAATATAGTTCTAGGTCAGGTACAGCTAGACCACCTTCCATTTAATATTTTTTTCATTACTTCCCTTGAAGTTCTCGACCTTTTGTTGTTCCATATGAATTCTGTTGTAATTTTTTCTAGGTCATTAAAATAGTTTCTTGGAAGTCGGATTGGTATAGCACTAAATAAATAGATTAGTTTAGGGAGTATTGTCATCTTAATTTTATTTGCTCGTCCTATCCAAGAGCACTGAATGTCTTTCCAATTATTTAAATCTGACTTTATTTTTGTGGCAAGTGTTTCATAATTTTGCTCATATAATTCTTGACTCTCCTTTGGTAGATATATTCCAAAATATTTTATACTATCGACCGTTATTTTGAATGGAATTTCTCTTTGTATCTCTTGCTGTTGGATTATGTTGGTAATGTATAAAAATGCTGAGGATTTATGTGGATTTATTTTGTATCCTGCAACTTTGCTAAAATTCTGAATTATTTCTAATAGCTTTTTAGCAGAGTCTATGGGGTTGTCTAAGTATACCATCATGTCATCTGCAAAGAGTGATAATTTGATTTCCTCATTTCCTACTCTAATTCCTTGAATCTTTCTCGGCTTTTATTGCCGAGGCTAGAGTTTCTAGTACAATATTGAATAGTAATGGTAACAGTGGGCAACCTTGTTTCACTCCAACAATTTCTTTTTGATCTGCGAGTTCTGGAATTTGGAAACAATATTTCTTGAAATTATCATCTTGGCATTTCTTTCAGGAGATCATTGGTAGATTCTTTCAATTTCTATTTTATCTTGTGGTTTTAGCATATCAGAACAATTTTCCTTGATAATTTCTTGGAAAATGACACCAGGCTCTTTTTTGACCATGACTTTCAGGTAGACAAATAGTTTTTAAATTATCACTGGTGGAACTATTTTTTAATGAGATGTTTCCATTGAGGTATTTCATTCTGATTTCTATTTTTTTCATTCTTTTAAGCTCGTTTTATTGTTTCTTGACTTCCAGGAGGTCATTAGCTTCCGTTTGCTCAATTTCAATTTTTAAGAAATTATTTTCCTCAGTGAGCTTTTGCACCTCTTTTCCAATTTCGTAATTTTATTTTATTAGTTTTTGGTATTTGCTTTTGTAGCACTCTCAATTCTCTTCTCCATTTTTCCTCTTTCCCTCTTACTTGATTTTCAAATCCCCTTTGCATTCTTCCATGGCCTGAGACCAATTCTTATTTTTCTTGGAGGCTTTGGATGCAGGAGCTTTGATTTTGTTATCTTCTTTGGAGTATTTTTGATCTTCCTTGTCATCAAACTAATGTTCTATGGTCAGAATCTGTAATGCCAGAGAAACTGAGGCAAGATAGAGATTGGAGAGTTTTTAAAATATTTTATTAATTGGAGAGTTTAATTGACTAGACAGGACTCTAGTCTCAAAGTATCCAGTAATGAATGGGGGAATGATAAACACTTTTATAGCTCTTCAGACAAAGGAAAGGAAAAAGAGCGGGAAAATGAGAAGCCTTTTCAGGATTGGGGGGGAAGTTGTAAATTTTTACTAAAAGCCAGAGTCAGGATGTTTGAATAACAGAAGTAAAGATGTCAGGGAAGTATCTGAGATAGTCTTATCTTTTGGAATATTTTAGAGGGGCAGTGTCATCAATTCTTGGGGGCAGAAGGAGCTAGGAGCTAGGAAGTCTGATCTGCTCCTCTTCTCCCATTGACAATTTATAACCTTAGAGCAAATGGTCCTCAGTCTTAATGAACAGGGGGGTTTTACGACTTAGGGGACTGAGGCAGAACAGTTTAGGAAACTGAGATAGAACAATTCAGGGAAACTCAGTCAAGACAATGAGGGAAATTAGTGCAGGGAAACTGAGGTAGAACAGCTCAAGGAGACTGTGGTATAACAAATCTTTTTCTGTTGGTTACTTATTTTCCCAGTCTATTACTTGGATTTAACTCTTTGATAAAGTAGGGTTCTGTTTCCAGTTTTCAGGTGTGTTATGCAGCTGTTTTCAGAAATCCTTCTAGGGACACCCCCTTTTCTGGGCTAGAAGTGTGGGGAGGATTCCCGCTCCATTGTGCCTGTATGTTTTAGTTTGTTAAAGCAAGAGTCTTTCCTCAGTGCTGGTAAAGAGACGATCTTCTAGTCAGCTGTTTGACCCCCTTAACATCGCTGGGATGAGACCTTCTGAGGTACTACTGTTGCATCTACTTGCCAACAGGGAAATAATCCATTCCTTCAGGATGGGTATACTTATTATAACAATGAATGACAATTCTCCCTAAAGTAATTGACTTATTCAGTGACCTTGTAATCAAACTGCCAATAGTTATATTATAGAGGCAGAAAAAATAACAAAATTTGTCTGGAAAAACAAAAGGTGGAGAAAATCTAGGAAAGTAATGAAAAATGCAAAGGTTTGGGACCCAGCTGTGTCAGACCAAAAATTATGATAGAGAGCAGCAAGCAGCAATGAAGAAAACTTGTTGGCACCTGCTAAGAAATAGAACAGTGGATCAGTGGAATAAGTTAAGTACACAAGCCTCAGTACTAAATGAGTATTGTAATCTAAAGACTTGTTTATATCCTTTAACCTAAAGCTATACATTCAAATATTAAAATAACCTGACAAAGAAGCCTGATTCCTATTTAAAAGCAAAGATAATATATATTTTTTTAAATTTTGCAGTGCAAATGGTGTGGGGAAAAATAGCCACAGCTAATTACAAGGAGAATCTCTCCATGTCTTGGTACCATTCATGTCACCATTTTTGTCAGTATTAGGAAAAGCTTCAAAGTGACATCTCACTGTCAGCCACAAGGTGACAGCGTGGTACAAGGTTCAGGATGTGCAAGATCTTTCCCCAACTCTCCCAGCAGTTGACAAGACCCTGCAGTTACTCACTGGGCCATAACCCAACACCTGCTTCACTACTACTAATCCTCAGCCCCTCCCAGGCCTGAGTCAGAGCCTCAGCACCACTAGCCATGCCCTCCCCCTTCCTGACTAGGCCATGACTGGGTGGGAAACAAAGAGCACATTTGCATGAGGGGCTGAGGAGGGATAAGAGACAGGGGAGACTTGGCAGGGCCCAGTTGCAGCTGCGGGGTCTCGGGGAGCAGAGCTCTGGGGGCTCCACCATGGCCTGGTCTCCTCTCCTGCTCAGCCTCCTCACTCTCTGCCAAGGTGCTGGCCTGAGGGGCCTCAGAGGAAGGGGGCACTCAGGGCCCCGAGGGGTGGTCTCCTCTCCCCCCATTGAGAAGGGGAGAGAGCCGGTCCTGGCCCCTGACTCCCAGCTGTCTCTCTCTCTGTCTCTCCAGGTGCTTGGACCCAGTTGGTGCTGACTCAGCCGGCCTCCAAATCAGGGTCTCTGGGTGAGACGGTCTCCATCCCCTGCACTCGAAGCACTGGCAGCATTAGTGACTCCTATGTGCACTGGTACCAGCAGCACCAGGGCGGGCGCCCCAGGCTCATTATCTATGAGTGGAGTAGCCGTCCCTCAGGGATCCCAGAGAGATTCTCAGGCTCCAAAGATTCCTCAAGCAACTCAGCGTCTCTGACCATCTCTGGGCTGCAGCCTGAGGACGAGGCTGATTATTACTGTCAGTCCTATGATAGCAGCTACACCCACACAGTGGTTCAGATCAATGGGGAAGTGAGACAAGAACCCCGAGCTGCCCTGGTCTGCTCTTCAGTCACAACCTGGGCCTTAGTGCTGCTCTCTGGGGCAGGGCCATGGTCTGGGCCCGGGGGAGGGAGAAGCAGCAGGAGACCCCCGTCTGGCTTCCTGGACCAACGTGTAGAAGAGGCAGCTCCTCTGTGGAAATAGAGTCTGAAGTGGAGAAAGCGCTGGTTTCTGAATTAGAAGGTCTGGCTTCAAATCCAGCCCCTCTGATGGTTATCCCCTCTGGGGTGTCTTTTAACCGCCTTAGGTCTCAGTTTCCTCCTCTACAGAATGAAGGGAGGGACCTTTATGGCTTCTGAGATGGTTTCCATTAAATCTCCTTCAAGCAGCAGGAACCTTCCATTATCCCACTTCTCCCTTTGGCGTGTTCCCCCCAAATGCCTGCTTCTTCCCAATGGCCTCCACTTCCTTCTCCGCTCCTGGTCTCCCGGCTATGCCTGGGCACCCGCCCCTGCTCTGATTTTACTTCTTCTCTCAATCTGGAGGCTCTGTTTCCCTCTTTCCATGCTCTCCTCTCAGTAAGTACCACCTTTTCCCCTGTGGATGATTCCACTCCATCCAGCCTCAGTCATGGAGGACCTTCCCCATGTCTCTCTAGTCCCCCTCATGTGTCACTGCTGAACATGCTGGAGGAAGTCACCCAGCTGCGTGATGGCGGCCGCTCCGATGGCATCCAAGCTGACAGAGGCCCATCTCTTCTTTCATTCACTCTTTTTAGCATCCCGCAGTGGTTACTCATTCTTACCTCCTTCTTCTCCTCCATAGTGGACAACATCTCTTCCATGAGAAAATAGAAAGTGTTCACTCTGAACTCCTGAGAGCTCCTGTAACTCCCTTCCTGCCATGCCTCATTCCCTACTTCTGTGTGCCCTGAAGAGCCTGGCGCAACCATCTCCATGAGGATCAGCAGCTTACTCAGCCCACTGTCCCATTGGCAGCTAACCCCAACTTGAAGAAACACATTGAAAAAGTGACATTATTACAATAGTCTAAAACAAGGAAAGAACCAAGGCGAGGGGGTCTCCAAACTTGGGTATCCAACATCCCAATCACAGTGGAGACTCTCCACGGAATCCTCTGGAAGGCCAATGATCCAATGCTTATTCCTAAGGAGGCCCTGGGGCTTTTAAACCAACTCTGACAGAAGCTCAGGGTCCCTCAAGTGGCTCTCATAACCTAGAGCAATGTCCAAGCCATGGAACCCTGGGAGTCCCAGAGACCCTGCTATAGATTGGCTGACTTCCCAACTATATTACAATAATTAGAAGCCTTTGCTCATGTCAATGAGTAGGCAGAAATGAGCTCAAGCTACTCAGAAGTTACGGTTTTCCACATGCATTTGCCAGAAAGCATTCTTGTCCAGGCCGATCACAGGCTAGCAGGTAGCCCTGCACAAGCACACAAAATTCCCCGGCTCCCTCCAGTTTTTATGTCTTTGGAAATCACTCAGACTTCTTTTTTTTTTTTTTTTTTTACCAAGTATTCTTTCTCAGTTAACACCATATTTAACCAAGTCCTTTTTCTTCTCCAGATGATATTGCCTTTTTAGCCAACGTTCAGAGATCACCTATACAAAGAGTTCAACAGTTTGTCAGGAAATATTGCCTCCTGTATCTCTTTTGCAGCCTTGTGGATTACAATTAACTTTATAAGCAGCAGAGCTTGAGGAAGAGCATCAAAACGAGCCAGTTCATTCGTTCCCTTCTATTTGTTAGTTCAGAAGTCCTAAAACATCATAAAAGTAAGATCATGATCAAAGCAAAGTACATGTTTACCTGGTGCAGTGAGAGAGATTTGTTATGAAAGAGAGACATGGTTGTAGCAGTATCAGGCCTGAGGGCACTGAGTGACTTGATCTAGGTACAACAGCATAAAGTATCCTTAGTTCTGTTAGATTTCAGGAAAGTGTTATGGCTCACTTTTTTAAACCAGGCAATCAATCAAAAATGCTCTACCTTTCAACAGGTTATTATTTAAGTCAACCTGAAGATTAACCAGGTCAGAAATAGCCTGATTTAAAAAGGCAATAGCCTAATGAGGAAACTGAGTCAATGGGCTTCCTTATCTCAGCCTCTTCTGGCACAGACATCCTTGTCTAAGTTCTTGAAATACACACTCTTTGTGAAGCTCATGGAACTTCCTTGCATGGTGGACTACTTCCTTCCTGAGAACTCAGACAATTTTACCTGAATGTAAAATTCTGAAGAATATGGAGTTTCATTCCCAAGAAATTGTCCTTCAGATAGGAAGTTTCACTAATCAGGGTTATGTACAGTTATTACTTCTCTCAAATTGTTACAGAAACAGTTAAAACTAAACGTTCAACAAGACTTTCCAAAGTAAAATAACACTTTTGTTTAACGTTATTCATCTTTCCTCCCCTTTCCCTTTTTTCTTCATCTAGTTGTAAAAATAAATAGAATTGATTAAAATTCTGCATATGTAATATTCCACAAATATAGTGAATATATTACACTTCACTCAAAATCCAGTAAATACTGTGTACTTACTGTAAGCATCAAGACAGCTATCCATCTCTCAAGGTAATCTATTTTAATCTTTTAAGGCAAAAATAAATCTTCAACAGAGTGGATGCCCATCAATTGGTGATTGGCTGAATAAATTGTATTATATGAATACTATGGAATATTATTGTTCTATAAGAAATGACCAGCAGGATGATTTCAGAAAGGCCTGGAGAGACTTTCATCAACTGATGCTGAGTGAAATGAGCAGGACCAGGAGATCATTATATATTTCAACAACAATACTATATGATGATGCATTCTGACGGACTTGGCCCTCTTCAACAATGAGATGAACCACATCAGTTCCAATAGAGCAGTAAGGAACTGAACCAGCTACACCCAGCAAAGAACTCTGGGAGATGACTATGAACCATTACATAGAATTCCCAGTCCCTCTATTTTTGTCCACCTGCATTTCTGATTTCCTTCACAGGCTAATTTACACTGTTTCAAAGTCCAGTTCCTTTTTGTACAACAAAAGAACTGTTTGGACATATATACATATATTGTATTTGATTTATACATATTTATACATATTTATACATATTTAACATGTATTGGTCAATCAGCCATCTGGGGAGGGGGTGGGGAAAGGAAGGGGAAAATTGGAACAGAAAGTTTGCAATTGTCACTGCTGAAAAATTACCCATGCATATATCTTGTAAATAAAAAGCTATAATAAAAAAAGTGCCCCAAAGTTGTCTGCTTTCCTATCCCTGGCTTGATTATCCCAGCAGGCAGAGATACAATCTTGGGGTCAAAACAAGAATGCAAAAAAAAATGTTTCCTAAATTTCTGCAAAGTTGATTCCTCTCACAATCAACATATGGAGTCTATGCAGTTATAGACAAGACAACATCCAATAAACCTGAAAGGCAAACAGCTGTTGTGATGAGAGAACTCAGCAAGTATCACGCCCAAACAGCAGCCCTGAATGAAACAAGGCTAGCCAATGAATTCGAGCTTATAGGAGCTGGATCTGTGTACATGTTTTGGGGAGTGGCTGTAGAGCAGGGAAGCCCTGTAAAACTGAAGCCAGTTTTGCTATCTCAACTGCTCTATCAACAAGCTTGTATGCCTTCTAAAAGGAGTGAAGGACAGGCTCATGACAGTACGATTTCCACTTGCAGGAAAATGCCATGTCCCCATCCTCAGTGCTTATACTCCCACCATGATGAACCCTGAGAAGGTCCAAGAAAAAACGAATCATGACTCTTTGGAGGCGGTTCTCGTCAATGTGCCAACAAAGGTAGGGAGTCCTTGGGAGGAACGGAGTTGGAAATAGGCACAGCAATGGTCACTCACTAGGGAAGACTTTTGCATCTCCTGACCCATATTTTCTTTTCTTTCCTAAATACAAATTTGTGAATGCACTCTCTCAGCAGCACATGGTGACACTATGACCCAGTGAAATTTAATATTTATTATTTTTATCTTAATATTTTTATTTTTCTCAATTACATGTAAGACTAATTTTTACCTTAAAAAAAAGTTTGAGGTCCATATTCTCTCTCTTCCCAACATCTTCCCCCACCCAAATTGAGAAAGACTAGGTAAAGTTTTGCAAATCATTTCCATAAAAGACATGCTGCAAAAGAAAACATAGATCTATCCTCTCTCCCAAAATAATCCTCAAAAAAAGGAAAAGTATGTTTCAGTCTGTATTTAGAGACAACTGGTTCTTTCACTGGGTGTGGATGGCATTTTTTATCATACATCCTTTGGAGTAATCTTGGATCATAGTATTGCTGAGAATAGCAACTGATCATCCTGTGGCTGATTATCCCACTATATATATATATATATATTTTTACTATTTACATAGTGCATTTTATTTTTCTTGAGTTCAGAGACGACTTGCAAGGTTTTCTGAGAGCATCCTGGTTGTCCTTCCCCATAGAACAATAATATTTCATCACAATCACATAGCATAATTTATTCAGCCATTCCAGTCGGAATCCCCTCAATTTTCAATTCTTTGGAGAAAATAACCACTATATAATTCTTTTAATTAAAAAAAAAATCTCTTGAGATAAATGCTTAGTAATGGTATTGTTAGATCAAAGAATATGCATGATTATAGTTCTTTGAACACAGATCACATTTTTGATCATTTGTCAGTTGGGAAATAACTTTTTTGTAAAAATAAATAAATAAATAAAATTGACTCCATTCCTTATATATTTGAGAAATGAAGACTTCATTAATGAAACTTGCCTCAAAATTCTTCTTCAGATTACTATTGTTTACTGTTCCATTTGTTCCATTCTCTTCTTTCATGGTAACCCATCTCAAAAGTGTTTTGCTAGTGAATTTTCTGTTATGGGCCAGAACTCTTGTACTTGAAACAAGGATTCTTACAGATATGACTAAAATAGAGCATATAAACTGGGACAAACTCAGACTGGGTGGGACTGAGAGACAGATTCATTCTGCAATTCACCTTTGTGGTGGCTGGAGGCTGAAGCACAAGCCCAGGGAATTCAGAGAGATTCATTCATCCTATCTCACACCACCTGGGTGGCAGGGCTCTCTTCCTTAGCTTTTCCATTGAAACCAAGACTTGGGGAGGCCTCTAAGAAAGCTAGTCTGGGCCCCAGGCAAGGAAACTAGATTGTGGAGAGATAATTAGGGATTTGGACTTTTAACACCTGGCTATTCTCATACTGATTAATCTGCAGAAAGGAAAGCTGCTCCAAGACGTCCAACCAACCAGAACCAACAAGAGCATTATACTTCTCTATCCCCCAATGTGCCCACTCTTCTATTAGGCTCCCTCCACTTTTCATAGCCCCTCCTTTTCATCCTGCTTTCCTGCAGGGTAAGATAGAGTTGTATACCTCATATTGAGTATATATATATTAATTCCTCTTTCTTGATTATATCTTTCTTCTTTTTGTATTAAAGCTTTTTATTTTTCAAAAATTATGCATGAATAATTCTGTGACATTAACTTTTGTAAAACCAGTGTTCCAATTTTTTCACCCTTCTCCCACCCTCTTCCCTAGATAGCAAGTAGTCCACTATATGTTAATGTAATGCCAGAGAAATTGAGGCAAGATAGAGATTAGAGAGTTTTTATAATATTTTATTAATTGGAGAGTTTAATTGATTGGACAGGACTCTCATCTCAAAGTATCCAGTAATGAATGGGGGAATGATAAACACTTTTATAGCTCTTCAGACAAAGGAAAGGAAAAAGAGCGGGAAAATGAGAAGCCTTTTCAGGATTGGGGGTGAGGGGGAAGTTGTAAATTTTTACTAAAAGCCAGAGTCAGGATGTTTGAATAACAGAAGTAAAGATGTCAGTGAAGTATCTGAGATAATCTTACTTTTGGAATATTTTGGAGGGGCAGTGTCAAATTCTTGGGGGCAGAAGGAGCTAGGAGTCAGGAAGTCTGATCTGCTCCTCATCTCCCATTGATAATTTATAACCTTAGAGCAAATGGTCCTCAGTCTTAATGAACCAGCAGGGTTTTACAACTTAGGGGACTGAGGCAGAACAGTTAAGGAAACTGAGATAGAACAATTCAGGGAAACTCATTCAGGACAATGAGGGAAATTAGTGCAGGGAAACTGAGGTAGAACAGCTCGAGGAGACTGTGGCATAACATTAAACATGGTAGAAATATGTTAAATCCAATATATGCATACATATTTATAGAATTATCTTGCTATACAAGGAAAGTAAAAGCAAACGTGAAAAAATGAGAAAGAAGATAAAATGCAAGCAAACAACAACAAAAATTGTGAAAATGCTATATTGTGAACTATACTCAGTTCCTACAGTCCTCTCTTCCAGTGTAGATGGCTTTCTTCATCACAAGTTCATTGAGAAATGGTGGGAATCATCTCATTGTTAAGAGAGCCACATCCATCAGAATTGATTGTTGTACAGTCTTGTTGTTGCTGTGTATAATGATCTCCTGGTTCTGCCCTTTCTCTTAGCATCAGTTCACATAAGTCTCTCCAGGCCTCTCTGAAATCATCTTGCTGATCATTTCTTACAAAACCATAATATTCTATAACATTCATATCCCACAATTTAGTCAGCCATTCCCCAACTGACTGGTATCCCTTCAGTTTCCAGTTTCTTGCCACTACAAAAAGGATTGCCACAAAGATTTTTGCACATACGGGTCCCTTTCCCTTTTTTAAGATCTCTTTGGGATAAAAGCCCAGTAGTAAAACTTCTGGATCAAAGAGTATGCACAGTTTGATAATTTGGGGGCATAGTTCCAAATCGTTTTCCAGAATGCTTGGATCCATTCACAATTCCACCAACAATGTAGCATTGTCCCAATATTGCCACATCTCCTCTGATATTCATCATTATCTTTTCCTGTCATCTTAGCCAATCTGAGAAGTGTATAGTGGTACCTCAGAGTTATGTTAGTTTACATTTCTCTGATCAATAAGGAGCACCTTTTCACATAACTAGAAATGGTTTCAATTACTTCACTTGAAAATTTTCTGAACATGTCCTTTGACCATTTAGCAATTGAAGAATGGCTTGACTTCTTATAAATTTCAGTCAATTCTCTGTATATTTTAGAAAGGAGGCCTTTATCAGAACCCCTTGAATGTAAAAACATTTTCCCAGTTTATTGCTTCTCTTCTAACATTGCCTGCATTAGTTTTGTTTGTACCAAACCTTTTTAATTTAATCTAATCAACTATCAGCATATTTGACTATATAAATAACCAAACTAACAGAAATCTGGTTGTCTCAATAGGTGCAGAGAAAGCTTTTGACAAAATAGGGTAACATTCCTATTATAAAATATTAGAGAGCCTAGGAATCACTAAATTTTTCCCTAAAATGATAATCAATATCTGCCTAAAATGATGTAATACAGATAAGCTAGAAGCATTCCCAATAAGATTAGGAATGAGACAATGTTGCCCATCATCACTACTACTATTCAATATTGGTGAAAAATTTCATCTTAATAAGAAGAGAAAAAAAGAAACATGGAATTAGAACAGGCAATGAGGAAACAAAGCTATCACTCTTTGCAGGTGATATGATGTTATACTGAGAGAATCTTAGAGAATCAAGTAAAATGTACTTGAAACAATTAACTCCTTCAGGAAAGTGACATGAAAAATCAACACAAACCACCAATATTTCTTTATTTTATCAGATTCCAGTAGACTGAGAAAGAAATGTAAATCTTTTTAACTTAAGTATAGATCAATAAAATATTTGCACATTTTGATAACTTTTTTTTGGGCATAATTCCAGATTGCTCTCCAGAATGGTTGGATTCTTTCACAACTCCACCAACAATGCATCAGTGTCCCAGTTTTCCCACAGCCCCTCCAACATTCATCGTTATTTGTTCCTGTCATCTTAGCCAATCTGACAGGTGTGTAATGATACCTCAGAGTTGTCTTAATTTGCATTTCTCTGATCAATAGTGATTTGGAACACTCTTTCATATGAGTGGAAATAGTTTTAATTTCATCATCTGAAAATTGTCTGTTCATATCCTTTGACCATTTATCAATTGGAGAATGGCTTGATTTCTTATAAATTAATGTCAATTCTCTGTATATTTTGGAGATGAGGCCTTTATCAGAACCTTTAACTGTAAAAATTTTTTCCCAATTTGTTACTTTCCTTCTAATCTTGTTTGCATTAGTTTTGTTTGTGCAGAAACTTTTTAATTTGGTGTAATCAAAATGTTCTATTTTGTGATCAATAATGGTCTCTAGTTCTCCCTTGGACACAAACTCCTTCCTCCTCCACAAGTCTGAGAGGTAAACCCAGAGGGGATAACCATCAGAGGGGTGGATTTGAAGCCAGACCTTCTAATTCAGAAACCAGCGCTTTCTCCACTTCAGAGTCTCTGTTTCCACAGAGGAGCTGCCTCTTCTACACGTTGGTCCAGGAAGCCAGACGGGGGTCTCCTGCTGCTTCTCCCTCCCCCGGGCCCAGACCATGGCCCTGCCACAGAGAGCAGCACCAAGGCCCAGGTTGTGACTGAAGAGCAGACCAGTGGAGCTCAGGGGTTTTTGTCTCACTTCCCCATTGATCTGAACCACTGTGGGTTGTAGCTGCTATCATAGGACTGACAGTAATAATCAGCCTCGTCCTCAGGCTGCAGCCCAGAGATGGTCAGAGACGCTGAGTTGCTTGAGGAATCTTTGGAGCCTGAGAATCTCTCTGGGATCCCTGAGGGACGGCTACTCCAGTCATAGATAATGAGCCTGGGGCTCTTGCCCTGGTGCTGCTGGTACCACTGCACATAGGAGTCACTAATGCTGCCAGTGCTTCGAGTGCAGGGGATGGAGACCGTCTCACCCAGAGACCCTGAGCTGGATGCCGGCTGAGTCAGGACAGACTGGGTCCAAGCACCTGGAGAGACAGAGAGAGAGACAGCTGGGAGTCAGGGGCCAGGACCGGCTCTCTCCCCTTCTCAATGGGGGGAGAGGAGACCACCCCTCGGGGCCCTGAGTGCCCCCTTCCTCTGAGGCCCCTCAGGCCGGCACCTTGGCAGAGAGTGAGGAGGCTGAGCAGGAGAGGAGACCAGGTCATGGTGGAGCCCCCAGAGCTCTGCTCCCCGAGACCCTGCAGCTGCAACTGGACCCTGCAAGTCTCCCCTGTCTCTTATCCCTCCTCAGCCCTTCATGCAAATCTGCTCTTTGTCTCCCACCCAGTCATGGCTCCTAGTCAGGGAAGGAGGAGGGGATGGCTAGTAGTGCCGAGGCTCTGACTCAGGCCTGGGAGGGGCTGAGGAGTAGGGGTGTGAAGCAGGTGTTGGGGTATGGCCCAGTAACTGCAGGGTCTTGCCAGCTGCTGGGAGAGTTGGTGAAAAATCTACAAGGTCCTGAACCTAGTGCCAAACTGCCACCTCGTGGCTGACGGTGATATATAACTTTGAGGCTTTTCCTAGTTCTGACAATAATTGTGTGACATGAATGGTCCCAAAATGTTCAGAAATTCTCTTTGTAATTATCTGTGTTTTTTTTTTCCTACAAGATTTCCATTGTAAAAAATTGTAAAAATCTCATGTTAGCTTTTAAATGGAACCTAGCTTATTTGGGAGGTTATTTTAATACTTGAATTTATATATTAAGTTTAAATGACATAAACACTTCATTAGATTACAATACTCATTTAGTACTCCGTCTTGTGTACTTTACTATTCCACTGATTCACCCTTCGATTTCTTAGGAAGTGCCGACAAGCTTTCATAACCGCTGCTCTCTATAGAGTTTTAGATCTGGTAGAGCTGGGTCCAAAATCTTGGCCTTTTTTCCCCATTACTCTCCAAGATCTTCTTGACCTTGTGTTCTTCCAGATAAATTTCTAAAAAAAAATTTCTACCTCTACAAAATAATTATTGGCAGTATGATAGCCAGGTCATTGAATAAGTAAATTACTTCAGGTGGAATTTTCTTATTTTTACATGAAGTTCATCTACCCTGCAAGAATGCACATTTATGCAGTTATTTAGATCATGTCTAATTTTTTAAACTATGTCTTGTAATTGTGTTCATATATTTCTTAAGTTTGTCTTCACAGGGAGTCTCTGAAATATTTTACATGATCTATATGTAGGTTAAAAAGATTTAGTTTTCTTTCTCAGACTGCTAGCGTCTTTGCGAAAATAAAGAAATACTGATGACTTATGTAGGTTCTTCTTTTGTTATGCAATTTTCCTAAAATTCTTAATTGCTTCAAAGACATTTGATTTGATTCTCTGGAATTCTCTCAATATAACATCATATCACCTGCAAGGAATGATAGCTTTGTTTCCTCATTGCCTGTTCTAGTTCCTCATATTTCTCTTTGTTCTCTTCTTACTAAAGATAAGATTTTTAGAACAATATTGAATAATGGTAGTGATGATGGGCAATATTGTCTCACGTCTAATCTTAGTGGGAATGCTTCCAGCTTATATTCATTACATGGTTTTAGTAAGATATAGTAGATTTAAAGGAAAAATCAATTGACTCCTCGGCTCTCTAGGGTTTATAATAGGAATGGATGCTGCATTTTTTCAAAAGCTTTCTCTACATCTATTAAGATACTCAGTTGTCTGTTAGTTTGGTTATTTATATAGTCCCTCTCTTCTCTTCAAAACACACACCACAAAAATGACGTGTGGGGAGACTTACAACCTGGTTTAGAGACTAGAAGTGGTTTACATGATTGGTGACTAGGAAATTGATGGAATCCTTCCCAGAATAGGATACACTGAAGTTATTTCTTGATTCCTTTAAATCTCAGCATACTCCAGTCTTGAAGATTTATTTTTTGTTAGGTTCTTACTAGGTAGTAAGTTGGTACTTGGCAATTCTCTAGTTCAGAATTCACACCTTTAGTTCACATCTTTAAAAGGAGTTTAACACCTTTAGTCTTCTGAAAGGAGTTTACACCTTTGGAATACCCACAAGCCCATTCTCTGGGAAGATAAAAGGGGAAGGCAATCTCCAAGGAAGCAGTCTGGTTTGAGTCAAAGAGAATATGTCCTGTGGATTTACAAGTCCAGCAATCCCACACTTTTGGAGGGGGAGGCTCCAGAAGCCTCACAAGAAACCTGCTCACAGAGGAAAAGATTTTACAGAAAACAAAGTTCCTCCCAGAGAAGGATTATAATTGATAGACAATCAGAACATTACAATTTGGCGCCCAATGTGGGGCAAGGACTTATTCTGAGCCATTCAGAAGAGCTAGCCCGGATCTTCACAATTTTGGCCTTAAAAGATTAAAACATATCACCTAAGAGATGGATAGCTATCAATAGTCTTGATGCTTACAGTGTGTAAGTACTCAGTATTTAGGGGATTTTGAATGAAGTGTAATTCATTATTTTTCTGGAATGTGCAATAGGCTCTATTCAAACTATACAAGAATGCATTCTGGCAAGTGTATATAGAAAAGGAGAAACTTCTAATTAACCTGAGACCATTTATAACTCTGGATTGACCTTTGAGAACTCATCAAATCTACCTTGGAGTCTCAGGGACCGCCAGTGATTCAGAGAACACACTTGGACAATACTCTAGGTCACGATGACCATTTAAGGGACACTAACTCCTGTTAGAATGGACTTAGAAAACCCCAGCATGTCCTTAGAAATAAGCAGTGAACAGCTGGTCTTCCAGAGGATTCTCTGGAGAGTCTGCACTGTGACTGGGATATTGGTATTGAAGTTTGGAGGATTCCCGAGCATTTCTTTTCTTCTTTAGATTATCTTTATGATAGATGCCCCTTTTTCAGTGTATTTCTTCAGGTTGTTAGTGACCGAGGACTGGCTGAGTAAGCTCCTGATCCTCATTAGAGAGTTCAGCCAAGCTCTTCAAGGGACACTAAGGAAGGAAGGAGGGGGGATGTGAAGGGAGTTAGAGGCTCAGTGAGGAGGTCTGAGGGAATGTTTCAGGGAAAGATTCTCAGCTATGAGGGAGGAGGGAGGAGGTGAGGTGGGAAGACTGGGGAGAGAAGGAAACACTTAGAGTCACTGCTGTGGGATGCCCAATAGAATTAATGAAAGAAGAATTGGGCAGGTCACACTGGATAATGTCATTTGTTAATGGACCCCATCAACTCACCTGGGTGACTTCCTCCAGCAGTGTTCAGCAGTGTCATGTGAGTGAGATTAAAGGGACACGGGGAGGGTCATCCAACTCTGAGTTTAGGTGGGGAGTAACAATCCATGGGGGAAAGGGTCCAAGTTATTGAGAGGAGAGCATGTAGAGAAGGGAAACAGGTTAGAGGGCCAGATTGTGAGAGAAGAAAGTAGAGCCAGAGCAAGGGTGGGTGGTCTCCAGGGGTGGCCTGGGAGGCAGGAGGGGAGAAGGGAGTGGAGGTCATTGGAAGAAGAAGAAGAGTGCTTTGAAGAGGAATGAGCCAAAGGGAGAAGTGGGATTATGGGAGTTTCTTGCTGCTTGAAGGAGATTGAATGGAAACCATCTCAGGAGCCATGGAGGTGATTCCTCTCATTTTATAGAAGAGGAAATTGAGGCCTCAGGAGCTTAAAAGACATCCCATCTTTGATAACCATCAGAGCAGCAGGATTGAAGCCAAATCCTCTGATTCAGAAATCATGGCTTTCCCCTGTATGTATTTCTATGGAGGAGCTGCCTCTTGGGTCTCCTGCTGCTTCTCCCTCCCCCGGGCCCAGACCATGGCCCTGCCACAGAGAGCAGCACTGAGGCCCAGGTTATGACTGAAGAGCAGACCAGTGCAGCTCGGGGGTTCTTGTCTCACTTCCCCATTGATCTGAACCACTGTGTGGGTCGTAGCTGCTATCATAGGATTGACAGTAATAATCAGCCTCGTCCTCAGGCTGCAGCCCAGAGATGGTCAGAGACGCTGAGTTGCTTGAGGAATCTATGGAGCCTGAGAATCTCTCTGGGATCCCAGAGGGACGTTCACTATTATAATAGATAATGAGCCTGGGGCTCTTGCCCTGGTGCTGCTGGTACCAGTGCACATAGTAGTCACTAATGTCGCCAGTGCTTCGAGTGCAGGGGATGGAGATCGTCTCACCCAGAGACCCTGAGCTGGATGCCGGCTGAGTCAGGACAGACTGGGTCCAAGCACCTGGAGAGACAGAGAGAGAGACAGCTGGGAGTCAGGGGCCAGGACCGGCTCTCTCCCCTTCTCAATGGGGGGAGAGGAGACCACCCCTCGGGGCCCTGAGTGCCCCCTTTCTCTGAGGCCCCTCAGGCCGGCACCTTGGCAGAGAGTGAGGAGGCTGAGCAGGAGAGGAGACCAGGCCATGGTGGAGCCCCCAGAGCTCTGCTCCCCGAGACCCCGCAGCTGCAACTGGACCCTGCCAAGTCTCCCCTGTCTCTTATCCCTCCTCAGCCCCTCATGCAAATGTGCTCTTTGTCTCCCACCCAGTCATGGCTCCTAGTCAGGAAGGAGGAGGGGATGGCTAGTGGTGCCCAGGCTCTGACTCAGGCCTGGGAGGGGCTGAGGAGCAGGGGTGGGAAGCAGGTGTTGGGTTATGGCCCAGTGAGTAACTGCAGGGCCTTGGGGAAAGATGTTGCACATCCTGAACTTTGTACCACACTGCCACCTTGTGGCTGACAGTGATGTGTCACCTTGAAGCTTTTCCTAATACTGACAAACATGGTGACATGAATGGTACCAAGACATGGAGAGATTCTCCTTGTAATTAGCTGTGCTTATTTTTTCCTACACCATTTCCACTGCAAAAATGTTTTTAAAATATTGTCTTGGCTTTTAAATAGGAATCAGGGTTCTTTGTCAGGTTTTTTTAATATTTGAATGTATAGTTTTAGGTTAATGGATATAAACAAGTCTTTAGATTACAATACTCACTTAGAACTGAGGCTTGTGTACTTAACCTGTTCCCCTGATCCACTGTTCTATTTCTTAGCAGGTGCCAACAAGTTTGCTTGATTATAATTTTAGATCTGGCCCAGCTGGGTCCAAAACCTTTGCTTTTTTTTTTTTTTTTATTTCCATAAATTTTCTCACCCTTTGGTTCTTCCAGACACATTTTGTTATTTTTTCTGCCTCTATAACTATTGGCAGTTTGATTACAAGGTGACTGAATAAGTCAATTACTTTAGGGAGATTTGTCATTCATTGTTATAAGTCTACCCATCCTGAAGGAATGGATTATTTCACTGTTGGAAAGATCTCTTTACATTTTTGTGAATAGTGTTTGTAATTGTGCTCATATATTTCTTAATTTTGTCTTCACAGACAGGCTCCAATATATTTCATGTGAGCTATGCTTATGTCAAACAGATTTATCTTTCTCAGTGCCCTGGAGTCTTTGATAAAGTAAAGAAATGACAATTTATTTGGGTTTTTCTTATATTATTCAACTTTCCCGAAGTTGATAATTGTTTCAAATGCAACTTAGATGATTCTCGAGGATTCTCTCAGTATAACATCATATCATCTGCAAGGAGTGGTAGCTTTGTTCCCTCATTGCCTATTCTAATTCCTTAGATTTCTTTTTCTTCTCTTCTTACATAAGCTAAAATGCCTAGAACAATACTGAATAATAGCAGTGATGATGGGCAACTTAGTCTCCCTCCTAATCTTATTGGGAATGCTTCTAGCTTATTGGTAGGGGTCTTGTTGAAGGCTTAGGCTGAGAAAATGAAAATACAAGCTGGGTTAGTGCAGGGTCAACTTAACAGGTTGATGGATAGCAGCACTGAATAAGAATGGGTACAGCAGGACTGCTGTAGGTACTTACAGATCCAATGTGCACACACTCAGGGCCTGTTTTCCATCAAACTGAGGCTATGATCATTGACTCTTGCTGAGGACCTCAGAGTGTTTACTCTTACATAAGATGAATGTGCAGGAGTGAGCACAAAGATCTGAGGAGACCCTCCCCACCTTTAACTTGGCTATATTTCTTTAAGCTTCTATGTGGCACTGAGAGCTTTAGGGTATAAAAGGAGGCAGGCAGAGAGGCAGAGGGGGAGTTCCCATCCATTTAATAGAATGGCAATACAGTGCTCTTCTCTTTCCCACTCCTCTGTGGAAATAGAGTCTGAAGTGGAGAAAGCGCTGGTTTCTGAATTAGATGGTCTGGCTTCAAATCCAGCCCCTCTGATGGTTATCCCCTCTGGGGTGTCTTTTAACCTCCTTAGGTCTCAGTTTCCTCCTCTATAGAATGAAGGGAGGGACCTTTATGGCTTCTGAGATGGTTTCCATTAAATCTCCTTCAAGCAGCAGGAACCTTCCATTATCCCACTTCTCCCTTTGGCGTGTTCCCCCCAAATGCCTGCTTCTTCCCAATGGCCTCCACTTCCTTCTCCGCTCCTGGTCTCCCGGCTATGCCTGGGCTCCCGCCTCTGCTCTGATTTTACTTCTTCTCTCAATCTGGAGGCTCTGTTTCCCTCTTTCCATGCTCTCCTCTCAGTAAGTACCACCTTTTCCCCTGTGGATGATTCCACTCCATCTAGCCTCAGTCATGGAGGACCTTCCCCATGTCTCTCTAGTCCCCCTCATGTGTCACTGCTGAACATGCTGGAGGAAGTCACCCAGCTGCGTGATGGCGGCCGCTCCGATGGCATCCAAGCTGACAGAGGCCCATCTCTTCTTTCATTCACTCTTTTTAGCATCCCGCAGTGGTTACTCATTCTTACCTCCTTCTTCTCCTCCATAGTGGACAACATCTCTTCCATGAGAAAATAGAAAGTGTTCACTCTGAATCCTGAGAGCTCCTGTAACTCCCTTCCTGCCATGCCTCATTCCCTACTTCTGTGTGCCCTGAAGAGCCTGGCGCAACCATCTCCATGAGGATCAGCAGCTTACTCAGCCCGCTGTCCCATTGGCAGCTAACCCCAACTTGAAGAAACACATTGAAAAAGTGACATTATAACAATAGTCTAAAACAAGGAAAGAAGCAAGGCGAGGGGGTCTCCAAACTTGGGTATCCAACATCCCAATCACAGTGGAGACTCTCCAGGGAATCCTCTGGAAGGCCAATGATCCAATGCTTATTCCTAAGGAGGCCCTGGGGCTTTTAAACCAACTCTGACAGAAGCTCAGGGTCCCTCAAGTGGCTCTCATAACCTAGAGCAATGTCCAAGCCATGGAACCCTGGGAGTCCCAGAGACCCTGCTATAGATTGGCTGACTTCCCAACTATTTTTATATTCTAAGATGCCTTTGCTTATGTCAACGAGTAGGCAGAAATGAGCTCAAGCTACTCAGAAGTTACTGTTTTCCACATGCATTTGCTAGAAAGCATTCTTGTCCAGGCTGATCACAGGCAAGCAGGTAACAAGCATTTCAAAATGCCCCGGCTCCCTCCAGTTTTTATGTCTTTGGAAACCACTCAGAATTCTTTCTTTACCAAATATTCTTTCTCAGTTAACACCATATTTAACCTTTTTCTTCTCCAGAAGATATTGCCTTTTTAGCCAACATTCAGAGCTCACCTATAGAAACAGTCCAACAGTTTGTCAGAAAATATTGCCTCCTGTATCTCTTTTGCAGCTTCATGGATTACAATTAACTTTATAAGCAGCAGAGCTAGAGGAAGAACATCAAAACGAGCCAGTTAATACTATTTGTTAGTTCAGAAGTGCTAAAACAGCATAAAAGTAAGATCATGATCAAAGCAAAGTACATGTTTACCTGGTGCAGTGAGAGAGATTTGTTATGAGACACATGGTTGTAGCAGTATCAGGCCTGAGGGCACTGAATGGGTTGATGTAGATACAACAGCATAAAGTATCCTTAGTTCTGTTAGATTTCAGGAAAGTGTTATGGCTCAGTTTTTTCAATCAGTCAATCAATCAAAAATGCTCTGCCTTTAAACAGGTCATCATTTAAGCCAGCCTGAGGATTAACCAGGTCAGAAATATCCTGATTTAAAAAGGCAATAGCCTAATGAGGAAACTGAGTCAATGGGCTTCCTTATCTCAGCCTCTTCTGGCACAGACATCCCTGTGGAAGTTCTTGGAATACACTCCCTTTGTGAAGCTCATGGAACTTCCTTCCTGAGAACTCAGACAACTATACCTGAATGTAAAATTCTGAAGAATATCGAGTTTCATTCCCAAGAGATTGTCCTTCACATGGAAAGTTTCGCTGATCAGGGTTATGTACAGTTATTACTTCTCTCAAATTGTTACAGAAACAGTTAAAACTAAACGTTCAACAAGACTTTCCAAAGTAAAATAATACTTTTGTTCAACATCTTTTAATCTGTCCTCCCCTTTCCCTTCTTTCTTCATCCAGTTGTAAAAATAAATAGAATTGATTAAAATTCTGCATATGAAATGTTCCACAAATATAGTGAATATATTACACTTCACTCAAAATCCAGCAAATACTGTGTACTTACTTAAGCATCAAGACTATTGATAGCTATCCATCTCTTAGGGTGATATATTTTAATCTTTTAAGGCAAAAATAAATCTTCAAGATTACTGAGTATACTGAGATTAAAAGAATCAAGATGTAACTTCAGTATGTCCTGTTCCAGGTATGATTCCATCCATTTCCTAGTCACAATCATGTAAACCACTTCTAGTCTCTAAATCGGGTCATAAGTCTCCCTGCACTTCATTTTTGGGGCGTGTGTTTTGGAGAGAAGAGAGGGTCCTAGTTTCTCTGAAAATCGCTTCTTTCCTTTGGAGCTCCGTATTATGGAGCCACTTCTTTCACAAGGCCGGCCGCCTTTTACGGGAGTCTATTCGGGGAACACTATACCTCTGGAGCGAGGGCTGCATTGCATGTTGGGTGTCCATTTAACTCTCCCCTGGGGCTTCAGGGAGTTGTAGCGGGCACAGCAGCCACAGCCCAGTAAACAGTTTGGCCCATGGGCTAAGCCCAGTTGGAGGCAAGTTGTTGAATGAATCACTGCCTTAGGGGGCGTCTACCCCCAGCATTCCCCTGGTGCAAAGGAGAGATGAGATCACCTTGTTCCTATGATCACCAAGATAACTGAAGCAGGAACTGTGGAGGGCTTAGAGCTTGCTTAGACACTGAAAGTGCTAAGATCACCCACTGCATCTTGAACCATCCCCAGTTTTCTTGATTCTTCCTGTCCCCGGATTGTGAGGACTCTGGAAGGAGTGAGGCGGGGGACTTTGGCCAACTCTGTGTTCATTCAATCCTATTAAATGCAAGTTAAAAGACAGCTGCAGTGCCATCTGATCATCTCTACCAATATCAAAGTCCTGTGGCAACAGGCAAGGGATGCAGCAGTAACTGTGGAAACACTGGCCCTCTGGGGACAACAGGGACACAAGAGGCCCAGGGGACAGGGTCCTCTTCTCCCTGGAAATAGCAGAGGGATGCAGAAGCCCCCTGAGTGTCTGAGGTCCACATTGCTTACCTTCTGGGGGGAGAAAGGGGCTAGAAAAATGCCCTAAAATTGTCTGCTTTCCTGTCCCTGGCTTGATTACCCCAGCAGGCGGGGATCCAATCTTGGGGTCAAAACAAAAAAGCAAAAAAAAATTCATAAATTTCTGCCAAGTGGATTCCTCTCACAATCAACATATGGAGTCCATGCAGTTACAGACAAGGCAACATCCAAGGATTTGGGATGGTTTGGAAAGCAAGGAGCTCGGATTGTAACTAAGAATCCAACAAAAGTGAGCACAAGCATTGAGGGGATAACATGGATACTTAAGGGGACTTTCGAACTCTCCTCATGGACAAGTCAGAACCAGAGAATTAGGACTTCAAATACAAGACTCAAGGGAAGGTAAACAGGAAAGAAAGTAATATGTTATTCAGTCAGATGAATTGTTTATATGCAGATAGGAGAGGCTGATACATGTAGCACTTAAGAACTGTATCTCTTTTAGCACAATTGGAAAAAGTTTACAGAGAGGGTGTGGATGCAGGATGACTCTGATGTGATGGCAAAATAATTAAGGGATGAATTTTATTATTCGTATTAGGAGAAGAGTGTATGTGTGAAGGTCTGTGTGAGGGTAAGTGTATGAAAGTCAGAGATAGAGACAGAGAAATAGAAAAACAGAGGGAGAGGAAGAGGGAGAAAGAAAGGGAGAGAGAGAGGAAGAGAGGGAGAGAGAAAGAAAAAGACAGAGAGAGAGAGACAGAGAGAGAGACAGAGAGAGACAGAGAGAGAGAGAGAGAGAGAGAGAGAGAGAGAGAAAGAGAGTGAGAGAGAAAGAGAAAGAGAGAGAGACACAGAGAGAGAGAGAGAAAGAAAGACAGAGAGAGAGAGAGAGAGAGAGAGAGAGAGAGAGACAGAGACAGAGACAGAGACAGAGACAGAGAGAGACAGAGACAGAGACAGAGAGAGAGAGAGAGAGAGAGAGAGGGAATCAAAGAGAGAGAGAGACAGAGTTTGGGAACGAAGAATCCCGTCTAAGAACCCTGAGAGTTGTGTTTCTCTCAAAACTAGGAAATACAGTAGTCAATATGAAGTCACAATGAAAGATGGACTTTTTCAGTTGTTATTGAACTCTTGGGGGGAAGGAGCCGGTGTGCATTACACTTGTGAGGGCATCAGTACCGTGCAGCATGCCTGTCTGTCTGTAATCCGTGCTGGTTGGTTTGTGAAGTGGTTAACAAGGCCCCAGAATTCTGGCAGCCTGGGAAAGGCTCTGGTCACTTGAAGCTGGGGGGCGGGTTGAGGGCCCACGGGAAGCCAAGCTCTGATGGGGTCTCTCCTAAGGCTTGGACTCTGTCCCTCCTAACCCTTCTCCCTCTGTCCTAAGGGGCCAACCTGAGGGGACTGAGGGACATGTATCCTGCAGTCGGGAGGAAGGCAGGGTGACGGGGCTCGGCTCCAAACTCACAAGTCTCCTTCTCTCTATCTCTCTAGGAGCCTGGGCCCAAGTTGTGCTGACTTAGCTGGGATCCATGCCAGGGTCTCTGGGTCAGCCAGTCCCAATCTCCCACATCTGGAACACTGGCAAGATGGCAGCCACTATGTGAATGGGTATCAAGAGGAACTCCCAAGCTCATCATCAAGCCCTATAAGTAGCCATCACTCATGACTCTGTGTCCAAAGACAGCTCAGTCTTCTCTGCCACCATGACCGTCATCTCTGGGCTCATTTTTCCTGTGAATGCTGTGACAACAACCTCAAACGCACAGTGGCCTAGTCTTAGGAACATGGAAAACAATAACCTGTTCTGAATGTCTCTTGTTCATTTGTCACCAAAGCCTGAACTAGGTCCTCACCCCTGTGAGAGGAGGAGCAAAAAGGGGCCCAGGTCCTGCCTGCCTGAGTATAGCTGAGATGCTTTCTCTGTGGAAACACATAAGGGATCTGAGGTCAGCGCTGCCCAGCTCCGACCTCTTTAGTAGGTTTCCTTTGGCTCCGCGGGCTGGCTGAATGAACAATTTTTGTAAAGCCATGTAAAAAATTTGGTCACTTGTGGAATGAGCCTCCCATGCCTTCCATGCTCCCCATGGCCTCCTGTGCTTGTAAAAGGCTAAATATTGGTATGTATAAGCTCATTATTCTGTGACTCAACTCTTCCTTATGGGAGGCCCAGCTTTCCATCATGGTCTCCAGTGAGTGCTGTGTTAACTTTGGTCTGAGATGTTCTATCATTGGGGACTAGTAGGATCTTGTTTTCAGTCATTAATGGTTCTTCTACATGGCCAAAGTCACCATAGCTCATTGGGTTAGGGCTCAGCAATCATTCAGATAAAACCCTTCATTGGACGGATGAGGACTTGATGCTCAGAAAGGAAAGCTTTGGATTTTCAGTTGGTTAGAAGCCTGGCAACCAAAGCAAGAAAAACCAGGAGCTGCTGAACATGGCAACAGCTTAGGGGAAAGGTGATCTGTGAGCAAAGATGGCGGATCATTTAAAGATCTGAACATGAGTGTTTCTGTTCTGTCTCTGGAAGGAAGAATGACCTTCTCAGGCAAGAAGTGAGCAGGGCAGGAAGAGAGGAACAAAGACTCTCAAACCGGGGGCTCCGGCTTGCTTTTGTAAGTGTGGCGGTGAGAGAGGAAAACCCTAGACTACATTTCTTTGTTGTGATTTCAGGGCATTTTGTGAGGAACAAATGAGTTAAGCCGTATATGGCCTTTTGCAATCTCAAAGCATTACAGCAGAGTTTACTCTGTGAAATACCTTATAGTCAATCTTTGCTTGATTGTTTCTCTTTGTTTTCATAGAGCTATTAACTCCTATTTGGTCCATTCCCATTTTTTATTTTATTTTATTTTTAGTAGCTTTCTATTTTCCAGAAACATGCTGCAATGACTGTTTTTAACATTCACCTTAGGAAATCTTTATATTGCAAACTTGTCTCCCTTCCTCAGCCTCTTCCCTCCCTTAGACAACAAGCAATCCAATATAGATTAAATAGGTGCAATTCTTCTAAGTGCATTTCATATTTGTCATGCTGTGCAAGAAAAATCAGATCAAAAAATGAAAGAAAAAACAAAACAAAAACAAGCAAGTAAACAACAATAAAGGTAGAAATACGGTTTTCATCCATCTTTAGTTTCCATAATTATCTTTTTCGATGCAGATGTCTCTTTCCATCATAAACTCTATTGAAATTGCCTTGAATCATCTTTGTTGAAAAGAGACAAGTCTGTCGCCGTTGATCTGCACATAATCTTGTTGCCGTGTACAATGATCTCCTGGTTCCGCTCACTTCACTCTGTATCAGTTTATGTCAGTCTTTGCAGCTGGAAATCGGCCTGCTCATCATTTCTTATATAGCAATAATATTCCATGACATTCCTATGGCATAACTTATTCAACCATAACTCAACTCATGGGCATCCATTCAGTTTCCAGTTCTTTGTCTTTACAAAAAAGGGCTGCTGCAAATATTTATGCACATGTGGCTCCCTTTCCCTCCTTTATGATCTCTTTGGGATACAGACCCAGTAGAGACACTGCTGGATCAGAGGTTGCACAGTTTGATAGCCCTTTGGGCACAGTTTCAAATTGCTCTCCAGAATGGTTGGATCCTTTCACAAGCCTGGGAATCACTTAATTTTCCCTAAAATGATAATTAGTAAAAACCATGTAATACAGATAAACTAGAAGCATTCCCAATAAGATCAGGAATGAGAGAGACAATTATCACTGGTATTATTCAATATTGTTCGAGAAATTTCAGCTTTAGTAAGAAAAGAATAATAAGAATTATAAGGAATTAGAACAGGCAATGAGGAAACAAAGCTATCACTCCTTGCAGATGATATGATGTTATATTGAGAGAATCCTAGAGAATCAACTAAAAGTATTTAAAACAATTAACACCTTCAGGAAAGTGCCATGAAATAAGAAAAATCTACACAAATCACCAGTATTTACTTTATCAAAGACTCAAGCAGACATAGAAAGAAAGGTAAATGTTTGTAACCTAAGTATAGATACCATAAAATATTTGGAAGTCTACCTGTGAAGACAAAATTAAGAAATATAAACACAGTTAAAAACTTCACAAAAATGAAATAAGATCTTACCAATTGTGCAAATGTCAATTCCTTCAGGGTAGGTAGACTTAATATAACAATAAATTATAATTCTATTTAAAGTAATTTATTTCTTTAGGGCCCTGCCAATCAACCTGCCAATAATTATTTTATAGAAGTAGAAAAAAAATAATCAAATTTATCTGGAAGAGCAAAAGGTCCAGAAAATCTAGAGAAGTAATGAAAAGAAAGTATAAAAGTTTTGGGCCTAGCTGTACAAGCTCTAAAAGTATACCAGAGAGCAGCGATCCTGAAAATTTGTTGGCACCTGCTAAGAAATAGAATGGATGATCAGTGGAAAATACACAAGACACAGCACTGAAGGAGTGATGTAATCTAATGACACGTTTTAATCATTTCAACTTAAAATATAAATTCATATATTAATATTTTATTCAAATACTAAAGTAAAAATAAGACAAATAAGCTTAATTTCCATTTAAAAGCTAACAGAAGATTTAAAAAAATTTTTTGCAATGGAAAGCTTGTAGCAAAAAATAAGCACAGATAATTACAAGGGGAATCTCTCCATGTCTTGGTACCATTCATGTCGCACCATTTTTGTGAGTACTGGGAAAAGCCTCGAGGTGACATGTCACCATTGGCCACAAGGGGGCAGTGTGGCACCAGGTTCAGGACCTTGTAGATTTTTCACCAAGCAGCTGGCAAGACCCTGCAGTTACTCACTGGGCCATACCCCAACACCTGCTTCCCACCTCTGCTCCTCAGCCCCTCCCAGGCCTGAGTCAGAGCCTCGGCACCTCTAGCCATCCCCTCCTCCTTCCTGACTAGGAGCCATGACTGGGTGGGAGACAAAGAGCACATTTGCATGTGGGGCTGAGGAGGGATAAGAGACAGGGGAGACTTGGCAGGGTCCAGTTGCAGCTGCGGGGTCTCGGGGAGCAGAGCTCTGGGGGCTCCACCATGGCCTGGTCTCCTCTCCTGCTCAGCCTCCTCACTCTCTGCCAAGGTGCCGGCCTGAGGGGCCTCAGAGAAATGGGGCCCATGGGGCCCATAGGAGTGGTGGTCTCTCCCTGCAGTGAGGAGTATAGAGAGAGGGTCCTGACCCCTGACTCACAACTCTGTCTCTCTGGGTGCTTTGTCTGTGCTGACTCCGCCGGCCTCCAGCTCAGGGTCTCTGGGTCAGTCATTTCCCGTAACTGAAGCAGGGGCAGCATAGTAACTACAGCACCAGGGTGGAGGCCCCAGGCTCATTATCTATTAGTGCAGTCAACGTCCCTCAGGGATCCCAGAGAGATTCTCAGGCTCCACAGATGCCTCAAGCAACTCGGCCTCTCTGACCATGTCTGGGCTGCAGCCTGAGGACGAGGCTGCTTATTAATATCAATCCTATAACAGCAGCAATAAGCACAGAGTAATCCAGATCAATGGGGAAGTGAGGAAAAAATCCTGAGCGTCACCAGTCTGTTCCATGAGTGGTTCAGTCACAATCTTGTCTTTAATATAGAAGTGTGTTAAAGCAAGAGTCTTTGCTCAATGCTGGTAAAGAGACAACCTTCTGGTCAGCTGTTTGACCCCCTTGAGCTCTATGGGATGAGACCTCCTGAGGTGCTGCTGTTGCCTCTACTAGTACCACTGTTTTCATGGCCAGTGATTTTCCATGGCCCTATCGCCTTCCAAGTCATCTTTAGTGTCTCTGGGCTGAGGGGCCTGGCAACTTCTAGTGAAGCCTTTGATTCAGCATCCCCAAGATCCATTCCTGCTGTTTAGCACCTGAGCTGAAGCCTGATTGTGACTATGTGCTGGACTCCCTGTAACACACCTTTCCTACAGACCTAAGTTATCTTTGACTGGAAAATTGTTCCACTAAACCTCTTTGTGTGTCCTGACGCTCTAAATTATGTTTAGAAACATTTACTTCAAATTACTTAAAGGGGTTTGGGGGAGAGGTCCGCTGAATCCCTGCCTGTCCGCCACCACCCTGGCTGCATATCTCAACATTGTAGAGTTTATACCAGGAATACGGAGCTGGCTCAATGTTAGGAAAATTATCAGCACAATTGACCACACAAATACCCAAACCTAAAAAAAGTATGTGATTATCTTAATAATCAATTGCAGAGAAAGTTTTTGACAAAATACAGCACCTATTCCTACTATAAACCCAAGAGAACTTGAATCAATTGATCCTTCCTTAAAATGATAATCAGCATCTACCTAAAACCACATAATACAGATACGCTAGAAGCATTCCCAATAGGATTAGGAGGGAGAATAAGTTGTCCATCATCACTGCTATTATGCAATATTGTTCTAGAAACTTTAGCTTTATTTAAAGAGAAGCAAAAGAAATATAAGGAATTAGAACAGGCAACGTGGGAACAAAGCTAGCACTCCATGCAGGTGATATGATGTTATACTGAGACAATCCTAGAGAATCAACTAAAATGATTAACGACTTGAGGAAAGTTGCATGATACAACAAAAACCTACAGAAATCCTCAGTGTTTATTTTATGAAAGACTCCAGCAGACTGAGAAAGATAAATCTATTTCACATAAGCGTAGCTCACATAAAATATTTTGGAGCTTACCTGTGAAGACAAAATTAAATACACGAACACAATTACAAAACACTTTTCACAAAAATGATAATATAACAAACGTCAATCCTACTTTAAAGTAATTTGTTTCTTTAGGGCCCTGTCAATCAAACTGCCAATTATTAGAGAGGTAGAAAAAAAATGACAAAATTTATCTGGAAGAACAAGGAGCCAAGAAAATCTAGGGAAGATATTTTTGAAAATGCAAAGGTTTGGGGCCTATGTATGCCACATCTAAAATTACAGAGAGCAGCAATCAGGCAAACTTGTTGGCCCCTGCTAAGAAATAGAACAGTGGATCAGTGGAACAGGTTAAGTACACAAGCCTCAGTCCTAAAAGAGCATTGTAATTAAAAGACTGTTTATATCCTTTAAAGTAAAACTATGAATTCAACATTAAAATAACCTGACAAAGAAGCCCGATTTCCATTTAAAAGCTACCACAAGATTTTAAAAAAGAATTTGCAATGGAAAGCTTGTAGAAAAAATAACCACAGCGAATTACAAGGAGAATCTCTCAGTGTTTTGGTCCCATTCATGTCACCACTTTTGTCAGTACTACAATAATGGTCAAGATGACACGTCACTGGTAGGCACAAGGGGGCAGTGTGGCACAGGTTCAAGACCTTGCAGATCTTTCCCCAACCCTCCAAGCAGCTGGCAAGACCCTGCATTTACTCCCTCCTCCCTGGGATGACGGAATGCCTGCTTCACCACTCCTACTTCTCAGAGTCTCGGCACCACTAGCCATCCCCTCCCCCTTCCTGACTAGGAGCCATGACTGGGTGGGAGACAAAGAGCACATTTGCATGAGGGGCTGAGGAGGGATAAGAGACAGGGGAGACTTGGCAGGGTCCAGTTGCAGCTTCGGGGTCTCGGGGAGCAGAGCTCTGGGGGCTCCACCATGGCCTGGTCTCCTCTCCTGCTCAGCCTCCTCACTCTCTGCCAAGGTGCCGGCCTGAGGGGCCTCAGAGAAAGGGGGCACTCAGGGCCCCGAGGGGTGGTCTCCTCTCCCCCCATTGAGAAGGGGAGAGAGCCGGTCCTGGCCCCTGACTCCCAGCTGTCTCTCTCTCTGTCTCTCCAGGAGCTTGGACCCAGTCTCTGCTGACTCAGCCGGCATCCAGCTCAGGGTCTCTGGGTGAGACGGTCTCCATCCCCTGCATTCGAAGCACTGGCAGCATTAGTGACTCCTATGTGCAGTGGTACCAGCAGCACCAGGGCGGGCGCCTCAGGCTCATCATGCATCGGGATAATCAACGTCCCTCTGGGATCCCGGAGAGATTCTCAGGCTCCAAAGATGCCTCAAGCAACTCAGCGTCTCTGACCATCTCTGGGCTGCAGACTGAGGACGAGGCTGATTATTACTGTCAATCCGGTGATAGCAACCATGACCCACAGTGGTTCAGATCAATGGGGAAGTGAGACAAAAACCCCCGAGCTGCCCTGGTCTGCTCTTCAGTCACAACCCGGGCCTCAGTGCTGCTCTCTGGGGCAGGGCCATGGTCTGGGCCCGGGGGAGGAAGAGGCAGGAGAAGACCAAAGTTTGGCTTTCTGCACTGATTTCCAAATCAGATGATCTGGGTCCAAATCCTGCTTTTCTGATGGTTATCAACCATGGGATAATCTTTTAACCTCCCCATGCCTCAGTTTCCTCCTCTATAGTAGAGTAAGAGGAGTTACCTTAATGACTTCTGAGATCCCTGCCTGATCTCCAGTTGTGTTCCCATTCAATCTTCTTCAAGCAGCAAGAAGATCCCATTGGCTCATTCCTCTTAAAAGCACTTTTCTTCTTCTTCCCAATGACCTTCACTCCCTTCTCCCTCCTGATCTCCCAGGCCACCCCTGGGAGACCACCCATCCCTCGTCTGAACCCTCTAACTTGTTTCCTTTCTTTCCATGCTCTCTTCTCAAAAAGTTGGACCTTTTACCTAGTGGTTAGTTCCACCCCACCTAAACTCAGCCTTGGATGACCCTCCCATGTCCCTTTAATCCCTCTCACATGACTCTGCCGAACACTACTGGAGGAAGTCACCCAATTGAGGTGATGGGTTCCATTACCAACTGAGGTCATCTAATCTGAATTAGGTCCAACTCTTCTTTCATTAACTCTATTGAACATATCACAGCATTTACTCCAAGTCTTCTCTTCTCTCCCCAGGCTTCCCAGATCACCAAATCAAATCACATCCTCAAATTAGAATTTCTGAAAATGAAGGGAGAGATTACTAATATTGAGAGTAAAAAAACTATTGAACTAAGAAATGAAGCTAAGAGCTGGTTTTATTTAAATATACTTTTGGTTAAATTGAATTTTAAAAAGAAGAAAACCAAATTACCAGCATCAAAAAGAAAAGTGTAAATTTATCACCAGTGGAGAGGAAATTAAAACTATAATGAGGACCTATTTTGTCCAATTACATGTAAATAAAGCTGACAATTTAAGTGAAATTGATTAATTTAGAAAATTACAACATTAATTTACAAAAAATTTATAAAAAATTACAAAAAATATGAATTGCCCAGGTTAATAGAACTGGAAATAAGGCATTGAAATAATCCTATTATAGAAAAAGAAATTGAGCAAGCCATCAGTGAAGTCTCTAAGAAAAAATTCTCCAGTGTAGAGAACTCCCAGGCAGCTGGAAACTTTGGTATTTAGCTTGTTCCCCTCCTCCTAAGATTAATTAAGGGGGCCTTTCAGCTTGATATCACAAGAAAACAAGGTTCTGGCACAATGACTGGCACATTGTGAACTTTATGTAAGTTTGAGTCTCTAGAAACTAACACCATGTTTTAGAGAGTTAAAGCATAGAAAACAGAAATCAGGGTTGGTCACAGAACAATGCCTTTCATAATAACAGATGGCTTTAAGATATGTAAGCAACATGATTTCTCTTAATAAACGGCTCTGTTGAATTATCAGCAACCCTGTCTCCTTATTTCCAACCACCACTAGCCCATCTGTGTCGTGCTGGTCACAGCACTCCAGCGTCACATGGATTTACCAGTGATCCTTTTGTGTGTTCTAATATTCTAAACTATGTTTAGAGTCAATATTTAACAGAATTTGGAGGATCTGGGGGGAGAGGTCCGGGGAGCCCCTGCCTGTACGCTTCCATTTTGGCTCCTCCTCCCAACCTTGTGAAATTTATACCAGGAATGCAGGGATGGCTCAATATTAGGAAAACTCTCAGCATATTTGACTATATAAATAACCCAACTAGCATAAATCTGATTATCTCAATAGGTGCAGAAAAAGAGTTTGATAAAATACAGCACCCATTCCTCTTATAAATATGAGAGAGTTTTATTCCCAAGAGATTGTGCCATAGGTAAAATGGACAAGACACAGTACTGAGTGTTGTAATCTTATGACTTGTTTATATCATTGAAATTTAAAATATAAATCCAAATATTAAAATAACCTGACAAATAAGCCAGGTTCCATTTAAAAGCTAACACAAGATTTTAAAAAAATTTACAATAGAAATCTTGTAAAAAAAAAAAAAATAAGCACAGATAATTACAAGGGGAATCTCTCCATGCCTTGGTACCATTCATGTCACCATTTTTGTCAGTACTGGGAAAAGCCTCGAGGTGACATGTCACCGTTGGCCACAAGGTGTCAGTGTGGCACCAGGTTCAGGACCTTGTAGACTTTTCACCAAACAGCTGGCAAGACCCTGCAGTTACTCACTGGGCCATAACCCAACACCTGCTTCCCACCCCTGCTCCTCAGCCCCTCCCAGGCCTGAGTCAGAGCCTCGGCACCACTAGCCATCCCCTCCCCCTTCCTGACTAGGAGCCATGACTGGGTGGGAGAC